>NC_142480.1:25058125-25375000 GCF_049115385.1 Moschus berezovskii | reverse complement strand
TGCTATTATATTTTTAAAATATAAGAGCTTATTTAATCCACTTAATTAATGTTCCTTAATATTGTTTTTTAAATATTCATCTCCTGGCTTAGTCTCTGATTCTTCCAAATTGATTTGTTTCTGTTTGTGCTCCTTCTCTCTCCCCACCACCCTCCTTCCCCTTCTCTCTCCCCATTTTCCCCCTCATTAGGCACCTCCTCTGATGTTCTATAATCTTTGGTTATAGGCTAATAGTTGAGTGAGGACTGAAAAGCTGATTGTAATACAGGCACACCCCCAAATATAATTGCATGTTTATCCTAAAGAATGATCAGGGTTGTTTCTGTATCTTATTAATTGCTTTTCACCATAGTCACCAAAAAGGATCCTGTGAATGTCACCTTGAAAAGTGTATTGGTTACTATTAAAGGTAGAACAGAAGAAATAAATGAGCAACATCCTTAGCATGCTATACATAGGAGAAATCATCAGATCTCTCTTCCAAGTTTCTGGAATTACTAAATGTCTTTCCACTGAAATGTTTAAAGAATGAAGCAGATAAACTGGCTGTCCAAATGACTTAAGGACAAGTCCCTCTCACCTAGCATTTGAATCAGATGTTTTTTTCACAAGACTGACTTGCTGTACTATGTAGAGAGGCTAACAATTGCCCCCCAGCCACATGCCTTTCTTGGATGACATGTTCACATCCCTGGGAAGGATATTCTTGTGTTCCCTTCTCCTCCGTCACAACTTAGTGTACCATAAATGGGCTTAACTCAAACTAGGCCATTCAGATTTTCTCTGGCAGGGAATTGGAAATAGGACACTGAGAGACATGCTTAAACAGTGGGGATTCCTTGAACTTAAAGTTTAAATAGGGTTGAAGCCGGAGTTTGTGCCATGATCAAACTAAGTCAGAAAATCCATGAGAAAGACAGACAGACAATGCCAATACACAGAGAGCAGCAGAAGAAAGCAGATGTAAAAGAGTGGAGATAAGAGAAGACAGGATGCCACTGGAGACTGAAGAAATGGTTTAGTATATTGACTGACTTTCCAGATAACTGGGTGTATGTTCCATACCTGCCCTCTGTCCTTTAAGTAAATTCACTTTGTACTTGAGCTAGTATGTGTGAGCTTCTATTCTTTGTCATCAAATGAGAAAATATTCACCAAGTACAATAGTCAGAATCCAGCTGGAAAAGATGCCATACTTGAACATGGTAACAGAAGAAGGTCTGATAAAAAAAGATTATTTACAAAGAGGGGCTGAATGTAAGCCCCTCTACAACCTTGGGTGTAGTCAAGGAAAAGCCAAAGAAAAAGTGTGAAGTGAAAGTGTTAGTTGCTCAGTCATGTCTGACTCTTTGTGACCTCATGAACTGTAGCCTGCCACGCTCCTCTGTCCTTGGAATTCTCCAGGCAAGAATACTGGAATGGGTACCCATTCCCTTCTTAAGGATATCTTTTCCATCCAGGCATCTAGCCCAGGTCTCCTGCATTGCAGGCGGATTCTTTACCATCTGAGCCATCAGGGAAGTCCCAGGTAAACAATGAAATGGTGTCTACTGCTACAGTCTCCCATGTTCTTTTTAAGGCACCCAGTACATCACAGTTGTCATAAGATCCTCTTAACACACAATTATTTGCTACTAAAAATTAAAACAGCATATCAAAAAATGTATTACAATTCAAGTTTTTGAAAACCAGAAAATCTACTTAATGCACTTTGCTCTAATTAGGCTCTAGCCAAACCACTGATGTTTTCTTTACATTTCTTCTCCACAAGTTACTTTGCTTCAAATTCTTGATACTGGGTTTCACCTCACTGACTTCAGGCTTCTAAAAGACATGGGCAATGGTTCTTATTAGTGCTTCTTTTGTTCAAAGACGCTGAAAGGGCAAGAAGAGAGAGCATCTATCTTAGCCTCTCATAGAGAGTATGAACTTCCTGGCAAGACTTGTGATCATAGATAGATGGACACAGGCAACTCACAGCAACCTAGCAAGAAGGGATCTGAGAGAATAAATATTCTGACCCTGCTCCCCTCCTGACCTCCAGTATACAGTAGATGTTCCTACTCTCAAACCTACCAGGAGACAGAGGGCAAGGGAACCACTGATGCTGTCAACAGGTGAAGAGTTGACAGGGAGGCAAATGGAAAATGTCAAGGGCACAAGGTCACTTTTGTCCACATCTTCAGGAAAAACTAGCCTGGATTCCCAGGTGGCTCAGTGGTAAAGAACCTGCCTGCCAATGCAGGAGACATGGGTTTGATCCCTGGGTCAGGAAGATCCCCTGGAGAAGGGAATGGCCACCCAATCAGTATTCTTGCTGGGAAAATCCCATGGACAGAGGAGACTGGAGGGCTACAGTCTGTGGGGTCACAATGAGTCGGACACAAGTAAGGATTCACACACTTCTCCAGATCCCTGGGCAGCCTCTCTTTAGCCCATCTGTTAAACCGGGAGTGGAAGAAGCAAAATGGAAATTCAAACTAGTCCCAAATTCAGCTTTCTCACAGATGAGTACATTTACTTACAAAATAGCACTAACCTTTCATTCACAGGTAATACATGTTCATCACAGATTTCCTTACAATTTTTATTTCTTCAATTGGAAGATAATAGCTTTACAGTGTTGTGTTAGTTTCTGCTGTACAGCAACACTAATCAGCTATCAGTTCAGTTCAGTTCAGTCGCTCAGTCGTGTCCGACTCTTTGCGATCCCATGAATCACAGCACGCCAGGCCTCCCTGTCCATCACCAACTCCCGGAGTACACTCAAACTCATGTCCATTGAGTCGGTGATGCCATCCAGCCATCTCATTCTCTGTCGTCCCCGTCTCCTCCCACTCCCAATCCTTCCTAGCATCAGACTCTTTTCCAGTGAGTCAGCTCGTCGCATGAGGTGGCCAAAGAATTGCAGTTTCAGCTTTAGCATCAGTCCTTCCAATGAACACCCAGGATTGATCTCCTCTAGAATGGACTGGTTGGCTCTCCTTTCAGTCCAAGGGACTCTTAAGAGTCTTCTCCAGCACCACACTTCAAAAGCATCACTTCTTCGGCGATCAGCTTTCTTCACAGTCCAACTCTCACATCCATACACAACCACGGGAAAAACCATAGCCTTGACTAGACGGACCTTGGTTGGCAAAGTAATGTCTCTGCTTTTTAATATGCTATCTAGATTAGTCATAACTTTCCTTCCAAGGAGTAAGCGTCTTTTAATTTCATGGCTGCAATCAGCATCCGCAGTGATTTTGGAGCCCAAAAAAATAAAGTCTGACACTGTTTCCACTGTTTCCCCGTCTATTTCTCATGAAGTGATGGGGCCAGATGCCATGATCTTCGTTTTCTGAATGTTGAGCTTCAAGCCAAACTTTTCACTCTCCTCTTTCACTTTCATCAAGAAGCTTTTGAGTTCCTCTTCACTTTCTGCCATAAGGGTGGTGTCATCTGCAAATCTGAGGTTATTGATATTTCTCCCAGCAATCTTGATTCCAGCTGGTGCTTCTTCCAGCCCAGCATTCCTCATGATGTACTCTGCATATAAGTTAAATAAGCAGGGTGACAATATACAACCTTGACGTACTCCTTTTCCTATTTGGAACCAGTCTGTTGTTCCATGACCAGTTCTAACTTTTGCTTCCTGACCTGCATACAGGTTTCTCAAGAGGCAGGTCAGGTGGTCTGGGATTCCCATCTCTTTCAGAATGTTCCACAGTTTATTGTGATCCACACAGTCAAAGGCTTTGGCATAGTCAGTGAAGCAGAAATAGATGTTTTTCTGGAACTCTCTTGCTTTCTCCATGATCCAGCGGATGTTGGCAATTTGATCTCTGGTGCCTCTGCCTTTTCTAAAACCTGCTTGAACATCTGGAAGTTCACGGTTCACATACTGCAGAAGCCTGGCTTGGAGAATTTTGAGCATGACTTTACTAGCGTGTGAGATGATTGCAATTGTGCAGTAGTTTGAGCATTCTTTGGCATTGCCTTTCTTTGGGATTGGAATGAAGACTGACCTTTTCCAGTCCTGTGGCCATTGCTGAGTTTTCCACATTTGCTGGCATATTGAGTGCAGCACTTTCACAGCATCATCTTTCAGGATTTGAAATAGCTCAACTGGAATTCCATCACCTCCACTAACTTTGTTCGTAGTGATGCTCTCTAAGGCCCACTTGACTTCACATTCCAAGATACCTGGCTCCAGGTGAGTGATCATGCCATTGTGATTATCTTCATCATGAAGATCTTTTTTGTACAGTTCTTCTGTGTATTCTTGCCACCTCTTCTTAATATTGTCTGCTTCTGTTAGGTCCATACCATTTCTGTCCTTTATCGAGCCCATCTTTGCATGAAATGTTCCCTTGATATCTTTAATTTTCTTGAAAATATCTCTTGTTTTTCCTACTCTGTTTTTTCCTCTATTTCTTTGCATTGATCGCTGAGGAAGGCTTTCTTATCTCTCCTTGCTATTCTTTGGAACTCTGCATTCAGATGCTTATATCTTTCCTTTTCTCCTTTGCTTTTCACTTCTCTTCTTTTCACAGCTATTTGTAAGGCCTCCTCAGACAGTCATTTTGCTTTTTTGCATTTCTTTTCCATGGGGATGGTCTTGGTCATAGGTATACATATATCCTCTCCCTCTGAGCCTCCCTCCACTGCACCCCTCCATCCCACTCCTCTAGGTCCCTTTCAAATTTAGAAATATGAGTTGTGAGGTGTCTACTTTTGAGTGCAAAAGGAATACAAAAGTATGAAAGCCCATTTACTTTCCTGCAGAATTTCCAAGGCAGGAGTCTATGCCTTCTCTTTCCCTTCTAGCTCCCCCAGAGCTCCTTATGTAGTCATTCTCAATGTGTGAGGATGAAGCGTAAAATAATCAGTGAATGAGAAACCTCACACACGCACATACACAACCTCCTCAGAGAACAGCGACTACATAAATTAGAGGTTCACCCTCAGAAGAAGAGCTCAGAAAAGTAAAACTCCTACTTAAGAGTATTATATTCCCTTTCAATTTACCAACATTCCTATTAAGAATATATCTGAATAATCTTCAGTTATGACAGAAAGCTGGCATGAGAAGGTCAGAATTTCCAGAACCTCCCCTGTGGCTGCAGAATGTCTTCATCTCCCCCGGAGGGTCTGGCAGAGCCCTCTCAGGGCAGGCCAGTGAGCCTTGATTGCATGTCACTACCACTGTCTGGTTTCTGATAAGGAGATAAAATTGGTGATGGGCCTTTCATCTTCAGATCGTGGTTAGAAGCCCTGCGTCACTGAGTCATAGTTAAAAGCTGCTTCTTCTGGAGATGGTGGGAAATGAGTAGGTGTGCTCAGCCCACCTCTTCCTAGATGAAAGCTGCCTCAGGAAACTACCTCAGTACATCTGGCACAAATTAACCAGTGCAGATTCCTGTGGTGAGGGAAAGAGAGACTGGGAAGAAACTCTGAACTCAGACTCTGGGAGTGAGGGGGCCCAATTATGACAAAACAGAAAACACCCTGGAAAGACTATTATTAAATTACTAGCTCTAATCACAGGATCTCAAAGGGTAAGAAAGGTCACCTCTATCTTATGCTGGGGAGCTGGGACCACATAAATAGCATCCTCCCTTCATGAGCGAGAACCTTTCCAGAAGGGTGAAATCCCTACACAAGGTGACTCAAGTAGAATCCAAACCTCACAATCCTCAAAGATTTTCCCTGATCTCTATTTTCTACCAATGGGTACTGACATGAATGGGCAGAGAGCAGTATTGGGTTATAACTCTTGGCAGAATCAGTCCTCATGCCTTCCTAATGCTTGGTGCGAAATCATCACTCAGATCACTACTATTGCAGGCCCAAAGAGACTGGGAATATGGGTTAAGGTGGGAGGCAGGTGAAGGGCAGAGCATAAGTAATGTCAATTTGTCTGTCTGACAAAGGCAAGCCACTGGCCCACCAAGGAGATCAGTCTAAACAAAAACAATGGTTAAAAGGAACAAAATCAGGTCATTTGCAGTAACATGGAAGGATATAGAGATTGTCATACAGAGTGAAGTAAGTCAGACAGAGAAAAATAAATATCATATATTAATGCATATATGTGGAATCTAGAAGAATGGTATAGATGATCTTATTTGCAAAACACAAATAAAGACACAAATGTGGAGGACAAATGTATGGACACCAAAGGAGGGAAAGGAGGGATAGGAAGAACTGGGAGATTGGGAATGATATATACACTACTGATACTATGTATAAAATAGATAACTAATGAGAACAAACCAGCTCTGAGGCACACTGGATAGCATATTGGACTTCTAGCCAGCCTGGGTGTGGTTATTCAAAGGTTGTGGGTTCAAGTCCCACCAGAGTCGAATTTTGACTGCTTCTCCTTCACTTCCATTTAAATATTTTTGGACTTCCCTGGTGGCTCAGACAGTAAAGTGTCTGCCTGCAATGTGGGAGACCTGGGTTCAATCCCTGGGTTGGGAAGATCCCCTGGAGAAGGAAATGGCAACCCACTCCAGTATTCTTGCCTGGAGAATCCCATGGATGGAGGAGCCTGGTAGGCTACAGTCCATGGGGTCGCAAGGAGTTGGATACAACTGAGCGACTTCACGACTTCACTTTCTATGTGAAGAACATGCTGTGTACATGAGAACATGCTGTGTATCTCAGTGAACTCTACTCATGCTCTATGGTGATCTAAATGGGAAGGAAATCTTTAAAAAAGGGATATATGTGTGTGTGTGTATATATATATATATATATATATATACATAGAGAGAGAGAGGACACTAGCTTTTCTGTATTTGTGTGTGTGTTTGTGCGTGTGCGCGCACCATTGCAAAAGATATAAGAGATGCAGATTCAATCCCTGAGCTGGGAAGATCCCCTGGAAAATGGTATGGCAACCCACTCCAGCATTCTTGCTTGGAGAATCCCATGGACAGAGGAGCCTGGTGGGCTCCGAGTCCATAGGATTGCAAAGAGTTGGACACGACTGAAGCAATTTAACACACACAGCTGATTCACTTTGTTGTACAGTAGAAATTAACACAACATTGTAAAGCAACTATACTCCAATAAAAGTTAATTAAAAAGAAAAAACAATGGTTGCCCATGGTTACAGATCAGCAAGACCCAATGGGTACATAGCAATCTGTGCCCCCCTGTGGGTCTCTTCTATGGAAAATGGGAGGAGGGTCAAAAGGAGGGGATTCAAGGAACTACACAGATGAGGATAGCAGTAGACACACTTATTACCCTGGCTTTTGTTAGGGTAAATAAAACCGATTGCCCTGTTTGGCAAACCTTTTGCAAACTCCAGAAAGTACATCGTATAAGCTCAGTGATATACTCTCTCTACTGAGTAGAGGAAAGGACACATCGGGGAGAAGAGGGCCAAACAAGTTTTCGCAAAATTTCAATCTGTGAGATAAGACTGCCATCCATTGTGTCCTAAATCTGGGACTAAAGATCCTCCCAGATCTGGCATGAAACATCTATTAGCATTTTCTGTGAACTGACCCTTTGTTGAGTAAATTGCAAAAGAGCATTTATATTATGATTTCATTTTACATAAAATCATAAATGCAAACATAGACATATGTCTATATGCACAGAGATGCATAGAGAGATGACTGGAAGAATGTTGTAAAAGTATGCAGAATAAAAAATAGTATGCAGAATAATTATTCCTGGATTGTAGACATTCAGGGAACTTCATAATTTTCAAAACTGCTTGATTTTCTACAACGAAAATGTATTATCACCATAAATGGAAAAAAAAAATTGAAATCATTTTCTTTAAACTACTCAGAAAACAACATATTCAGAAATTTTATTATAAAAGGTAAGAGAAAGAGCAAACCTTTATTAACTGCTTCCCTTGCACTCAGGACTACATTTGGCACAGACTCTGTGAACAGTCATTTTTATTCTACACATAAGAGCTGACTTCTCATTAGAAATCATTAAGTAAGGAAAGTGTTGAAAGAACAAAACCATCGATGTTTAATTCTGTATCCGTTCAAATTATCCATCAAAAGTGAAGGAGAAACGGCAATTTCACAGACACACACACAAGAAAAACTTGATAGGATCCATTGCAAGCCATTTTGCCCTACAGGAAAAGTTAAGTTTTCAGGCAGAAGGAAAATTTTGTAGGTCAGAAAGTTGGAGATACATAAAGAAAAGAATCAGAGAAGAAATAAATGAATATAAAATAAAATATTTTCTATTTTTAAAAAATGAGAGTGCTTAGTTTGACCAAGACTTCTGTGTTATCAATCTTTCAGCAAAGCAGAGAATCCTAGGGCTGAATACTTTCCCCTTCAGCTTAGGGGAGAATCCTAGGCAAAGAGGATGTTTTGTGTAGAAAACACCAGCCTGGGAACTGGCTCTAAAAGGACGCTCTGAGCCTCCCCCAGCTAATGGCAGAGTTGAGTTCTGTGTCCAAAGAATACTGCCTACTTCGCAGAGATGTGGCCAAAACAAGTGAGAACAAGATACCTCATGATCCTTGAGTAGCAGATATAGCTGTGAGGAAGCATATGCTACCCGTGACACATGTTTTGGGGTATATCCACAATGAAAGCAGCAGACCATTTTCTGAGGCCTGGTTGACCCTGCATTAAAACACAGTGATAAGCAATCAAGAAACCCAGGTTTTAGCCCATGATAATCATTCAAAATAGCCGAGCTTCTCTGAGCCTCCCTTTCCTCACTGTAAGCAAAAGGCTTTACCTAGAAAATCTCTAAAGTCCTTTCCAGTTCTAGGAATCTATAATCCACGATCTAATTCCAACCATTGCTTCTGGATTCATTAAACAATTGCCCTAGCACGTTCAACTGGTCTACCAGACATTGCTTCAGGGCCCAAAATTATGTGTACTAACGCAGAGATGTAACACGTCTTTTGTAATCTGCGTAGGATTTTCTACCTACTTAGCTCTATTTCATAACCCACAATTATCTTTGAAAAACAGACAAGTCTATTTACTCTCTATTTTCTGTATTCCAAATGGGGCCAAACCCTTCCTCCCCCTTCTTTATAGAAAATCCCAAAATCTCAGGTGGGAATCAGGATAACTCAGGAGATTTGTCACTATGAGCTTGGAAACTTTCCCACTGGGTCTCAAATGCTTTATTTCCTAAGAGCAGCTTTTGTAAGGCAGGCAAAAAAGGCTGAGTTAATAGTTGGAATTTATAAATGGTTTTGCAAATTAAACAGAATTCTATAACTAAAAAGCAACCAGTAGAGTGGATCTGTTCTATATTATTTCCTCACGAGCAAAAATTCAAAAAGCCAATTAAAGCCCCCAGGAACAGCAGGTAGACACTTTCTTATCAAAATGGGCCAGAAGAGTGAATCAAACCACCCAGGAAATCATATATCCACCCGTTAATAATATTAACTGGAAAAATTTCAGAAACAATGATACCACGCACAGTTATAAACATGGACTGCAGATAGCTGAATCACAATAGTCAAACTCAATTGCTTTTGGAAAGAATTAAGCCAGAAATGAATTTAAATATGTGGTTCAGAGGTCGACTTCTAATATTTTATCTGGTGCAATCCACATCCTGTTTGCCAGGGTAAGTGGGCAAAGACACCAAGTCTTTCAGAGAGAGGGCCGCCTTCTCTGGTTTGGAAATTCTTCATAAACAATATTAAGCCACTATTCAGCCCATCCTCCAAAAGGCTTATTATTTTGCTCATTGTGGAGACACCATGCACTAGAGATGCACTAACACCTTCCTCTGTTCACATCCTTTGCAAGACAACGTTGGCCCAGGGGATCCATCAGAAATTCCCCTCTTCATGGTTTCTAAACAGTCATTTGCAGGATTCACTCCTAGAAATCAGTTTTCTGAAGTCTATTTCATAGACCTTCATAGGTTCTCTATTTTAAAAACAACGTTTGAAACTACTCAAATATATTTCATGCATCTCTATTGAGTCATTCATTTGACAAGTTTGTTGTTATCTGCTTGCTCTTTAAAATACATTTTAATTGAGCCAAATATGTGTGTGGAGAGAATTTTTTTCATTTCTAGAGAAATGTTATATCTAAGGGTACATCTTAATCCAAGTTAGTAAAAGAGTCTATTTACTTTCTCTGCCTTGGCATGTTCTACCTTTTAAAGAGGCTAATGAGTTGACTCATATTTTTGGCTGACTTCTTGAACATCAGGTCTTCTCTGAGCGAGTAACTCATCTTTTACACAGATACTGGAAACCTGCCTGCCCATCCCAGCTTAAATATTGTTTGTCCTGCTTCCTCTGATAGGAAAAATATTCAGGCTCTGTCTTCCCACTAAGAGAGTGGGGAGGGGATGGTTTGAAAAATTTGATGGCACCAGCTCTGAGATTTGCACTTATTGTCTCTACTTTCGAACATGTCACCACAAGGCACCAGGTGACTCTAATTCCATTTACAATTTTCTTCTTGCATCCATGGATGCTTTCAAACCTGGTTCTAAATACCAGCATAACGCAAGGAACTGAACATACCCAGTAAATGGGAAGGAAAGTCAGAGATCTGCTTATTGTTTCATGTATTTACCATGCACTGTCTTCCCTACTTTTGCCAAAAATGCTCATCCTCCCACTCACCCAACTAACCCCCCATCCTCACATCCTTAAGGTGTCCTCTGTTGCAGGAAGCTTCCCCTGGCCCCAAAAGTACACATCTTGGTTATCTATCACTCCCCTCTGGCTGCGCACACCTCTACCATTGCATTTAACTTCACTACATTATAATTACCTATTTATAGGTCTATTTCCCCAATGAAAACAGGAACTAAGTGTTTTTCATTTTTGACAGCCTAAGCTTGATCCAGTCAGGCACGTTAAAAAGCATCCAGTTGGAGTGAGAATGAGTGGGCATTAATGTTGTTCGATGGTTCTGAGTCATTAAGAAAATAAGTACCTGAGACTCAAAGGCAAAAATGTATGCAAATAGTAAAAAAGAAAAGAAAACTGAAATTCCCCTTTTTTAAAGTAATACACACGGCTGTTTGTTCCTCCATACACATACCTCACTCTGCCTGGTATTAGGAGTGGATATGTATGCAACCCACCACGCCACCAGCTCTATCATCTTGGCTACTACCACATGTATCTCCATCGGCACTCTACCACCTCCCGCACTACTCTTTCCATCGCCTCCATCACCTCTAATTCATGGCACACTTCCACCTCCATCTACACCAGTGTCCTCACCCTAATCTCTACTACCTCCTCCACTTCCTCGACCACCTCCTTCACCTTCTGGCCACCATCTCCACTGTCTCCACTGCCTCCAAAACTCCACCACCTTCCCCAACTCTCCCACCATCACTTCCACCTTCACTCCTTCCATTCCCATCTCCATAACCTCCACCAGCTCAACCAAAACCTTCACCACCTCTGTTATAACCATGACCTCCACCATCATCACTTCCACCCCCCTCTATCTTCAATTCGAGGTCAATCCTGAATATTCATTGGAAGGACTGATGCTGAAGCAGAAGCTCCAATACTTTGGCCATCTGAGGTGAAAAGCTGATTCATTGGAAAAGACCTTGATGCTGGGAACGATTGAGGGCAAGAGGAGAAAGGGGAGACAGAGGATGAGACGGTTGGATGCATCACTGACTCAATGGACATAAGTTTGAGCAAACTCCAGAAGATAGCAAAGGGCAGGGGAGCCTGGTGTGTGCAGTTTATGGGGTCGCAAAGAGTCAGACATGACTTAGCAACTGGACAACAACAAAGTGACTTTACAGGATTAATTCATCAATTCTTAACAACAAACCCAAAGGTATTATTATCAACTCTACTTTACTGACAGAAAAACTAAGGACCAGAGAGGTTAAGCCCTATGCTCAAGACCACATAGCTAGCACAAAGTGAAGCTGGTCTTCAGGTCCAGACAGTGAAGCCCTTGAACCCCATGTACTAAGTCCCTCCCCTTGAGGGAGCTGAACTGCCCTGCTGGGTGTGCAGGCTCTAACTGCTGTGGTCTGTGTCCATAATCTATTACACATCTTAGCTATACATGGCGGGTAAACAAAAATTTCACCTAGAAAGCAGACCATCAAGGATTAAGGATGTGGATAATATCTACCATCTACTTGGAAGAATATCATTACTGTCCTGTCCTCCTGCTAACACTAGACTGCTGGTGTTAATTGTGACCTTCCTCTCCCTTCCCATTTCCTGAGTTCTCTGGGTTTAAGATGGGAAGAGATAGTAGGTTGATAAGATACAGGTACAATTTATTTCCCTTCAAATCATCCGTGATTAGCCTCGGGTGAAAAACAAGTCCAAGAGTATTCACTGGAATTTTTAAATTATTTTCAAAATGAATACATAAGGTATTAAAGAAAAACACAGTACCTAAAACATTTATGAAATATTTTATGTTCTTCAACTCTTACATACAGGAAAAGAATAAAAACTAGGAAGGATACTCCCACTCCGAGTATCACGTTCAGGTAAGAGTCCTTGGATAAAATGCAGAAATCCCTGTTCCATAGCTATAAAAAACTTAGTTCTTTTAATTCATGGGCTTTTTAAATTTTTATTGAAATACAGTTGACATACAAAATTATATGTTATAGGTGTACAATATAGTGATGAACAATTTTTAGAGACTTACTCCATTTATAGTTATCATAAAATATTGGCTGTATTTCCCATGTTGTACAGTATATGCTTGTAGCTTATTTTCCACATAATAGTTTATACCTCTTACTACCCTTCCCCTGTATTTCCCCTTCTCCTTCCCTCTCTTCACTGGTAACCACTAGCTTGTTCCCTTTATCTGTGAGTCTGCTTCTATTTTGTTACATTCACTAGTTTGCTATATTTTTTAGACTCCACGTATAAATGATATCATATAATATTTGTCTTTCTCTGTCTAATTTATTTCCCTTTTTATAATACCCTCCATATCCATCCATGTTGTTGCAGATGGCATAATTTCATTCCTTGTTTACAGTTGAGTGGTATTACAAAAATAAACAAATGAGACCTAATTAAACTTAAAAGTTTTTGCATAGAAAATGAAATCATCAACAAAATGAAAATACAGTTTACTGAATGGGAGAAAACATTTCCAAATGACCAATAAGCAGTTAATCAGTTCACTTCAGTCACTTAGTCATGTCCTACTCTGTGACCCCATGTACTGCAGCACGCCAGGCTTCCCTGCTCATCACCAACTCCCTGAGCTTGCTCAAACTCATGTCCATCGAACTGGTGATGCCCTTCAACCATCTTATCCTTTGTCATCCCCTTCTCTTCCTGCCTTCAATATTTCCCAGCATCAGGATCTTTTCAAATGAGTCAGCTCTTCGCATCAGGTGGCCCAAGTATTGGAGTTTCAGCTTCAACATCAGCTTCCAATGAATATTCAGGACTGATTTCCTTTAGGATGGACTGGTTGGATCTCCTTGCAGTCCAAGGGACTCTCAAGAGTCTTCTCCAACACCACAGTTCAAAAACATCAATTTTTCGGTGTGCAGCTTTCTTTATAGTCCAACTCTCATATCCAGAGCCAACATATAAACAACTCATACAACTCCACATCAAAAAATAGCAATCTGATTTTAAATGGGCAGAAGAACTGAATAGATGCTTTTCTAAAGAAGACATGTGCATGGCCAACAGACACACGAAAAGATGTTCAACATCTCTGATCATCAGGGAGATGTAAATCAAAACCACAGAGAGACAACACCTCACACCTGTCAGAATAGCTATCATTAAAAAAAGAAAAAACCCACAAATGACAGATGTTGGCAAGAATGTAAAGAAAAGGAAGCCCTCTACCCTGTTAGTGGGAATGTAAATTGGTGCAGAACCTGTGGAAAAACAGTAAGGAGATTCCTCAAAAAACTAAGAACAGAACTGCTTTGTCACCCAGCAATTCCATTCCTGGTTATATATCAAAAAAAAACAAAAACATTAATTCAAAAAGATATATTCACTCCCAATGTTCATAGCAGCATTATTTACAGTTGCCAAGATATCAAAGTATCTACTATCAACAGATGAATGGATAAAGAAGATGTGGGTGGGTGTGTGTGTGTGTGTGTGTGTGTGTGTGTGGTGGAATACTACTCAGCCATAAAAAAGAATGAAATTTTGCCATCTGCAGCAACATGAATGGACTTGGAGGGCATTGTGCTAAGTAAAATAAGTCAGAGAAAGACAAATACTGTAATGATACCAATTCATGTTTATAGAGCCCTAAAGCATGTCCATAATAAGAGCAAGTGTTAGGTTAGGAATGATTTCACCCTCCACAGCAAACTAAACCAGAATTTTCTTCCAACCCTTTGCTTTCTTAAACAAACAAACCAAAAAAATAGCTTCAAACAAAATTACACCACTATGGTGAAAGATATTGTGAGGTGGCATTCATATCCTCCTTCAGAACTGAAGGGTTTATTACTTCTTGCTGTCCCCATGGGAGCTGCCCGACTGAAAATAGCCACCTAACCCAGCCTGAGGCACTCATTCAGCACAGACTTATTTGATGACTGGTAGTAGTGAGATATAAAGTTTAACTCAACTTGAGTTCCCAACTTCAGAACTTTGTTTTATTGCATCTCCTCTTCTGAGCCTTCATTACAACCCAGCTTCTGCCTCTGCCTGATCTTACTTCCTTCCTCTCCCTTCTCTAAGCATTATTCCAAGAGTACTCTCTAAGAAACCTCTCACGTGTGAATCTCCATCTCAGAGTTGAGTTTCCAAGAAACCCAAACCACTACAACTATTATGCCAACAATTATAATTAGCTCAGATTTCCTAGGTAAAAAAGTTTCAGTTTATAAGAAACACATGTTTACCCTAACAACACAAGCCTAGAGGCAAATACAGATAACATATGGTTCTTTGGGAAGAGCCACATATATCCATGAATCACCATTCCTCTTGATGTCCAGTCATCATGTCAAAGTTAAATCACCTTCAGCTAAGGATATGCCTCGTGTTCTCTATTTTCTATTTCCCCCAATTTTTCTATCTAACAATATAAATTATATCTAAAGAAGGGAGAAGATTTTTTTCAATTGATAAAATTTCGTTATAGAGCCTCCCACCACTACATCAGGCAAAAAAAAAAAAAATCCACCAAATACTGAATGAAAAGATACATAGATACAAGCTTAATATAGAAAAAAAATTTTTTTCTTGAATTTAGTTTTTACACACAAAATTTTTGAGCAAATTTTAAGTTTAATTTTTAATTTCTACCATTCAGGTTAGTTAATTCATTATTTAGTTCAGTTTTGTTTCATTATTAATTTCCAGTTTTATCACTTCGTAGTCAAAGAATATAGTCTTAGGAAGTTGAGCCTTTGGAATCTATTTAACTTCCTTTTTTACTTATATCACACAGGCCAGAAAAGAATGCATTATATGTGTTTGTCATGTATCTTTTCTTATTTATTTTACCTGTTTGCCCTATTGGTTTCCAACAGGGCTATATTAAGTTCCAAATATACTTGCTGATCTGTCTTTTTCTTCTCTTAGGTCAGTCAGTTGATGCTTTTAATATCAGTTCAGTTCAGCCACTCAGTCGTGTCCAACTCTTTGCAACTTCATGGACTGCAGCACGCCAGGCTTCCTTGTCCATCACCAACTCCTGAAGCCTACTCAAACTCATGTCCATCACGTCAGTGATGCCATCTAACCATCTCATCATCTGTCGTCCCCTTATCCTCCCGCCTTCAATCTTTTCCAACATCAGGGTCTTTTCCAATCGGTCAGTTCTTCGCATCAGGTAGACAAAGTACTGGAACTTCAGCTTCAGCATCAGTCCTTCCAATGAACATTCAGGACTGATTTCCTTTAGGATGGACTGGTTGGATCTCATTGCAGTCCAAGGGACTCTCAAGAGTCTTCTCCAACACCACGGTTCAAAAGCATCAATTCTTCGGCACTCAGCTTTCTTCTTGGTCCAACTCTCACATCCATACATGACTACTAGAAAAAACCATAGCTTCAACTAGACAGATCTTTGTTGGTAAAGTAATGTCTCTCCTTTTTAATATGCTTTGTAGGTTGGTCATAGCTTTTCTTCCAAAGAAGAGGCATCTTTTAATTTTTTGGCTGCAGTCACCATCTGCAGTGATTTTGGAGCCCAAAAAAATAAAGTCTGCCACTGTTTCCATTGCTTCCCCATCTATTTGCCATGAAGTAATGGGACTAAATGCCATGATCTTAGTTTTCTGAATGTTGAGTTTTAAGCCAACTTTTTCACTCTCCTCTTTCACTTTCATCAAGAGGCTGTTTAGTTCTTATTCGCTTTCTGCCATAAGGGTGGTGTCATCTGCATATCTGAAGTTATTGATATTTCTCCCAGCAATCTTGATTCCAGCTAGTGCTTCAACTAGCCTGGCATTTCTCATGATGTACTCTGCATATAAGTTAAATAAGCAGGGTGACAATATACAGCCTTGACGTACTCCTTTTCCTATTTGGAACCAGTCTGTTGTTCCATGTCCAGTTCTGACTGTTGCTTCTTGATGTGCATACAGATTTCTCAGGAGACAGGTCAGGTGGTCTGGTATTCCCATCGCTTTCAGAATTTTCCACAGTTTGTTGTGATCCACACAGTCAAATGCTTTGGTGTAGTCAATAAAGCAAAAGTAGATGTTTTTCTGGAACTCTTGCTTTTTCAATGATCCCGCAGATGTTGGCAATTTATATACTGAGATCTTATTGTTAGCATCAAAAATGTTCATGATTGTTACATCTTTTTTACAAATATACAATGTCCTTTATTTTCACTTATTAAGTTTTTCATTTTAAATTACATTTTATCTTATATTACAAGTGCTACCTGTAATTTCTCTGCTTCATAAATGCCTGATGTATCTTTTTCCATTCCTTTATTTTCCATTTTCTGTATCATTTTGTACTCGAGACTTATGTTTTTGTACATATCACACATCTAAATCTTTGTTTTTTTAAAAATCTGACTTTTAATTGGTCACATTAGTATAATGTGCATTAATTAATTTAATTAATGCACATTAATTTGATTGTTCACATATATATTGTGGTTGTTTTACACATTTGTTGTCTTATTTGGTGCCATCAAATGCTTTCTTTTTACTTCTTTTTCTTTTTTCTTATTCCTTGGTCTCCTTTAAATAGTTTCCATTTTATACCACTGGTTTAAATGTCATAATCCCATAATTATTGTTGTGGTAATTGCCCTAACTTATTAAGATTCATACTTACACTCAGTTTTCCTAACAGTATCTAATATTTATTTCCTCTCAATGAGCCAAAATTTAAGTGCCTTCTCATTTTTTGATCTCTTCCTACACCATTCCACAAATGTCTAATGAGTTTAATGTCCACACGTGGCTCATAAAATTTTGTCTTCTTACTTAAAAGTCACTATTCATAGACACTTTGAGTTTTAATTTCCACAAATACAGACTTAAAGGAAATCAGACATATCAAGTCATCTACCTAATCATTTCTCTCCTTCCTGGAAATATGCCTCTGATAAATATACATTTTAAATCATCAAATTAAGCTTTGAGTTTCACTAAATCCTGCTTAATCCCAGCCACCTCTCCAGCCCTGAGGTTTCCCAGGGAGATGTATACAGAGGAAAGTAAAGCAATTATTTCTGAACACCGTGTGACTTCCTTTTCATAAGTTCTTCAGACTTACTTAGGAAAGTCCCAAAGCAACTTCTTTGCCCTTCTCTGACTATAGCTGACCTAGCCCATGTCCTGAATTTTATCATGGAGGAGAAAGGAAATGGTCAAATAAGGGACACGTCCCAGCTCAAGTCACAGATGTCCGAGAAAGGCAAATGGCAAAGAGTCTGCCTAGTGCTGAGCTGGCAGGGGCTGGGAGACAGCTGCCCTAGGCCCTGAGCCCCAGAATGAAGAGGGTCAGCCCCAAGAAGCTAGAGAAACAGACAAAATGAGGCTAAGGCCACCCCAATACATTCCAGGCATAAACTAAAACAGCACCCTGAATCTAACTTCATATCTCAAAGGCTGAAATAGTTAAAGGTGCAAAGTTGAGGTTAACTGTGACGCCTGTGGTGTGCAGATCAAAAACCGTCTACTGAATACCAACTCTCAATGTAAAAACAGGTGAAAAGACACTGCATCCCCATAGTGCTCATAGACAATTAGAAAAGGCAAATGTATATAAGACTGTGAGATATATACCATATGAAAACTTTTTCGAAACTCAGCAATTCCCAAGAACAGTCACTAGCACTCATCATCCTGGGGTACAGAACAACTGGGAAGCTGAGAGAGAAAAATACTTTCTCTTATGGACCAATCGCCTAGCATACAAATCACTAGAATGGCTTCCCTTCCCCCACATGGTATCTTTCACTTATTACTAACACTGAAAATTTCTTTCAGAGACAAAGCCTGTCTTTCTGCAATTAGAGAAAACAGACTTAAAATAGAAGTGCTGTGGGATGGTAAGCATAAGTAGAAATTAGGTCAAATCCATGTGTGAATGACAAATGTCAGATCATTGCCAGTTTTACTAGCAGACAGAGGTTAGTACTTCAGAAATGCTGGGACCCTGGAGGGCCCAAGCATCATCCCACTAAAAGAAAACTGGAACATCAAAAAAATGTAGGCATGTGTCAAAATATTATTCAGAGTTTGTTCTGTCAACTTTTTATGGAAAACCAAATAGAACCCAAAGAGATACTGGCTCTTATCTCTCTCTTCGTCACCTCAGAATAGACCGTGTCTTGAAATCCTACCCTCTGTCTTCATTTCCTGGCATCTGGCCTTCTGAATTCATATTCTGAATGCTACAAATCATGAATACCTCTAACCTAGCTATTTCCAGACCTCTGCCCAGATCCCTCCATCCTCCAGTTCTTTCCTCAGGAGGGTAACTTGATCATGCTTCAGCTGACTCCCAGAATGGCCCTTAAATTTCCTCCAAGGTGTTGCCAGATCCTTTGAGGACAACGATCATCTCTCATGCCTCCCCATGCCCTTGATTATCTGATCATTGGTCCCTCGTATTAATGTCATCCACAACGGCTCTTATTGCTCCTTTCAGTTATCCCTCTCTCCAAACAATTAGGTCTCCACATGGGTAGACAGTCAGGACAGAGGGTTTTCTAGGGGGAGAAATGAATTTGATGCCTTTTATGTGCCTGCAGAGCTCCAACTTGGTTTAATAATCCCTGAGCACCACTTTGCGTGCGGCAAGGTATAAATATATGCTAATAGGAGGTCTGGCTCCTTGTCACAACACATTGCAGGCTGCATTCGTGCAAGATAGAATAAAAAGATTAGATGCAATCTTGAAGTCAATCAGAAAGCAAGAGGAAACCAAAAAAAAATGGAGCTCAGATTGTCAACAGGAGAGGCAGAAAAATGACTTGAATCGAATTGCAGTTTATCTCGTTAAGCGTTAAAGGAAACCAATTTCTTTCAGAAATTGGAAGGCAATTTAAACATTTCTACAGTTTTACTAAAGTTTGAAATTTTCCAGTGAAAGAATAAGGTTTTCTTTATTTCTGCATATCTGACATTTTCCCTGTACTCGCAGGGACTAGAAAGCCCTAGATAAGAGGACAGTTAAGGAAAAGAGAGCAGTTATCAACAAGGAATGAAAAGAATCTGTTAAAGAAATATTCATTTGATTTCTCTAGCTCTCTCAGGTTTCATGCAAAAAAAAAAAAAATTATGGAAGCTAGAACTACATATAAAAAAGCCAGGCTACAAAATCTGGCCTAGTCCTGAATAAATAACCCAGCTAGATTAATGGACAAACATGGAAGTCATATTCAATTTATGAAGGTCAAATAAAACAGGCCAATCTCAAGACCAAGCTACATTCCACTGAAGTTGATGATATCACAAACCAAAGGTAGTATTCATAATGAACTCAAATCTTCTGGGATAAGCCTCTTTCTCCATTCCCAGAAGTAAGAACGTATTGACAGAGGCCTGTTTTGCAAAACATAAATTGTTACTGCTGCCCAGCCTGAAATACATAACTCTCTTCATTGTACTGAATAAAAATTACTATCAGAATTGATGCTTTTGAACTGTGGTGCTGGAGAAGACTCTTGAGAGTCCCTTGGACTGCAAGGAGATCCAACCAGTCCATTCTAAAGGAGATCAATCCTGGGTGTTCATTGGAAGGATTGATGCTGAAGCTGAAACTCCAATACTTTGGCCACCTCACGCGATGAGTTGACTCACTAGAAAAGACTCTGATGCTGGGAGGGATTGGGGGCGGGAGGAGACGGGGATGACAGAGAATGAGATGGTTGGATGGCATCACCAACTCGATGGACATGAGTTTGAGTGAACTCTGGGAGTTGGTGATGGACAGGGAGACCTGGCGTGCTGTGATTCATGGGGTCGCGGAGAGTCGGACACGACTGAGCGACTGAACTGAACTGAACTGATCTAAACCTACATCTTCAGAGTGAAGACCAAACCTTCCCCAGCACCATGGTCCCTCTGGAAATGATTTGGTAGTCAACAGAAGCAAATTTATCCTGGACAATGTTATCCTGGCTACATCATCAGGAACACCAGGTTTTAAAGGAGACATCTAGTGTTAATGGCCATTATCTCAGGAAAAGGATCTACCAGAGTGAGGAAAGGGACACTCAAATGTTACTGAATATTGAGTATTGTTTGAATATTTTACAGTGAAAAAATCAATATTGCTTCTGTAATTTTTTTAAATGCACTTTAAGGTGTTCTGAGATGAATATGCCAAGACTTATTTCAGATCAACACCTCTGAAACACTGCCAACTCTTGGGTGAGTTAATGTCTGGTCAAGAGCTGGACAAAGCTCAAGCGTAACTGGTTGCCATCGTGGCTTTGGCCTTCCTTCCTTCCTTTCCTCACATACTCATTCAGTCTATAAACACTTACTGAGTGCTTACTATCTCCTGGTCTGAAAAAAAAATGATGTGAAGCTAAATTTACTCCATTTAAAGAAAAAACAAGAAAAAAAGAAATCAGAAATGGCATGTAGGACAGCCAGTTGTTCTCTATTATGATGAAAAACAAAATCTCAGACAGATTCATCAGGGAGAATATTCAGGAACCAAAAAAAAAAATGTGCCTTCCCTGGTTTCTCACTCCTACTGACAACTTTTCCCTTTCAATAACTTGTTATGTGCCAGGAGCAAACAATATGAAATCCATTCCTAATGAGCAATAATTATAGCTTTAAGAAGCTGTACAATCAGTGTTCACTGATTTCATTATTAGATAGCACCATAAATTATGCTAATACTGATAACAGTTCTGGATGAGAGAGGTCCAGATCTGAGAGACTGCACTGGAATTATTTACATCCTCTATTTCTGAAACAAAAGACCCAGCAATTTGAAAATCAGATGATCCAATTTATTCTGGCAGGACACACATGTAACAAGTTGCATCAACCATAAAATTAAGTAGGTTTCTTTTTTTTCCTTTTTTATATTTTAAGTTTGTCTTCTTGTTCTTCTCCTACCTTGCATATTACCAATCTCCTTTGATGAGAGATTTCTAATTATTGTAAATCTTGCTTCTAAAATTGCTCAGTGATAGTGGTTGATGATGTCATATGACTAGGATGGCTTTAGCACACCCATGTCTTCATACAAGCTAAGCCTAAAAATGCAATACCTGAAAAGTCACAACTGCCTACCTGGATGCAGAGAAAAGTGCAGGGCTTTGGTGAAAGGGAATTATTCCTTCTTTTAATCAAAATTCCAAAATGTTAAGGGCTGACTATGAAAAGACAAACTCCAGATGAATATGGAGAACTGGCCCAGGTCTCCTAACTGTATCTCTCCTGTGTTAAACACTTCCTCTTGGAATTTTCTCACTTCTCTTAATAGCTACACAGGCTACCATTTTTGAGTACTAATTGTATGCCTAGCCCTTTCCAAAGGGCTTCATGCACACTACTCCATTCATAAAAACCCTATTCAGTGATTCTATAGTTCCCATTCAGCTGGTGAAGAATAAAAAACTTAGAAGGTAACACACACCCATTGCCTAAGAATACACTGTAAGAATCTCAGAGAAGCCAGGATTCAAAACCCAGGGGTATGTGAGATTGTGGCCTTTGACAGTGAATGTCAAGAATCCCACATAAATCAACTCCAAATGTGTGGTCCTTCCTGAAGCTTCAAGAAAGGGCAGCAAAGGGGGAAATTTTACCACATGATGCCCAGAAGACTTCCTTAAAATTCTCATTATGTGCTGCCAAAGATATGGGGCACCTAGAGCACTTGATCAGAGAAGGCAATGGCAAGCCACTCCAGTACTCTTGCCTAGAAAAATCCCATGGACGGAGGAGCCTGGTAGGCTGCAGTCCATGGGGTCTCTACGAGTCGGACACGACTGAGCGACTTCACTTTCACTTTTCACTTTCACACATTGGAGAAGGAAATGGCAACCCACTCCAGTGTTCTTGCCTGGAGAATCCCAGGGACGGGGGAGCCTGGTGGGCTGCCGTCTGTGGGGTCACACAGAGTCGGACACGACTGAAGTGACTTAGCAGCAGCAGCAGAGCACTTGACACTCTCTCAGGCAATGCCAACCATGTAGTCACCTTGGAGAATTCTGTGGCAGTACCAGCTAGAGCTAAACGTTCACAGATATCCCGTGACTGAGCAGTTGCATTCCTGGGTATATCCCAACAGAAAATGACAGGCACAGTAATGGTGAGAGCAGCATTACTCAAACTAGTCCCCACACTGGAAGCAATTCACAAGCCCATTGACAACAGAATGAGCAAATGAACTGCGATACAGTCATACAGTGGAATACTGCACAACAATGAAAAAGAATAAACACCTGATGCATGAAAAAACATGTCTAACTGTACTCCCACGGACATACTGGTGAGTGGAAGAAGTTAAAAACAAAGAATTCACACTATATGGTTTCAAATATTTGAATTTCAGAAACATGATAGAAGGCACAATAATGATTATTCATGGGCTGCTGACTGGGAGGGGCTGTGAGGAAGTTCTCTGGAATGGAAATTCCTATATACTGATGCAGGCAGTGGTTACAAAGTATATCCATATGTAAAAATGCATTGATGTATTCATTTAACATTTGTGTACTTCATGTAAGTTATGTCTCTATGTTTTTAATAAGTAAACATTCTCACTGGACCTTTTTGTCCCTCCAAAATCCCAGTCATTGTGGAAACTGGTCTCCAACATTTTCCTTTTACCATCCCTTCAGACTTTACCCGCACCCTTTACTCCTTCCTGCTACCTTATAGATTTATTATTTTCTGCCCCACTGGCAGCGTCTTGTCTTTTCCTATCTGAATCAGTTTGGCTCTCTCTGGCACCTACATTTCTCCTCTATACACATTACCATAATCAACAGATCCAAAATTCCAGCAATCAAACAGACCAAAACACAATTCCCTTTAGAAGAACATAAGTGTACCTTATGTAATAATTGAGGCATATCTCAATTATTTGTACTGTCTTCTTTGAGAGATAGTTAAGCTCTCTGAGGGTAGGAGGTATAAATCCCCAGATACTCAGTAAATGCAGAGTTGTAGTAAGTGAACATTCTTATTCAACACAAGTCAAAAAACCTAGGCCACTCACAAAGTTCTCATCTTCCACTCAAGGGCCAGCAATCGATTAAAGTATAATAATAGAAAAGAACACTTGGAGTTGGGATCATAAAGCTATGTTTCAGAGGCATTTGCCTGAAAATTGTAAGAAACAAGATGGTTGACTTTCATGTTCACATGTCATTTTTATTAATTTTAGTCTTTTTATCTCTTCCTATCTTACTGCGTTTTACTAAACAAACATAACCAGGCAATTCCATAATCAGGAGGGACAGAATAACAATAACTCCCTTGGAGTTTTTGGAGGAGAAGACAAAAGGCAAGAAGTTTAAGCATGTTGTTAAATCATCTAGCCTCTGAAATGTAAGAAGCAGGTCACAAAATCATGCTGATGTCATTCCTTGATTTTTAGTAATACTAATCCTGAAAGGGTGACTGTTGTTGTTGATGTTTAGTCACTAAGTTGTCTGACTCTTTTGCTACCCCATCTGACTGTAGCCCGCCAGATTCCTCTGTCCATGGAATTCTCCAGGCAAGAATACTGGAGTGGGTTGCCATTTCCTTCTCCAGGGGATCCTCCCAACCCAGGGATTGAACCTGCATCTCCTGCATTGCAGGTAAATTCTTTACCACTGAGCCACCTGGGAAGTCCAGAAGAGTGATCAGTTTCATTTTTTTATAGGGGTGAAAGAGTCATTCATCTACTTGCTTAGGGAGCTACTCAATGGTAGACATATCATAAGAATAAACTTACTTTTCCAACTAGCTGTACACCAGCTAACAATCACTGACAGAATCTCAAAATTCAAACTCTGGAGTACAGGGGAAAAAACAAAGACAAAAGGATGAGTCCAACTTACTAAGGAAGAATAGTTAGCTTTCAAGTCCATTTTGAAAGGCTGTGCCATGCCAGGTTTAGACAAGAGAAAAATCTTTTATTCAAATCCTTCACTCAAATATAATTAAATGGACTAAAATCTGAGTCATGTAAAAAGGCCTCAATTGTTAGGCTGTCAAAAGTCTGTTTGAAGTATAAGCCACTTTTCTGAGTAGTGATATATTGCAGGTGTTTATGGAACATTGTATCACACAAAACATTTCCATGTTTAGAAAAAAAATGTGCCGTTCCATTCCAGTCCCCGAGGACAGCCACCTTAGTTGGACGACAATTGTATAAATACAGAAGTTAGCTGCTAAGAAATGCACCTTCACTTCTTAGAAAAGTATTCCTATGTTTATCTTCTGGTGGAGCTGGGCTTGCTAGACATAAACCATTCTTCACCAGTACCAAGTAGAGGTTTATTTTTGTCATTCATAAAATAAACCAGGGCCCAGCCAAAGAAAACGACTCCTGGAGGCAGTTGCATTGTAGAAGTGTTGTAGAGGTTACAAATGGCTCTGCAGCCCAGGCCATAAACAGTCTTCAGGAAGGCTGGTGCTGAGCTGTTGATATTAAAAATCACCTCATTAATTATGTTTGTAAACAATGCAGCTGTCTGTGCTTGCACGCCAGCTTCCTTGGCATCATAATATTTGTAACAATAATAACCATCATTTCAAGCCTAGCAATAAATAGTCAATCCAAGAACCTCAAGTGAAATCGCATCTGGGAACTGCCACCTGGTCATTCAAAATACTTTCTCACAAGGTAGGAAGACTGTAGTTTGTTTTCCACTCAGAAGACACCTATCAGCATCAACTACTCCACCAGAATTTTCCCCATCTCAGTTTTTGAAAGGAACAGGTGAATGGCTATTGCAAGATGAGGAACAAAACAAAGAGAAACACCAAAAGTCAAAAGAAAAGAGTGGCCCAGAAACGGACATCACGTGACAGAGCTCTCAGAAGGGGTGATGGGAGCAATCTTTCCTCTGGCGAAGGATCAGTGAAATCAGGATTGTATGTCAGAGTACCAGTTAACCAGCCATGCCCCCTCAGCACCTATTCAGTTATACTTTTATTCTACAAAATACTTACTGAATACCTACTATGTGTCAGGTATGTGCCATGTGCTGGAGAAAATTCACAAGCAGATATCCATTTTAGATGCCTTTTGGTGATACAATTGAAACATACCTAATCAACTCAGTAATTATATAATCCAAGTATTGATTTTCTTTAAAGGCACACTTTTGGAGAACATATTTCTAAAGTTAGCCCAGCAGTTATAAGCCCTTAAAACTGACCCAAAAAATAAGAGGAAAATACATTTTCTGTGTGACATAGGTAAGTTGGAATTACTAGACCTCTTTCCACACCAGAGGACAACACCTTCATACCTCATTTATGCCTCCTCCGCATGTAAATTCTGATTCTGAACTTCACCGAAGAGAGATAAGTGTGGTATCCAATTCCAAAGCATTACCCATTTCCCTTGTCTCTGTTCCTCTCTTTCCCCTCTCTACTCTGTGTATATATTAATTTTATAGATCTTTTTATTGTCTGAACTACACTGGTTGCGTGAGAAGCAGAACAATAGGCCAAGAAGTTCCATTTCACACATGCCATCCTTATAATTCAAATAGGACGATAAAGAGAGAGAGAGAGAGATCTATAAACTGGTGATAAATCAGTGTCCTAAACCAAATTAACCAGTGAAATAGATTATCATAAAAATAACGCCATGAAAAATATTCTTCACCTTCCTGGTTCAGCCATCTGTAATGGAGAGAGGAAGGCATGTGTGTGTCTGTGTGCATGTGTATATGAGACACACACATTTAGAGATGCACACATAAACCTTACACACACACACACACACACACACACACACTTGTGAAGAGATCCAGGGGCCATGCAGTTTACATGTGCTGCTAGCCCCTCCAGGAACAGAAGAGGTCTAAGAAACTCCAGGATTGCTCATTAGTATTTCCCAGTTTCTAAAGCTCAGTTTTTCTTCAACATGGTAAACAAAAATACCACGTGCTAAGTATCATGCTAGACCTTGAGGAAACAAAATGAACTAAAAGAGACGCAAGGCTTATCATCATAAAATATCCAGGCAGGGCAGAATATAAGGTCACACATAATACTTTTAAAACTAAAAGTCCTGGTAAGTGCCATTGAGAAAAGGCACAGCTGCACTGAAAGCAGAGACTAGGGAAACCTAACCCAAGATAAGGTCAAGAACAAACAGATGATGGAGCTGCAGAACCAGTAGGGTCTAGAAGGATAAAAATAGCCACGAGCAAGCAACATCCTACATTAGCCGGAGGTGTGAAACACTCTTTCACAGGAGAAACCGGAGAAGGAAACGAGAAGGAAACATGACTGAGGCCTTGGGTAAAGAGAGGATGGGGTTGTTCCCATCAGAGGGAACCACATCTACAAAGACTCTGAGAACAGAGAACCCAGAACTAGAAGAAGGTCACAGAGGGCAGAGAGCAAGGGCGGAATGAAGCTGGCAGAGACACGGGAGGTGGGCAGAAGCCCATGGAGGGGAGGGGAGGGTGGTAGAAGGTAGTCGTGGGTTTTCTTTTGCAGATGCTAATGTTGTTTCCATGTGGAGAAGAGTTTGACTTGAGATAAACAAGACACTGGGAAGACAGGTTTCAGTCTTCCCGAGGTTCACACGAGTCTAACTGGGAGACTAGATCTCAGTCTCAAGCCAATTAGCTGTATGACCTTGGGTAATTTGCCTCACCCCTTTAAGCCTCAAATTCCCCACCTGTAAAATGGTAATAATAATGGTTTTAGTGGGGATTAAATGAGATCATGCCTGCAGAGCACCAGACCCACTGTAAGCCTTCAATAAATGTTAGCGACTGGTGGTGCTGGAGATGGAGAGAAAAAGATTAGAGAGATATAAATAGTCCACTAGGCAGCAATCACCCTACCTAACTCATCACCAGAAGGAGTGAGACACATCTTCTTTCCCAGGAGAAAGGTTGGGGAGGGATGAATGAGAGAAAAGTGATTGGTACCACTATGAAAAGTTTCCTAAATTTGAAATAGTTTTCGTTTCTGCTGATAGCACTGCCAGTAGGTATCTGAGGCCACTGAGAAAATTAGTTACTAAAAAATGCTCAAATAATATATTGAACAATCTTTGGGATAACAGCAAGAAAAAGATTACAGGAAGGCAAATAATTGCCCAGAGTCATGGGTTGTCATTGGAGTTGAACCTGGGTTGCACTCCAAGTTTATGTGTATTCCAGGAGTGGACACAGCCTTCAGAGAAGTCCAACCCAACCCTCACCTTCCAGAAGCTTTCATTCTACTCACAGCAAAAAACAAAACAAAACAGCAAGCTTCAAGAAACAAGGTACAAGTGAAAGGCCAGCTCTATTGTTTACAATGAAAATTATGATGAAAATATAGATTGCTTTGGTGTTTCAGTTCAGTTCAGTCGCTCAGTCGTGTCCAACTCTTTGCGACCCCATGAATCACAGCACACCAGGCCTCCCTGTCCATCACCAACTCCCGGAGTTCACTCAAACTCATGTCCATCGAGTCAGTGATGCCATCCAGCCATCTCATTCTCGGTCGTCCCCTTCTCCTCCCTCCCCCAATCCTTCCCAGCATCAGAGTCTTTTCTAGTGAGTCAACTCGTCACATGAGGTGGCCAAAGTATTGGAGTTTCAGCTTTAGCATCAGTCCTTCCAATGAATACCCAGGATTGATCTCCTTTAGAATGGCCTGGTTGGATCTCCTTGCAGTCCAAGGGACTCTCAAGAGTCTTCTCCAGCACCACAGTTCAAAAGCATCAACTCTTCGGCACTCAGCTTTCTTCACAGTCCAACTCTCACATCCATACATGACCACGGGAAAAACCATAGCCTTGACTAGACAGACCTTGGTTGGCAAAGTAACGTCTCTGCTTTTTAATATACTATCTAGGTTGGTCATAACTTTCCTTCCAAGGAGTAAGCGTCTTTTAATTTCATGGCTGCAATCAGCATCCGCAGTGATTTTGGAGCCCAAAAAAATAAAGTCTGACACTGTTTCCACTGTTTTCCCATCTATTTCCCATGAAGTGATGGGACCAGATGCCATGATCTTTGTTTTCTGAATGTTGAGCTTCAAGCCAACCTTAGTTCCTCTCCACTTTCTGCCATAAGGGTGGTGTCATCTGCATATCTGAGGTTATTGATATTTCTCCCGGCAATCTTGATTCCAGCTTGTGCTTCTTCCAGCCCAGCGTTCCTCACGATGTACTCTGCATATAAGTTAAATAAGCAAGGTGACAATATACACAGTGTCAAACTAACAGTGTTACAAAATACTTCTTGCCTTTGGATCTAGTAACATCACTTGGAGGGCCCTATCAAAAAGCAGAGAGTTGGGAATTCCCTGGCAGTTCAATGATTAGGACTTGGAGCTTCCACTGCTGGAACCCAGGTTCAATCTCTGGTCAAGGAACTAAGATCCCACAAGTCACACAGTGTGGCAAAAAAAAAAAAGAATACAGTTAATATTATATATAAAATAGAAAAACAATAATAAAGCCCTACTTTATAGCACAGTGAACTATATATTCAATATTCTGTAACAAGTCATAATGGAAAATAATATGAAAAAGAATATATATACATATTTATGCATATATATATATGACTGAATCCCTTTTCTGTACACCAATAATAATACAACATTGTAAATCAACTATACCTCAATAATAATAAAGAAAGCAGCATTATTTACCAATTGCCAAAGGCAATCGTTATTTACTTTTAAAACAAATTGGTTGGTACGCTATTTACATATCCAAAACTTCTAATTCAGTAAGAAAAAAAGTTATCCTCTGTATTAATCACAGACTTGAGGACTGAAAGACTTCCTTAATTAAGTCAAACAGAAGCTTTAGGCAGAAGCTACTTGTGGGAAGCTTATGGTAATTGATCCTGAAATTAAGCACCTGTTCAAAATTCGGACACAGGATTTTGGTGTACACCCTGCAAAAATCTCACTCACAAAAAACCAGAACTGGTTTCCCCAAGCTGATCCTTGAGGGCGTCCCCTTTAAACTTGCCAGCTCTCCCAGTAGAAGATAAAATCATGCAGGGGTATGGATTAGCTATCATGTCATTATAGCAGGCACAGCCGTCTGTTACAGGTAAATTGCTAAGCAATGTAATAACAATGCAGTTTATTTACTGTGCAGGGTGCTTATCTACAGAAATGTTCCCGACAAACAAAGAAAGGCACAGCTAAATGCCTTTTCCTTAGAATTACAGACTGAAGCTATGCCAGCACCCTCAGAGAATAAAAATGCTAAATAATCCCTGTAAAAAAAAAAGAGTCCCTAAAAACCGAAAGCATTTCCTAACAGAGGAAGCAGAAAAAGGAAATTGGCAGATGGGATGTCCACAAGGTCTTTTCCAGGCTCACGTTACCATTGACCAAAACATGGCAAGGGGAAGAGAAATGAGGAGGACCCAAAAGCCAGTCAGGCTGAGTCTGGACTCAGAGCAGACATTAAAATACGACGACGATGATAGTGATGATGACAAGACAATGAGGCCGACTAGCATCTGTCACATGCCTCTCATCTTCCACTGCACTTTTCAACATTATCTTTTAATTATCAAAACAACCCTAGTCCTACTATTACTCCCATTTAACAGTTAAAGAGATTTACAGTAGAGAATGTGTCCACTAAGCTGTCACCTTGAGATTGGAAATCAGGCTGCCTCCCTCAAAAAACTGAGCTCTTAACCTTATACTAGACAGTTCTCAAGAATCCGGAGGACTCACCTGAGGTTGGACCTTGCATATAGGATTCCTGCCCTCCCCTGGCATCCACTCCCGCCTTATACACACACCCTTCATCCAGTGAAGCCTCCAGCAGCCTCACACTCTGCTGCACAATGATGGCCCTACTGCATGAAAGTAATATGAAGGGCACCATTTCACTGAAAACCTCGTAGATATCCTTTAAACACACAGCTTTCCATGAACAGAACAAGCGAACTAATTAATGAAGGAATGAAGAACCCAATCAAAGAGTCTAGGATGAACCTAGAGGACATGACTGGAATGTGATGTCTCCACAAGAAAGCTATAACCATCAATAGTATAAACATATCTGAAGGTAGAATCCACAGAAGGAAGGCCACTCTCTCTGAGTTCAGAAAAATGGAGCTCTATTGAATTTGGTAGTGTTTATTCAATTGTGCCCCAGGGAGAGAGGGGATGTATCCCTGGTAGTCAGTATAGAAAGATGTACCAGGATTGTTTCGTTCACTTCAGTAGATTTTGTGTACCTACTATGTGCCACAGTGTGTAACAGGCACTATGATTTAGTGTGTGTGCACGCACGCGCTCTCTCTCACACACACACACACAGTTCCTAACATGCAAGAACCGGAAATAATAACAAAGAGACCAACATGCAAATACCTCTTGAATGCAAAGCGCTACAGTAGTGCTATGTGAACGAAGCACAGAGGAGATGCACTTCCTCTGTCTCAGGTCTGGGAAAGCGTCCTGAAATGTCTCTAGAGCTGTGTTTCAGTGAATAAGCAGGCATCATCTAGGGGATAAAAAACACCAAAAAAACTCCAGGCAGAAGAACCAGAAGTTATCTACATCACAGCTGGTTGGGGATAAAAGTATTAATCCGGAAACTGAGGGTGATTATTTGTTCAGTAACCTGAGATTTATCCCAAGCAAAATAGAAAACTACCAAAGGACCTTAGCTGGAGAGGAACAAGGTCAGCTTTCATTTAGAAAGATCATTCTCATAGAAACATAAACAATGGAGGTAAATGAAGAAAAGCCAACAAGGCACAGAAACCAGTTCAAAAGACACCACCAAAGTCGCATGTGAGGATATGTCCTGGGTCTGAAAGGGAAAGAGAAAACAATATATATAGCAAATGATGCTATCTATTGGATAGTTGGAAAGGATGGAGGAGAGGTAAAGAATCTAGCATAACTCCAAGTTTCTGGCTTGGATGACCAAATTAATGGTAATATTTTGAACTGAGATAGGAAATACAGAAATACATAAGGGATGGGAAATTTGCATTTGGAAGATGAAGGAAATTAGTTTCACTTTGAACATGTGGAGTCTGCAGTGCCCACTGGACATCCAAAGGGAACTGTCCAGTGGGCTATTGGACATACAATTCTGAAAATCAGAAGAGTCAACAGAACTAAAGATAAATATTTGAACATCAAGAATGTATAGAAAAATGGATGAACAGATGGATGGAAAAATAAGCAAATTAAAATATTAACTAGCTTTAATTTTAGAAAAACAAAAATTTATAAAGCTTTGAAACTTAGTTTTACTTGAATTTTAGATTTTAAAAAGATTTAAAAGTGAAGAAAATAAACTTTAGATGTTTCTTTGCTATAAATGCCATAAATAGTAATGTTTCTTAAAAAGATCCCACCAGGTTAAGAAAAAAAGATTATAAAAAAGCATAAAGTGGCTAAAGTCATTTTGAAAAAATCAACTTCCTGCTAAGAAAGACGAAGAAATTAGCACTTTTACACCTCCACTCACATTTCCTGGCAAGCATCACCCTGGTCTTTTACTATGACTACTCCAATCCTGAGTCCTTTCTTTTGATTTACCCTTCATATGGATGAATCTTGATTTAGTTTTTTCCCAAGAACTTTTCATGCATAGTATATTTCTTGAGTTTGTTGATGTGTAATGATCTTTACCTATAGTTTTCTTTCTTTTTTGGCTGCTCTGCGTCTTCATTGCTGCACAAGGGTTTTCTCTAGTTGCCACGAGCAGGGGCTACTCTGCAGTTGCAGAGCATGGGCTTCTCATTGCGGCGGCTTCTCTTGTTGCGGAGCACACGGGCTTCAGTAGTCGCAGCTAGTGGGCTCCACAGCACAGGCTCAGTAGTTGTGGCTCATGAGCTTAGTTGTCCTGCAGCGTGTGGGATCTTCCCAGATTAGGGATTGAACGTGCCTCCCTGGCATTGGCAGCAGGATTTTAACCACTGGACCATCAGGGAAATCCCTACCTATAGTCTTTACATTTAATCAACACCTCGGCTAGATGTAATATTCTTAAGTCACTGCTTTCCCAAAATTAGCCATATTTTTCCTCTTAACAAGTGACTTGCAAAACCCATGGTAGGGAAGGGAAGACTTAAGGAGTATCTCTCAACATGGTTGGTTCCTCCATTTTTTAAGGCAGCCCATTAAAGGCAATGTTAAAAGCTACAAGCCCTTGTCTGCCTCACTAAATCTCCTCTTTCAGGACTGTGCTCAAGTGTTGTCAACCACTCTATTTCCCCTCTCTCCTTCCTAGGCAGAATTATTAAACTTTTGCAGTTGTTACATTTATAGTTGTATGCCTGCATGCTTGCCCTCTAAACTGTAAACAGCTTGAAAGAAGACATACATTATCCTCTTTGTCACCCCAGAATTTATCACACTGCTAAAAGGCGGGGAGAGAGCAAATGTTGATTAGACAATCTATTCTAACTTTTCCCCACACCTATCCAAGGGATTCTTTAGAGCAGTTGTGTTCAAATTTAAGCAGGCACAGCAATCCCAGGGAAGACTGGTTAAAACACAGGTTACTGGGCCCTTTCCAAGTTTCTGACTCAGGGAGTCTGGGGTGGGGCTCAAGAATCTGCATGTGTAACAAGTTCTCAGATGATACTAGTGCTGTGTTGGTCCAAGAACTACACTTAACATGGATTGAGAGCACCATTAGAAACAGAAATACATTGAGCAAATCCTCACAAACAAGGGATGAAAAGGGTTCAGATGATAAGCTTACGCATACTTCTCAAACCATCAAACTCTGGTGGGCTAAATTATGCCTTGGGGCTTCCCAGGTGGCAGCCGGTGGTAAAGAATATGCCTGCCAATGCAGGAGATGCAAGAGAGACATGGGTTTGATCCCTGAGTTGGGAATATCCCTGGAGAAGGAAATGACAACCCACTCCAGTATTCTTGCCTGGGAAATCCCATGGACAGAGGAGCCTGGCGGGCTACAGTCCATGGGACCACAGAGAGTCGAACATGTCCGAGCAACCAAGCATACCATGGGTAAGGCATAATGAATGCCTTACGTCACAGGCCCAACATAAGCCCAAGTGTTGGAACACGTGGTCCATGAAAGTGAAAGTCACTCAGTCCTGTCCGATTCTTTGCAACCCCATGGATTATACAGTCTATGGAATTCTCTAGGCCAGAATACTGGAGTGGGTAGCTTTTCCCTTCCCCAGGGGATCTTCCCAACCAAGGGATCAAACCCAGGTCTCCCGCAATGCAGGTAGATTCTTTACCAACTGAGCCACCAGGGAAGCCCATAGCTTGGTCCATAAGAAAACACATTTTATGACGTTTCACTTTATTTTTCTTTCTTGATTCATTTTATCACTCATAAATAAGTACCCTAATCAGTGTTACTTACCAAGACTCTCCAACTATTATGCTATAATTTAAATTATATTAATAATTCAATTCAGTGGTCAGGTAGGAATATAAATCCAGAGGAAACTCATTTACTTCAGACCAAATTCTCTCTCAGAATAAAACGATGATAATTTTAAAATACATTCTACTCTTACCCTGTTTTCTTGGATTTTTCATTTTTTCAGCCTCCTTATCTCCCAGGCACACAGGATAGTTGTGATTCTTACTTGTGCCAAGACTTTGCAAACCATCACTAGGCACATATTCCTTTCTATATCATCCATGACATTTAGCCAGTTAGTCCCTAGAGAAGATGGTCTGTGGTCCCAAGGCTTCTACAGCAAGCTCTAAGTGGCGATTTCTTGTTTTTTTTTTAACTTTTATTGGAGTATAGTTGTTTCACAATGTTGCATAAGTTTCTGCTCTACAGCAAAGTGAATCAGACATACATATACGTATATCCACTCTTTCTTTAGATTCCCCTCCCATTTAGGTCACCACAGAGCACCTCTAAGTGCGGATTTCTGTACTCCTTTCCTTACCATGTTTTACTTTTCTGAACACTAAATCTTTCCTGGTTTTCATGCTAACCAGCCCGGCAGTGCACTAAAGTTGCGTTGCAGTGCCACCTAGGGTCTCCTGCCAGTAGAGACCCAGGGCTAACCAACCCTGGGCACTCACCACCAGCCCACTGTAGAAAAGGAATTCTGGATTCAGATGAACCCTGCCTCTACAAGAAATTGTTCAGTATAAAATATAAAGTCAAGGAGACCTCCAATCCCACAATCGATTGTTAAACCACCATTTGAAATGTTGTCTTCAGCTTAAATGTTCACTTCACATTAGGATTTTAACACTGAAGGTTTGTATATAAAACATCTTGCTGGCAAGAGACGTTCAGTGGCGAGGGTGTGGAAAGGAGAAAACTGCAGCTTCTGGGCCTTTGAGTTCTGCTTCTCATGGCTGTGGCTGTGGCTGAGGTTCATTGAGAGCTGCAGGATGAAAATCAGCTTGGCCTGGCTGGGGAGCTAGATTGAAATGGAGCCTTCATGCGCCACGCATTAAGCAAGCAGCAGCCGCATTAGAGGCCGAGGGTCCATTAGCTCTCATTTAATGTTTCTTCTCAAGCAGATAAGTACAGGCATCAAACACCCCAGGCCTTTTATGACACATAAATCACAGGTCAGTGCCTTCCATGGAGACTCCTGTTTGCTAAGTGAGTAGTTAGACCAGGAGCAAGGAAGCAATGCACTTAGAGACCCAGAGGGATGAGTTGACTGCACAGGGCAAGGCCAGGAATTTCTCCCTGCAATTTAATGATTAAAACCTTTCTCCTGCTTGAGAACTGCCACATCATTCAGGACCTTCCACAAGCAGCAGCTCACACCAAGAGCCTCCCTTGGCCCCAGTTCTACCATTAACTTATTTTTCCAAGAGTTGGTTTCCACAGCCCTACTGAGTGGAAACCAGGCTATGAGACCCCATCTCTTGACACCCCACTAACTGGATGAAGGTGGACGTTTTTCCATACCTAGTCCATGGAATCTCTCTGTTTCTTCATGTACGCCATGAGACACACAGACAAGAGTCAGGTGAGGGGTCTGTGTTAATGATGGGTCTCTAAGTGAAGGTCCTTGAACTTGGGCTGCTGGGGTCCCTGGACCTGCCCTGACTTCTGCCCTTCCTGGGCCTGCCACTGCAGCTTTTCGGTGGATTCCATGCATTCTGTACCTAAAACCAACGTGAGTGGATTCAGTTCCATATGACTAAAACTGCTTCTGAGAAACCCTGAAGCTGAGGGAGAACACTGATCCAGCTCAGGCTGGGGCTTCTGCTCCCTCCTCCAAAGCCACACTCAGCCCGGCCGTGTGTCTGTCATCCAGGCCCAGGCAGGAGATGGGTACCCCTGTGGGAGGAGGCAGGGGAAATGGTGGCTGTGGGGGCCAGAGTGTGGTCTGCAGACTGCTGTCAGCCCTCCTACCTGTTACTGGTCTACAACAAGAAAACGACAGCAACTGAGAAAAACTGAGAACTTCTGTAGCAATTTTCCAGAGCAAGTTGATGTCTATCGAATCTAATTTTTATTTATTTTAATTGGAGGCTAATTACTTTACAATATTGTGGTGGTTTTTGCCATATATTGACACGAATCAGCCATGGGTGTACATGTGTTCCCCATCCTGAATCCCCCTCCCACCTCCCTCCCCACCCCATCCCTCAGGGTCATCTCAGTGCACCGGCCCTGAGCGCCCTGTCTCGTGCATCAAACCTGGACTGGCGATCTATTTCACATATGGTAATATACATGTTTCAGTGCTATTCTCTCAAATCATCCCACCCTCACCTTCTCCCACAGAGTCCAAAGGTCTGTTCTTTACATCTGTGTCTCTTTTGCTGTATCACATGTAGGGTCATCGTCACCATCTTTCTAAATTCCATATATATGTGCTAATATACTGTATTGGTGTTTTTCTTTCTGACTTACTTCACTCTGTATAATAGGCTCCAGTTTCATCCACCTCATTAGAACTGAATCGAATCTAATTTATATTTTTAAAAAAGCTTGTATTTTTATTATCTTTGCTTTTTCTTTTTTTCCTAGTATTCTATTTTTATTGTATTTTACCAAAACTCACTGGAAAAGACTCTGATGCTGGGAGGGATTGGGGGCAGGAGGAGAAGGGGATGACAGAGAATGAGATGGCTGGATGGTATCACCGACTTGATGGACATGAGTTTGAGTGAACTCCGGGAGTTGGTGATGGACAGGGAGACTTGGCGTGCTGTGATTCATGGGGTCGCAGAGAGTTGGACATGACAGAGCAACTGAACTGAACTGAAAAAACATCAGTTCATAAATGATATGAAATAAAAATAAACAATCTTTCACTGCTAAGAGTCTGAAGAACACTACTTAAAATCCCCTGCCATGCTCTGGTCCAGGTCCCCTGCCCATTCAGCTGGCAGCATCTTGCCTAGAGAAGACAGGATTACAATCGTGCCTTTCTCCAAGAAAAAGTGGCAACTTGCAGGCAGAGGCAAAGCCTATCATTCACATCTGTTCGTGAAGAGGGCCCGCCCCTGGATCAATGGGTCAGAGGCAGGGCCCTAAACATGCTAAGCACCTAAAACCCAAAGCACTCAGATGGAGATGGAGTTTAGACAAAGTCTTCCAAGGGGGCCCACAAGGCAGGCTGCCCAGCCACCTCCTGAGCTCCCAGGGCTCTCACTGTTGTTCCGCAGGCCTCCAGGGGAAGGAGGCAGGGCTGAGGGCTGCAGGCAAGGGGACGGCGGCATGAGGACTGCTTCTCTGAGCAAAACTCCTCACAGCTCTCCTTCTCCCTTTCTTTTTTCACCTAACAAAAAAAATTGTTATGATGCAGGGAAAAGTCATTGATTTCATTTGAAACTTTTCCCAAACAGGATATGGACACTCAAACAGATCCTCAGCCCTTGGCAACTGTTGTGCGCAGGTGTTTCTTGCAAGTGTCGGGAAGCACGTAGGGCGCTGTGATCCAGGGAGCAAAGCGGGGTGGCCCAAGGCCCAGGGGGCTGGTGGCACGGAGCCCTGAACATCCCTGCATCCCAGGAATTTGACTCCCTCCCACATGCTTCTCCCCGCCCCCTTGCTCACCTCACTTCCAGCCCTGTCTTTAGTACAATAGGAATTCAGTTTTCACTCTTGTTATTTCTGTAATTTATATGATGAAGACAAACCACAGTCCCAAATAGAGAAGTTTAACGTGCAGTGAACATAATGGAAGCAAGGAAGCACAAGTAGGACTGCTTGATAACAACGGGCAAAAGCAGGATAGACTTTTCCTACACAGGCAGAAATACGTGACACTGATCAGTGCTCAAGAAGAAGTTCATCAATAAAAGTCAGTACACACAAACCTTGTTTGTTTTATTGAAGTATAGTTTGTATAATACAGGATGAGATGGTTGGATTGGGAAAGGAGTATGTCAAGGCTATATATTGTCACCCTGCTTATTTAACTTATATGCAGAGTATATCATGCGAAATGCCAGGCTGGATGAAGCACAAGCTGGAATCAAGACTGCCAGGAGAAATATCAATAACCTCAGACATGCACATGACACCACCCTTAGGCAGAAAGCAAAGAAGAACCAAAGAGTCTTCTGATGAAAGTGCAAGAGGAGAGAGAAAAATTTGGCTTAAAACTCAACTTTCATAAAACTAAGATCATGGCATCCAGTCCCATCATTTCATAGCAAATAAATGGGGAAACAATGGAAATAGTGACAGAGTTTATTTTCTTGGGCTCCAAAGTCACTGCAGATGATGACTGAAGACATGAAATTAAAAGACACTTGCTCCTTAGAAGAAAACCTATGACAAACCTAGACAACATTTTTAAAAAGAGAGACATTACTTTACCAACAAAGGTCTGTCTAATCAAAGCTATGGTTTTTCCAGTAGTCATGTATGAATGTGAGAGTTGGACGATAAAGAAAGCTGAGCACCAAAAAATTGATGCTTTTGAACTGTGGTATTGGAGAAGACCTTGGTTGGCAAAGTAATGTCTCTGCTTTTTAATATGCTATCTGGGTTGGTCATAACTTTCCTTCCAAGGAGTAAGCGTCTTTTAATTTCATGGCTGCAATCAGCATCAGAAGTGATTTTGGAGCCCAAAAAAATAAAGTCTGACACTCTTTCCACTGTTTTTCCATCTATTTCCCATGAAGTGATGGGACCAGATGCCATGATCTTTGTTTTCTGAATGTTGAGCTTCAAGCCAACCTTTTCACTCTCCTCTTTCACTTTCATCAAGAGGCCTTTGAGTTCCTCTTCACTTTCTGCCATAAGGGTGGTGTCATCTGCATATCTGAGGTTATTGATATTTCTCCCAGCAATCTTGATTCCAGCTTGTGCTTCTTCCAGCCCAGTGTTCCTCATGATGTACTCTGCATATAAGTTAAATAAGCAGGGTGACAATATACAACCCTGACGTACTCCTTTTCCTATTTGGAACCAGTCCATTGTTCCATGTCCAGTTCTAACTGTTGCTTCCTGACCTGCATACAGGTTTCTCAAGAGGCAGGTCAGGTGGTCTGGCATTACTTTGTCAACCAAGGTCCGTCTAGTCAAGGCTATGGTTTTTCCCGTGGTCATGTATGGATGTGAGAGTTGGACTGCGAAGAAAGCTGATCGCCGAAGAATTGATGCTTTTGAACTGTGGTGCTGGAGAAGACTCTTGAGAGTCCCTTGGACTGCAAGGAGATTCAACCAGTCCATTCTAGAGGAGATCAATCCTGGGTGTTCATTGGAAGGACTGATGCTAAAGCTGAAACTCCAAAACTTTGGCCACCTCATGCGACGAGTTGACTCACTGGAAAAGAGTCTGATGCTAGGAGGGATTGGAGGTAGGAGGAGACGGGGACGGCAGAGAAAGAGATGGCTGGATGGCATCACCGACTCGATGGATATGAGTTTGAGTGAACTCCGGGAGTTGGTGATGGACAGGGAGGCCTGGCGTGCTGTGGTTCATGGGGTCGCAAAGAGTCAGACACGACTAAGCAACTGAACTGAACTGAACTGATTGGAGAAGACTCTGGAAAGTCTAGGACTGCAAGGAGATCCAACAAGTCAATCCTAAAGGAAATCAGTCCTGAATATTCATTGGAAGGACTGATGTGAAGCGGAAGCTCCAATACTTTGGCCCCTATGTGAAGAACTGATTCATTGGAAAAGACCCTGGTGCTGGGAAAGATTGAAGGAGGATTAGGGGGTGAGAGAGGATGAGATGGTTGGATGGCATCACCAACTCAATGTATGTGAGTTTGAGCGGGCTCCGGGAGTTGGTGATGGACAGGGAGGCCTGCTGTGCTGCAGTCCATGGGGTCACAAAGAGCTGGACTGAACTGAACTGAGATGGTTGGATAGCACCACCAACCCAATGGACATGAATTTGAGCCAACTCCGGGAGACAGTGAAGGACAGGGAAGACTGGCGTACTACAGTCCATCGTGTTGCAAAGAGTCAGACACAACTTAACAACTGAACAACAGATAGTTGATTTACAATGTTGTGTTAGTTTCTGTTGTACAGCAAAGTGTTTCAGTTATACAAATATATACATTTTCATTTTCATATTCTTTTCCATTATGGCTTATTACTAAATGTAGTTCCCTGCACATACACATCTTTTTAATCCAAGTTTCTAAAAGTAAAATGGAATCAGAGTATTGAAGCATGAAGGAATATCTCCAACAGGTAGGACTTTATAAGTAGCCCTGATTCAACAGTTAAACATAGAGTTAACATATGATCCAGCAATTCCACTGCTAGGTAGATTACATATCCAAGAGAAATGAAAACATGGATGTCTACATGAAAATTTATACATGGATGCTTATAGCAGTATTATTCATAATAGCCAAGAAGTAGAGACAACCCAAATGTTCACTGGTAAATGAATAAATAAAGTGTGGTATCTCTATACATTGGTGTATTATTTGGCCATTAAAAGGACTGAAGGTCTTACACGCTACATCGTGGATGAAACTTGAAAATATTATGCAAAACATTAAGTGAAAGAATACAATCACAAAGGATCACATATTGTATTGATTTCATTTATACAAAGTGTCCAGAATAGGTAAATCTACAAAGACAGAAAGTAGGTAAGTTGTTGCTGATAGTGGGGAAGGACGAGGGATGGCGGGATTGGGGGTGGTAGCTAAGGGGAATAGGATTTCCTCTGAAGCTAACAAAGATATTCTAAAATTGTAATGATGATTGTTTGACTCTAAATACAATAAAAGCTACTGAATCATACACTTTAAATGGGTGATCTGATGGAACATGTCCATGTAAAGAAAGCTATGAAGGAAAAAAAACAGAGGTCATTTTCCAAGCAGAGATAAGAAAGATGGGGTATATCTGGTGAATTTCATCAACCCCTTCTGGCAAGGAAAGGGTTTGGAGAGGACACTACATCTTGAAGTAACCAGAGGAATTTGTTCACTTTCCTTTGGATCCTCACTGTCACCCCCAAGGCTCCTGCTCCAAGGATTCCCCCTGGGTGTTCTGGAAAGGAGCCCCTCTTTTTCCCGTTTTCATAATAGGTCTGGTAAGCGCTTACAGCGTAACCCTACTAGAGGTATTTATAATTTTGGATTACAGTCATAACTTAGACCCTTTGAGGCTTAGAAACAATCTCTTCTACTGATTTCTGTGTGTTCCGTGGAGCCCTTCAAGGCTATCCAGTTGGAACTGAAAGGGAGGGGTCACCAGAGGGTGCTGGGTATGCCAAAGCTTTTCGAGAAATTCTGACTTCACATGGTTAAACACAATGTTTGGCAGTTTAAAAGATAAACCCTTAGCCATCACAAAGAAAAAATTATCCAGAAAAACTCAACTCTGAAGTTTTTGGAAAAGTGACATTTGACGGAGCTCTCCCCAAACTTTACAGCACCAACAAGGCCTACATTCCCCTTCAGTGAGTTCCAGAGAGTGCTTCCAGGCTCTCAGTGGCCTCCCCCCACCTCTGGACATTTTCCCTAGACCCTTCTCAAGGTCCTGCCAGATCTAATATCCCCTACGCAGCTCAATGATCCTGCCTAAGGCACAACCAGCTAACCCAGGGCAACAAACAGCCAGTGCCAAACAAATCCCCAGTGCACAAGTCACCTGGAAAGTCTCCTGAGTCAGGCTCTAGATGAGCCTCTCTCTCTACCGCATAGTCACATCATCAGTGACAATACGTTTATATGAACAGGCCAGGAAATAAATACAGCTGAGTTTGTCCATCACACCAGCCATATTTTCTTGTCTGGGAAAAAAAAAAGGCACAGTTGAATCCCCAGAGGTCCAACCAAAAAGCTGAAACTGTTACATGATGCTAGCTGCTCTAAACTACACACACTACCTAGAAAAACATCTATCAGTTTTCTTGAAATTTACTAAGCCCCAAAATGATGAAGTTGACCGAGGTAGCATCAAAAGTTCCAGAGGGTCAGTACTGGGAGGTCTGTGATATCTATTTACATATTTTTCATTTGAATTCTTTCTCACCCAGAGGCCAGTTACTATAAAGCCCTTTCTCTGAAGAACTGGTAACTCAGTGCCTTGCAGAGGTTTTTACAAAGAACAGGCACTTGGTTAAATGCCTTGAGAAACTGATGAGTTAGTTCATGAGTTCACGAGTGAATTAATGACTTTAGAAGTAAAATTGCTTTAAAATCTAAAGTATTACAGCTTAGTCATTCCAACTTTTATAATTTTTCCATCACCTTATTTAGCACCTTCTTAAAGTGAACGTGGGCCCAGTAACATAGAACTTGGAAGGGATTTAGACACTGCCCACTGTGAATAATTCCAAACTTTTGCCTAAACAACATTCCAGAGGCCACCTAAAGAAACAAGTAGGAGGCCAAGAAGAAAGGCATCTGGGATCTCTATTCCCATTGTTTGTTCACATATTAGGATAAGGCTACCTCCTATAATAAATAAACCTCAACATTTCAATGGCTTGTCAACAAAGAACTTGACTTTTCACTCAAATAACAGTTTGATGAGAGGATTTCTGGCCTGCAGGTGGCTCTCTTCCACAGGAATCCAGTCTCCTTCCATCTTATGGTTCCATTATCCCTTAGGGCCTCATGCAGGAGATGGGGAAGAGAGGAGAGAGAAGAATCTCTCCTTCTTTATCACCTTGGCCTGTGTACTAGTCAAGGGATTTTCAGGAGAACAAAGTTCAGGCCAGGTATTCAGAAAAATAGGGCCCCAGCCAGGCAATCCAATAGAGACCATTAAAATGGGCAATTACAAGAATTTAGAAGCCAGATAGGGGACATAAGAAAATTCAGATGTTAGCATCAGCAGGAAGTCACTTCTGCTCCTAGGACAAAAGGATCCAGTTCACTCACCACTTACCTATCTGAGCTGCAGAAAAGGTTGCTGGGCAATTGAGACATGAAAGAGGGGCTGTTAGTTAAGAGCTGAGACCACAGTGATGTCACCTGAAGCAAAGAGATCAGGGTTGAAGTATCCTGTGTTCTCCCTGGCTCCCTTCCTCCAGTCTCCTGCCAATGCCCAGGCTGGCTGAATCTAGTCAGAGCCAGGGCAGGAAGTCTGGGGAACTGCAGTTTGCAGGAACCAGTCCTCTGCAGAATGAGCAGATCAGGGAAAGGATGAGAAAGTGGATCTGAGGGCAAACAGGCAAGTGACAAGCAAACATGCTCCATAAGTAACACAAACCACTGTCACTCCCATTTCATTCATCAGGAGTAGTGACAGGACCACATCAAGAAGCAAGGGCTGCTGGGAAATGTAGTCCTGGCCTGGACATCCCTTACCAGTAACATAACATAGTGGGCAGTTGTCCATCTCTACCGGTTAGGTTTGAATAAATTTTCAACCCACTCAGCGGCTCCATTCTCACATGAGGTTCACGAGGGACAAAACCACAGGGAAAAGACACTGGTGACTCTCTAGGCAGGGTTATTATTTCTCCCTCCTCACACACCCCTTAGACCTAGAGCACCGATAGGAAGAGGAGCAGAAGAAACCAACAACAGTTTCTTGGAGCTCCTGAGAGGAAGGGGCAGACAGTGTCCAGGCATTTCTGAATCCTTCAGTAGGCTGCTGATGGATGCCTTCATGGAACTTACGGCTGAACTAGGGTAATGAAGTGTGAAGGAGCTGGTACCCAAGACAACTGTGGCTGTTGCCCTGCGGAGCATATGACTCTGCTCTATTAGGAGTTGCACAATAAGTGCTCTGGAGAAAAGAAATGGAGCCCCAAAATGAAGGAAAACAGATAGTCTTGCTCTGGCAGTTTCTCAGCCTCCCCAGTTATACTTCAGCTTCAAACACTTACTTTCAGGCCAAGCTCCTTCTGTGGTCATCTTACAGGTGTACTTAGTTCCTGTATTTATACTCCAACCAACACAGAGACTTCCTTGTCTTTAACCTTCAAACACTACAGTCCATGCACAGAAATTGCATTTTTGCTGCACTCCTGCACCCCAAGTAGGTAGACTGAGGCCTCCCTCCACATCAGCCAGCGTGGTTCCACTCATTCCTGTATAAATTGGGCTGTTTATCTACTTTTGATAAAAAAAAGTTCACAAACCTTGAATCTTATTTAATTCTTCCCTTAGCATGTGAGAAAGCAGTTCAGTGAGAGAAGAGGGACTTCCCCAAGACTGCACAGCACACCATGAGACAAGACCAGATCTTCAGATCCTCAGAAAATCCTAGTAAGAACAGTTTCTCAAACACATGTTTCTTGTGGAAAGTGCCTAGAAATTCTCTACCTCTGAAGATTACATCATTGGAAATATTTTCAGTGCCTATTTCCTCATGAATTAAGAGTTCCTTTGGTTGCAACAGAAATCCACTGAGATAACTTTGGCCAAAAATAAGGGCTTCATTACAAGGCGCTAAAAGAACACAGAGCAGGAATGAATCCCAGGCCAGGAATGCAGCTGGAGCTAGGGATTCAAACAGCTTTAGAAATCTCTCTCCAAATCCTGCTATGACTTTTCTGTATATCCACTCCATCCTCCATCCTCTTCAGATCATATTTTTCTACTTTGGTATCCACATGGCTGCTGCTGCTGCTGCTGCTAAGTCACTTCAGTCTTGTCCGACTCTGTGTGACCCCATAGACGGAAGACCACCAGGCTCCCCTGTCCCTGGGATTCTCCAGGCAAGAACACTGGAGTGGGTTGCCATTTCCTTCTCCAATGTGTAAAAGTGGAAAGTGAAAAGTGAAAGTGAAGTCGCTCAGTCGTGTCCGACCCTTAGCAACCCCACGGACTGCAGCCTACCAGGCTCCTCCATCCATGGGATTTTCTAGGCAAGAGTACTGGAGTGGCTTGCCATTGCCTTCTCCGATCCACATGGCAGAAGACAAGAATCTACCTCCTCCCGAGGTTTATGCTTCTGGACTGCTAGTTCCACATTTACTCACTTTTTTTTTTTATCAGTTTTAACGATGCACCAGTTACATACAATAAAATTTATCCTTTGTTAAATACAGAATTCATGTGAGGGTGTCAGTGTTCAGCTTTGTCTGACTCTTATGAGAGACCATGGACTGTAGCCTGCCAGGTTCCCGGTCCAGGGGATTTTCCCAGCAAGAATACTGGAGTGGGTATTTCCTCCTCCAGGGGATCTTTCCAACCCAGAGATCAAACCTGCAGTTCCTGCATTGGCAGCCAGATTCTTTTACCATTGAGCCACCTGGGAAGCCCACAGAATTTATGAGTTTTGACAAAGGCATACAATTAAGCAACCACCACCACAATTAAAATATAGAACATATCCATCACTCCAATAAGGTTTTCTGTGCTATTTTCATTAATTTCCTCCCCCATTTTCAGCCCTAGAAATCACTGATATGTTTTTCTAATATTTTGACTTTTCTAGAATTTTATATAAATACAGTCACATAGTATATAATATGACTTTTTTTTCACTCAGCATGTTTTTGAGATACTTTTCTATTATGAATATTGGTGGTTAGTTCCTTTTGTTACTCAGCAGTATTATATTATATAAGTATACCACAATTTATTTATCCATTGTCAATGACATTTGGGTTGTTTCCAACTGGGAGCTGTTATGAATAAGGCTGGGGAAACAGTGTCAGACTTTACTTTTTTGAGCTCCAAAATCACTGTGGATGCTGATTGCAGCCATGAAATTAAAAGACGCTTACTCCTTGGAAGTAAAGTTATGACCAACCTAGATAGCATAGTAAAAAACAGAGACATTACTTTGCCAACCAAGGTCCATCTAGTCAAGGCTATGGTTTTTCCCGTGGTCATGTATGGATTTGAGAGTTGGACTGTGAAGAAAGCTGAGTGCCAAAGGATTGATGCTTTTGAACTGTGGTGTTGGAGAAGACTCTTGAGAGTCCCTTGTACTGCAAGGAGATCCAACCAGTCCATTCTAAAGGAGATCTATCCTGGTTGTTCATTGGAAGGACTGATGCTAAAGCTGAAACGCCAATACTTTGGCCACCTCATGTGACGAGTTGACGCACTGGAAAAGACTCTGATGCTGGGAAGGATTGGGGGAGGGAGGAGGAGGGGACGACAGAGAATGAGATGGCTGGATGGCATCACCGACTCGACAGACATGAGTTTGAATGAATTCCAGGAGTTGGTGATGGACAGGGAGGCCTGGCGTGCTGTGATTCATGGGGTCGCAAAGAGTCGGACACAACTGAGCAACTAAACCGAACTGAATTGAACTGAACACTCACATACAGGTCTTTCTGTGGACAAATGTTTATATTTTCATTTCTCTTTGGAAAATACTGAGGATTGGGACTGCTGGGTCATATTTTAAGTGCATGTTACACTTTAAAGGAAAGTCTCAAACTATTTTCTAAAGTGGTTGTACCATTCTGCATTTCACACAACAATATGTGAGCATTCCAACTGCTTCACATCCTTTCAAACCCTTGGCATGGTCAGTCTTTCATTTTAATAGGTATGCCATGGTATTTCATTGTGGTTTTAATTGGTATTTTCCTAAAAAAATAATAATTTTTAGCATCTTCTTATTGCTTATTTGCCATCTATATCTCTTCTTTGGTGAAAGCTTTAACTCTTTTGTCAATTTTTAGAAGGTTGCTAGTCTGAGTTGTATGAGTTTTTATATGTTCTAGATATGAGTCCTTTATCAGATATATGTTTTGCTAAAACATTTTTTCCCAGTCTGTGGCTTGTATTTTGACTTTCTTAACAGCATATTTCAAAACTCACTTTTTTATATAAAGTACAATTTATGAATTTTTTCTTATTGTTCTACTTACTGAGTCCCAGCAAAGAAATCTTTGCCTAATTCAAGGTCTTATTCTTTCTGATGTTTTCTTCTGGAGGTTTTAAAGCTTTATGTCAATGATCCACTTTGAGTTCAACTCTTTCTCTCCTCAAACCTAATTCTCTGTGGTGGGATTCTGTGAGCTGGGGTCCGATGTTCATTCCTAAACCAACCTATAAGGCCAGAGCCAGGGAAACTCTCTGCCTTCCCCAGCTTGATCACATGCCTGCTCTGGTTCAGTTAACAGTGTCCAGAGCTGCAGGGCAAAATATGGCTGCTACCAAGACCCATGTGTTAGGAAAAGGGGCATATCAGTAACCAGATAACGGGGATTTATTAAGACAACCTAATGTGTCCATGTATACTGTAATCTGGCTCTACCTATTTAACACTTAGTATTTTAACAGTTAGCTTGGAATATTACAAGGTTGATTATTAAATGAACAGGTCTTACCAATATTCAACCACAATTTTCCATATTGCCAAACAAAATCCAGTCATTCTTCCATGGCTATCTAATCTACTAAAATATCATCCCTATTGTGAAGCTCTGGGGGACTCCTCAGACTTAAAACATATGTGTTCCCCAGCAAACTATTAGCTTCTCATGGGCAAGTATCTTATCTTGTTTGTCTCTGTCTCAAAGACTAGTTTAATTCCTGGCACGTAATAATTTTTGGTACTTGTTGAATATTGAGTTTGTCCTATAACTCTGTCAAATATTGATTAAATAATGAAGAACTACTATGAAGACTCTCAAATTACTTTGCAGAATTTTTTATAAGAAAATCATCACTTGAGATTGATGGCCAATTTACACTCAATGGAGAAAAAAATTAAGGTAGACAATCTAAAATCAATCTCGCTCTGACTTTTCACCCTTGCTGGGGAGATACATATTTCAAATGCTTCCTTGAAGTCATGATGTACAAGGTTGAGCTGAGGCCCACTTGCTGAGGACTAGTTCACTTTATCACTACACAGCCCTGTGATCAGTAGAGTCCAATACATATAATCTCATGGTATTCTGAAAGTGATACTACAAATGATACTTCATTGGCACAGTTACAAAAAGAATAGCAAATATTAGAGGGAAAGTCTGTGGTAATGAACCGTAGTAAATGAAACATTACTGAAAATTTACCCCCTCAAAAAGGTGTGGCCTTCAAATAGGAATTTCTGGGTAGGACTTAGAGGCAGACATTCCCAAGAAGCAAGCAGGAGCTGATCAAGTCAGAGTAATAAGTTTAAATAAAAACTGTTGTTAAAGAAATTTATCTGGTCTCTTCCTTCAGGTATTAAACATGGGCATAAAGGCTATAATTATCACACATTCTTTGATTTTGAAACAAAACAATTTCTAAATGTTTAGAATATGTCCTTTAAATAAAAGAATGTGTACAAGCATAGAGAAGAAATTTCCATCATAAAGTCTTTACATAAATCTTAAGCAGTGGTGGAAACTGTATACCCTGCTTTCAAGTGCTAAAAGAAGCTTTTTGAAGGATGCGTGCATGCTTAGCTATTCGGTCATGTGTGACTCTGTGACCCTTTGCACTGTAGCCTACCAGGCTCCTCTGTCCATGGGATTTTTCAGGCAAGAATAATGGAGTGGGTTGCCATTTCCGCCTCCAGAGGATCTTACTGACCAAAGGATCAAACCCATGTCTCCTGCATTGCAGACAGATTCTTTACCTGCTGAGCCATCAGGGAAGCCCCTTGAAGGATATGAATGTGGGAAACAGCAAGACTTCAGGGTTGTAGAAAGAACAGAGAGCCATTTCTTCCTTGGTTCCCATCATTCTGGAGTCCCTACACCCCAGCCTTGGTTCCCACAGAGCCCATCCTAGCATGCTGCATATTTGTGTAATTCTAGAAGTCTTCCTGCATAGGCAATGTTGTGACTAGGTAAACAAGGTAGTTTCTGGATCTCTCCAACAAAGAACAAATGACTTTGAATTTGAGAAAAACAGATCCATAGATAACTCAAAAATCACAAGAGGCAGAGTAGAGAAAGGTTTTGTTTTCTTCTTAATTTTCGGGAGTTTCAGTTCAGTTCAGTTGCTCAGTAGTATCTGACTCTTTGCGACCTAATGGACTGCAGCACACCAGGCTTCCCTGTCCATCACCAACTCCCGGAGTTTACTCAAACTCATGTCTATTGAGTCAGTGATGCCATCCAACCATCTCATCCTCTGTCGTCCCCTTCTCCTCCTGCGTTCAATCTTTCCCAGCATCTGGGTTCTTTTCAAATGAGTCAGCTCTTCGCATCAGGTGGCCAAACTATTGGAGCTTCAGCATCAGTCCTTCCAATGAACACCCAGGATTGATCTCCTTTAGGATGGACTAGTTGGATCTCCTTGCAGTCCAGGGACTCTCAAGAGTCTTCTCCAACACCACAGTTCAAAAGCATCAATTCTTCAGTGCTCAGCTTTCTTTATACTCCAACTCTAACATCCATACATGACCACTGGAAAAACAATAGCCTTGACTACATGGACCTTTGTTGGCAAAGTAATATCTCTACTTTTCAATATGCTGTCTAGGTTGCTCATAACTTTTCTCCCAAGGAGTAAGCATCTTTTAATTTCATGGCTGCAGTCACCATCTGCAGTGATTTTGAAGCCCAAAAAAATAAAATCAGCCACTGTTTCCATTGTTTCCCCATCTATTTGCCATGAAGTGATGGGACCGGATGCCATGATTTAGTTTTCTGAATGTTTAGCTTTAAGTAAACTTCTTCACTCTCCTCTTTCACTTTCATCACGAAGCTCTTTAGTTCTTATTCGCTTTCTGCAATAAGAGTGGTGTCATCTGCATATCTGATGTTATTGATATTTCTCCCGGCAATCGTGATTCCAGCATGTGCTTCCTCCAGCCCAGCATTTTGCATGATGTACTCTGCATGTAAGTTAAATAAGTACGGTGACAATATACAGCCTTGACGTACTCCTTTCCCAATTTGGAACCAGTCTGTTGTTCCATGTCCAGTTCTAACTGTTACTTCTTGGCCTGCATACAGATTTCTTGGTCTGGTATTCCCATCTCTTTAAGAATTTTCCACAGTTTGTAATGATCTACACAGTCAAAGGCTTTCATGTAATCAATAAAGCAGAAATAGGTGTTTTTCTGGAACTCTCTTGCTTTTTCAATGATCCAGCGGATGTTGGCAATTTGATCTCTGGTTCCTCTGCCTTTTCTAAAACCTGCTTGAACATCTGGAAGTTCACGATTCATGTATTGCTAAAGCCTGGCTTGGAGAATTTTGAGCATTACTTTTCTAGCGTGTGAGATGAGTGCAATTGTGCAATAGTTTGAGCATTCTTTGGCATTGCCATTCTTTGCGATTGGAATGAAAACTGACCTTTTCCAATCCATGGCCATTTCTGAGTTTTCCAAATTTGCTGGCATATTGAGTGCAGAACTTTCACAGCATCATCTTTTAGGATTTGAAATAGCTCAGCTGGAATTCAATCACCTCCACTAGCTTTGTTCATAGTGATGCTTCCTAAGGCCCACTTGACTTTATATTCCAGGATGTCTGGCTCTAGGTGAGTGATCACACCATCATGATTATCTGGGTCATGAAGATATTTTTTGTACAGTTCTTCTGTGTATTCTTGCCACTTCTTCTTACTATCTTCTGCTTCTGTTATTGGGTTTAGTTCAAATCAAAACTAGATGACTACAGGGAGGGACACTCGGTCTGAACTGGAGTAGAAGCTGACAGCAAGAGCCAAGTGTTGTTTCTTGGTGGGAAGGAGAGAGACTTCCTCAAGATCCCGTACTTAATTTTGGGCTTTATGTGCCATCCTAGATTGCACTGTGAACTAGGGCTTAACTCTTTTTGCCCCTTTATGCTTGGACTGCAAGGAGATCCAACCAGTCCATTCTAAAGGAGATCAGTCCTGGGTGTTCATTGGAAGGACTGATGCTGAAACTGAAACTCCAATACTTTGGCCACCTCATGCAAAGTGTTGACTCACTGAAAAAGACTCTGATGCTGGGAAGGATTGGGGGCAGGAGGAGAAGGGGACGACAGAGAATGAGATGACTGGATGGCATCACCGACTCGATGGACATGAGTTTGAGTGAACTCTGGGAGTTGGTGGTGGACAGGGAGGCCTGGAGTACTGTGATTCATGGGGTCACAAAGAGTCGGACACGACTGAGCAACTGAACTGAACTGAACTGAACTGATGCATGGGTTATAAATTTGTATCTTGTTTCTGTTTCTTATAATTTTTCTGCTATTTTGGAGTGGGAAGAGTGAAAGGAATCAATTCTAAACTAGCTGGGCTCATATAACTAATATTTAAAGAACAGAAAATTTTATACAATTGTTACTTGACTAACTTATTCACCTTCCTTTTTAAAATTTTTTTAGAATTTTTTAAAATGTAGACTTACTTGAACAACTGCTATTTTGGAAGTTCGTGATGTTTACTAAAATTTTATGTTTTACAATAAATGCTGGAGAGGGTGTGGAGAAAAAAGAATCCTCTTACACTGTTGGTGGGAATGCAAACTAGTACAACCACTATGGAGAACACTGTGGAGATTCCTTAGAAAACTGGAAATAGAACTGCCATACGACCCAGCAATCCCACTGCTGAGCATATACACCGAGGAAATCAGAATTGAAAGAGTCATGTGTACCCCAGTTTATATCGCAGCACTGTTTACAATAGCCAGGACATGGAAGCAACCAAGATGTCCATCGGCAGATGAATGGATAAGAAAGCTATGGTACATATACACAATGAAATATGACTCAGCTATTAAAAAGAATGCGTTTGAATCAGTTCTAATGAGATGGATGAAACTGGAGCCTATTATACAGAGCGAAGTAAGTGAGAAAGAAAAAAATCAGTACAGTATATTAACGCATATATATAGAATTTAGAAAGATGGTTAACAATGACCCTATATGTGAGACAGCAAAAGAGACACAGATATAAAGAACAGACTTGTGGACTCTGTGGGAGAAGGCGAGGGTGGGATGATTTGAGAAAATAGCACTGAAACATGTATATTACCATATGTGAAAAAGATGACCGATCCGGGTTCAATGCATGAGACAGGGTACTCAGGGCTGGTGTACTGGGATGACCCTGAGGGATGGGATGGGGAGGGAGGTGGGAGGGAGGGTTAGGATGAGGAACACATGTACACCCATGGCTGATTCATGTGAATGTATGGCAAAAACCACCACAATATTGTAAATTAATTAGCCTCCAATTAAATTAATTTTTTTAAAAAAGAGTTAGAAAAAATAAATAAATAAAATTTTGTGTTTTGGTATCATTTGTGATTATGCTTTTGTTCCCTCTCATTTTTTTCTTTATTATATAGGTAAGTTATTTACAATAGTATTTCTCATACTGAGTTTGGTAGCTCTGAGAGATTTCTAGAAATCAGAACAATCAATAATTGTGTGATGCTGGTGACTCTCTCTGGGCTATTTGAATGGGTAAATGGACACTTCTGCTTCTAAATAAGAAATCGTTACCTAAAGAGCTACCTTAAGCTTTCCAACCATCAAAAGTCTTCTTCTTGTTGTTCACTCACTCAGTCATGTCGTACTCTTTGCAACCCCATGGACTGCAGCACACCAGGCTACCCTGTCCACAACCAACTCCTGCAGCTTACTCAAACTCATGTCCATTGAGTTGGTGATGCCATCCAACCATTTCATCCTCTGTTATCCCCTTCTCCTCCTGTCTTCAATCTTTCCCAGCTTCAGGGTCTATTCCAATGATTTGGCCGTTTGCATCAGGAGACCAAAATATTGGAGCTTCAGTTTCACTATCAGTCCTTCCAATGAATATTCAGGGTTCAAAAGTCTTCTGTCTCACACCAAAAAAAAAATGTTATGGCTTAAAAAATGAAATCTGAGGGAGAATGTATACTCAGCCAGAAGCTCTCTTTACTTGTCCAGGCTTTGCATCTGTCCTATAAAACCCAACTGCAAATTACTTAACCAAAAGTTTATTTGGTAGGAAGCAGCTTAGTCAAAAGTACTTTGGCTAAAAGAAAATTAATCATTGTGAAAGAGTTTAGTTGTTATAAAAATTTGATTAGAAAATAATGACACCAGTTAGCAATTTTTTATGTATTACTAACTTGGAAACTCCTCTCCATGGATCTCTTTCTTGAGAGTTATTGAAGGGGTTTCTTTTACCTTAAAAAAGTTGAAGTTCATTCTTAGTGAAGCGTTCCTTCTCTGTTCTGTTTATGACAGTAAAAATTTGAAACAACCCATCTCTAATGACAAGAGATGAGTCCCACATCTGAGCTGCTACTAAAATCCATGGTCTCCATCTTTATCTAACTGTCACCTTTTCTTCAACCTACTCCAACCCCACCTCCTATACTCTCACTTTCAACAGATGGCCTTACCTCCTTTTCCACAGAGCAACTAGAAGACACCAGAAGGAACGAAGCCTCACATTCCTCCTCAACCATCTGAGAACTTGCCTTCATCCTTCTGTTTCAGTGATGGAGGAATCCTGTCTTTATTTGAAGCTAATCCTTCTGTGCTCTGGGACTTACAATCTGTGTTCTTGAGCTCTTCTCTCTCTCTCTCCTTCTACCCCCATCATTCTTTCTCTATCCTATGCCATCAATCTCTTCTTTACTCAGTTCAGTTCAGTCGCTCAGTCATGTCCAACTCTTTGCGACCACATGAACTGCAGCACGCCAGGCTTCCCTGTTCATCACCAACTCCCAGAGCCTATGTAAACTCATGTCCATCGCATCAGTGATATCATCCAACCATCTCATCCTCTGTTGTCCCCTTTTCCTCCTGCCTAATATCTTTCCCAGCATCAGGGTCTTTTCCAATGAGTCGGTTCTTCACATCAGATGGCCAAAGTATTGGAGTTTCAACTTCAGCATCAGTCCTTCCAATGAATATTCAGGACTGATCTCCTTTAGGATGGACTGGTTGGATCTCCTTGCAGTCCAAGGGACTCTCAAGAGTCTTCTCCAACACCACAGTTCAAAAACATCAATTCTTTGGTGCTCAGCTTTCTTTATAGTCCAACTCTCACATCCATACATGACTACTGGAAAAACCATAGCCTTGACTAGACAGACCTTTATTGGCAAAGTAATGTTTCTGCTTTTTAACATACTGCCTACATTGGTCATAGCTTTTCTTCTAAGGAGCAGCTGTCTTCTAATTTCATGGCTGCAGTCACCATCTGCAGTGATTTTGAAGCCCAAGAAAATAAAGTCTCTCACTGTTTCCCCATCTATTTGCCATGAAGTGATGGGACCAGATGCCATGATCTTAGTTTTCTTAATGTTGAGCTTTAAGCCAACTTTTTCACACTCCTCTTTTACTTTCATCAAGAGGCTCTCTAGTTCTTCGCTTTCTGCCAAAAGGGTGGTGTCATCTGCAAATCTGAGGTTATTGATATTTCTCCCAGCAATGTCAATTCCAGCTTGTGCTTCATCTAGCCCAGTATTTACATGATGTACTCTGCATATAAGTTAAATAAGCAGGGTGACAATATACAGCCTTTTCCAATTTGGATTTACTCAATCAGCCTGTAAACATCAAATCACAAGTCTCTTCATCTTCATTCTAAAAAACAATAAAGACTCTCACTTCACATTTCCCTGTCCTTTCCTTCCTCCACTTCATAGCCAAGCTCCACAAGGAGTCATCAGCTCTTTCTGGTTCTACCTGCTCTCTTTGCAGTCCTTCCTTACCTGCCCCAACCTGGCTTTGGCTAAGACCACCACTGCCAATGGCCATCAAATTGTCAACTTCAGTGGATACATTTCTATGTTTGCCTTGCTTGACCTCTCTGCAGTATTGGATACCAACTTTTCCCTCCTTAATAAAAATTCCATTCCCTTAGGTGCCATGACAATTCTCCTTTCTGACTTTTCTTTTCCTTCTGTGGCCATACCTCAGTATCCTCTGGGGACTCTTTATTTTCCCAGTCACCTTTTGAAGACCTCCATTTCCAAACCACTTTGTTCAAACTTCTGCTCTAGTTCCTTCACCTGCTCTCCCTGGGCCACCTCTATCATGAGGACCTTCAGTGGAGCATTGTGGTTAAAGATGTGAACTATGCATTTAAATTCCTAGTTCCATCACTCACTGGTCATTTTCCCTCCTCCAAACTACTCTCTAAGCCTCAAGTTCCTCATCTGTAAAATGGGAATAACACCACCTTTGCCATAAAGTTATTGTGAGGATAAAATGTGATAGTGTATATAAAACAATTAGCATAGTGCTTGGAAATGCACTAATAAATGACTCTCTCAGTATTATCCATTAGAATTATCTTGCCTTAAGCTCCAAAACAGCTGGTTAGATAAAAAGACTAACTCAATACCAGAAATAAGGCCATCTACTAGTTGATCACAGAGGTTAGAAATAATGCATCTCTTTTCTCTTCAGCTTGCCTTTCAGTTGGTACACAGTCTACCTTGGATGTTTTTCTCTGAACACAGAGGATGTATTTTTTTGCCTGATCTCCAGTCCTCTGCTCCTCTGTCCTCTGTCAGGGTCCCAGTTCCACTCTGCTAGCATCACCTCTCCATGGCCTGGACTATTGCTGTCTCTATCCAAAGTGGGCACCTCCCTACAACCTTTCATAGGAGCAGGTCTGGGTTTTCAGAGTTTTTTAAGGGTTCCCACAAACCTATCTCTAGTAGTGACTGCCTCTTATAACACAGTTTGATGCTTTGTCATGCTTTCAGATTCTCTCTGCATCTGGGTGAGGATTAGAAGGGATAAAAAGGGTAAACGGGACAGAGACTTATTCTGTCTCCAAATAATTTTTTCACAATAATAAATTTTATAGTATATGTCCAAAGACATTTTTTTATTATTTATTTATTTCCTTGCTGCATGTTAGCTACACCCTAGTTGAGATGCACTGGCTTCTCATCGTGGTGGCATCCCTTATTATGGAATACAGACTCTAAGTATGTGGGCTCAGTAGTTGTGGCACAGAGGCTTAGTTGCCCCTTGGCATATGGGATCTTCCCAGATCAGGAATTGAAACTGTGCATTAAGTTGCAAGGCAGATTCTTAACCTCCAGACCACCAGGGAAGCTCCCAGAGGCATATTTAGATGAGACATTCACCTGTACTAGACTGTATTCAAACTACAATATAAAATATTTAACAGGCATTGAAATGTCATTATGTGCTGAACTCAATATCCCTGACACTAAATTAAATATTTTTTCTCTTCAAACTCTTTCTCCCATTGTGTTCACCTATCCAAAAATACAAACCAGGAATCTGGGAACCATCCCAAACTCTTTCTTATCCTTTATCTCCCTTATCCATTTCTACTTCCTAAATATCACATTCCTTATTCTTCATCACTCCTACAACTACTCATAACCCAGATCCCACCTTGAGTCATGCCTTGCATCATTCATTTCTGAATTAGATGACCCTCCTCTGAGTCACCATAACAATCTGTCTTCTCTCTATGCTGATACAATTAATAGCAGGCTGTGGGGGTAATTGTGGGGCCTCAAACACAACCATCTCTATGCTCTTAGTGCCAAGAAGAAGGCCTGACATCCAGTAAATGTGCAATGAATACCTAATGAGGGAAGGGAAAGGGCTTCCCTGGTGGCTCAGATTTTAAAAAATCTGCCCTCAACATTGGAGGACCCAGATTCAATCCCTGGGTCAGGAAGATTCTCTGGAGAAGGGAATGGCCACTTTCTCCAGTATTCTTGCCTGGAGGATTCAATAGACAGAGGAGCCTGACGGACCATGGGTTCACAAAGAGTCAGACACGACTGAACAACTAACACACACACACACACAAGAAGGGAAAGATGGAAAGAAGGAAAGGAGGGAGGATAGAAAAGGGAAATCAAAGTCAGTTACTCATCTTACAACTTTCTCTTTTGAGGACTATTTACAAACTTACATTTTGGGTATCAAAGACTCAGACCTATACATACTCTGCCTTTTCTGTCAGGCTCAGCTTGCTCTGCAGATTAGGGCTTCAGAGTAGTGCAAAATCCCATAAATAGTCATTTACAACTTATGGAGAGAAGGTAATAATTGTCTCTTAATGCTTCTCCTTTACCTTAATTATTTCCTATTCTAACATCTGCTTTAAGGCACCATGTTTAATTCTTTGGGGTTTTACTCGCCTTCTCCTAAGCTTCCAGATCTGACCCTTTTCGTCCTCTTGATTTCTTATTTCTCCACAGGGAAGAGTCTAAATGAAGGACAAGAGGCAGGAAGGGAAGGTAGTGTTTAGAATGATTTCACCTGGAATAGTGGAGAGGACGCCATCATTGGAAAGATGTAAAGAAAGAGCCTCGTAGGCGCTAGGGCAGGCACACAGTATGAGTTTCCCTAGGAATTCTAATTCTGTTTCTGCGTCTCGCTCCTCCTCACCTCCCAGCACATCTTCTTGCCTTTCATATTAAGATGATTTTCCATTGCACTGCTTAAAGTTTCTCCAGTAAACATCCAACTGCTTTTAAACTATTTATTTAAAGGGCGTTACCACTTTCCTTTGAACATTTGAACAAATCAAAATTTTTCTTTTAAAAAAAAAAGCCTACAGTGTTCATTCAGTGAGGTACATAAAACACCAATGACCACTTGTCAGAGATTTGGAAGGTAGATTTAGGTGAAATTTGGTATACATTATGATTTGTTCAGCAGACAATTTGCACAATGATGATATCCTTATAAAAATTGAAACTTACAATGGTAAAGAGGGGCTTCATCACACATATAGCAATCACCTGCTAAAGAAGAAAAGCCCTTTGCTTCCGAATGTGCCAGCACAAGTAATATCACCATTTCAATACACACATTTTTGTGCCTCAGACACTATCTAAATATTTCCTCTGAGATCTGATAGAATCCCTTTTGCCCCTGGTGATTACAGAATGGTGATCTAGTTCAGATCTGTTCCTATTCTTATATACACACCACACACATATACAATGCTTTTTGCTCGTGGACATTGAGGGTGTTTTTTTTGTTTGTTTGTTTGTTTTGGTTTTGGCCACCCCACATGGCTTTCAGAATCTCTGTTCCCTGACCAGGGATCAAACCCAGGCCCTTAGCAGTGAAAGCATCGAGTCCTAAACACTGGACTGCCATGGAATTCCTGAGATATTTTATTACTAAATGTTTATCATCAATAGGATCTTGGGCACAGACTGCTTTTCAAAGATTTAGTTTATTCTAACAAGTATGAACTTACCTAAATGTACCTGCTGGATCAGATATTGAACCCTATCACTATATAGAGATCCCCAGTCATCGCATGGCTGCCAGTTTTAATGGCCTCTTCCCAGTCCTCACCTTCATCAACCCCCACATAGCACTTGAACAGCTGACAATTACCTTTTCTTGGAGGCCCTTTGATTTTGTCTTGGGCAACACCACTCAGAGAGTCCTACCCTACAGAAGCCAAGAGGATATAAATGGTCTGGAGGTTCTGGAACCTAAAACTGCCCAGGCGGGAATAAGAAACACACATATCTTTCTGTCCAGCTTGCATCCTGAGCCTCTTCCAGAAAGCAGGTCATGATGGAGTCCTTCCCCAGAGAAGAGTGACTCAGAAGGAGAGAGAAGGGTTAATATTCTCATTTTTCAGGGATGAAAGCAGAAAGCAGGGATCAAAGGGAATTCCAGTTACCATCTCAGCAAGGGAGTCAGGAACACAGATTGGGAATCAAAGCCATATGAATTTTTTAAGATTCTCTAAATCTTATGGGTTTGTAAATTGTATTATTCCTATTAAGCAGTAGTGATTAGGAGTAAAATGTATTTCAAAAATAAATAGACAGGTAACTAAGAGGAGCTAGCTGGTTGTCTTCAGGGACGTGAAGAGGAATTAGAAGCTGGGGACACCACCTCCCTCTGGGGACAGAACATCTGGGGAGTCAGAATTGGCCATGCCAGCGCCCAGGAGAGGAAGGAGGTTGCATGTCCAAGACCTATTGCAAGAAACACAGGAGACAACAACAAACCTGTCTGATCTGACAGGAGTATGTGGGGCTTCTCTGTCTCCTCTGCAAGTTCCTTTTCCCTTACCTTCCCCTAAACGCTTAAGGTTATTAAATCCATAACCCCAGCCACACTCTCTCTCCTGACTCCAGACCCACATACCATATGCACTGCCAGAGCCTCCTACCCCCAGCTCGGCATATGCAAAATGAACCACCACCCCTCCATCCCCAACCCAAACCTATCCCTTCTCCAGGATTCTTGATCTCAGTGGAGGACATTGCCAATCTCCCGATCACCAAGGCTACCATCTTAAACTGTCCTCCTTTTCTATAAGCCATTGGCCATCAAGTCCTATCAGTTAGATATCACGTGCTGCATTCTTTCACTTCTCATCTCACAGTCACTGGTTCTTTCTCAGGTCCTATAGTCTCTCATAACACTATTCCAGTTGCCCTCTAACTGCATCAGTTTTATCTCCAACCTGTGGCACATAAGACTTTAACAGTGACTCCTCACCACTCCTATGAATTTATTTCCATACTGAATTGTATACAGCTTCTGAGTCTGTATTTTTATTGATGATGAGAAGAGTTGAACTTGTCGATTTGAATTTATGGCATCTAAATACACTAGTGTGTGTAAGTTAGATAACTAGTGGGAACCTGCAGGATAGCACAGGGAGCTCAGCTCGATGCTCTGTGGTGACTTCTAGGGGTGGAAGTCCAAGAGGGAGGGGATGTATGTATACACACAGCTGATTCACTTCACTGTACAGCAGAAACCAACTCAATGTTGTAAAGCAATTATAGGCTTTCCAAAAAAAGAATGAAACAATGCTAGGTTCAATGGGAAAAGTAAATGTGATGCATTCAAGCAAAAATATGCCTATCCACCCATCGTTTTACCAGCACAAACAGAGGCCTGGAATGACGTTCACCAGATGTTAACCCTGGTTATTTTTGGGTGGCCGGTTTGGGAACATGTATTACTTTGCTTAACTATTTTACTTGAAAAATAAATAAATCAATCAACTTATGTCATCATCTCTGACCCAAATCTCTTCTAAATCCCCCATTTCTATTCCCCATGATCCCTTCCCAAAATAAACTTCCCGCATCCAAGCCCTCTTCTAGGCCCTGCTTTCTGGGCCAGCACAGGCTATGACACTATCCAGGCCTACAGTCTAAAAAGCCTCAAAGTTACATTTCCCTCCTGTGCACCTAGCATGTTATGTGTGATCTAGGCTTTCCCAACCATCCTGTAGACTCTAAGGGCCTAAGGGGCCATATGGGTGGTGGTGATCCAAGAAGACAGGCCCTTGGGTATGCCGAGGCCCTGTTCTTCTGTGGTGGCTATGGCTGAGGTTCCACTGTCCCCTCCCCAGTTCACAGGTGCCAAGCTGTGGGCAGGGGCTCCAGCGGGTCTTCACAAGGCCCCTCACCTGCTGTGGCTGGAGCTTCTTCAGACTATGCTCTTCCTGGCTGGTTATCTTCCAACCTCGGTCCTCTAGTCTTCCCAGAAACCCCAGAAGCCACTGCTGTAACAAGTTCCTTTCTACTAAAATTAGCCTCTGTGATTCTGTTTTCTGAGACTAGGAATCCAGACCCAAAGCAGTTATTCAATGTCTTATTCAATGACATTTGTTTTTGTTCTCATACACAGAAGTCATCCCTTTATACCTAGTGTTGAGCCCATATATCTAAAATTTTTCCACTAGGAGATTTTGTTGACAGTTCTTATATTTCTACCTATGAGAGTTCATTTAGACAGCATGAATCAATGCCTTGCCATTAATTATAAAAGCAAGAGTTTTACAAGCCTTGTATATGTAAAGTCCTATTAATACTTAATGTATTTTAATAATAAGAGTTACATTTTTAAAGCCTATTAAGTATCAGTTACTTATTTATTCTCAGTATATCTGATTAATCCTGACAACCACAGAAACTGAAATTCAAATCACACAAATAGTAAATGATAGATTCAGGCTTTTAACTCAAGTCTTTCTGACCCCAAGCCCATGCTCTTTCCCCAGTGCTATGTTCCTTCCTGACCAAGACCTAACTATAATCTGAGCCATACACTTCTGGTCAGAGCTCTGGCCTCCAGTTCTCACTACATTATCAGTTGAGCTCCCAGGAAAAGTGGGAGGCTCAGGGAACATATGTGCTATGTCCTCAGAGACAGAGTTGAAGCAAATCAACAAAATATTCCCCTCCGCTCACAGTTGCTGTATTAGTCAGAATTAGGTTCTGCTATAAGAGAATAATCCAAAACAACTGTAGCTTAAATTAGTGTCTCTCTCTTTCAAAAGGTATAGAGGTTGGTTAGTCAGGGGCTGGAATAGGGCTTCTTCACATTCAGAAACCTCCTTCACATTCAGGTTTCTCTTATCTTGCTTTTCTACTGCAGGTGGCTCCCATTCCCAAGGTGACTTCATGGCCCAAAAAGGCTGCCAACAGGAAGATAAGCACGCAGTCCCTTAAATTGTACTCACCACTTCTAACGTCACCAGCCCGAACTCAGCTAACATGAGTTCCATAGCTGTAAGTAAAGCTGAGAGGTATAGTCTTGGGGAGGGGGTGGTGCTAATCCATGTTCCAAGCCAAAAATCTAGATTTCTACTATCGTAGAAAAAGGAGAGGACAGGGATCAAGGCACAGCTGCCAACTCTGTGACCAGAGTCTATGATATAAATGATCCATTGTGGTTCCTTAAACAATTTTTGCATTTCTTTTGTGAAGGAAACAAGAAATGCCAGTTTGCTTTCTGGAAGAAAAGGGGGAAGGAGTCAAGTCTTGGAGGAATAGGGTTAATGAAGACTTGTATTTTAATATTAGATCAGGAGATAAGAGATCTAGCAACTTGTCTGTCACCAACTCAAGTTTCCCAGTTACCTGTTCATTAACTGTGGTGCTGGAGAAGACTCTTGAGAGTCCCTTGGACTGCAAAGAGATCCAACCAGTCCATTCTAAAGATCGGTCCTGGGTGTTCATTGGAAGGACTGATGCTAAAGCTGAAACTTCAATACTTTGGCCACCTCATGCGAAAAGATGACTCACTGGAAAAGACTCTGATGCTGGGAGGGATTGGGGGCAGGAGGAGAAGGGGACAACAGAGAATGAGATGGCTGGATGCCATCACCGACTCGATAGAGGTGAGTTTGAGTGAACTCCAGGAGTTGGTGATGGACAGGGAGACCTGGTGTGCTGTGATTCATGGGGTCGCAAAGAGTCAGACATGACTGAGCAACTGAACTGGACTGATTCATTACATTTTCAACTTTTCAGGATCCTCTCTTTAAAAATGACTCCAACCTCTGTGTAGGACTTGCACTGAAGATTTCCACCAAATCTTAGATGCAGCCTTCCTGCTGAGAGCATGGGACAAACAGGGTGGTTATCTCAGGGACAGAAGCTAAGTACAGGACAGATGTAGCAAACATCTCATAGTCATAGAGCCATCATTTCATTGTCATGAAACCACTTCCCTTGACCTTTCCCTTCCTTGTTCTCCACTCACTATACAACAGAGTCATTCCACCCTTTATGACATAGCTCGTTCATTCATTTATCCACTCATTCTTAATGAACAAGAAGCATTTTCTAGGGACTCCCTTAGGGAACTTCACCATCCACCAGATGGGATGAAACCCTGAACAAATCATTGCAGTCAAGTGCTATATAGAGGAATTTCTAAAGCTCTGCAGGAACCTAGAGGATATCTAGGAGATGCTGTATCTTGTGAGAGGTGGCATATGAAGTGGTTTTTATTCATCTCTGAAGCCTTCCTCACCCCCACTTCCTTAGCAAGGTGCTGGAAACACAATATTTTCTGGAAAAAAAAATGTCACTATCCTTGGACATTTGGTTCTTATAATCTTTATGATGAGAATGCAACTGTTCCATTGTTCTACAGGAGCACTCAGCAAGAAATGCTGCAACCCTTTCCAGGGATGTTCAGGCAGATTAACAGTAAGTTATTACCTCACCCTCACCCTACCCCCTACACACTAGTGGTAAAGAACCCACCTACCAATGCAGGATACATAAGAGACGTGGATTCGATCCCTGGGTCAGGAAGATCCCCTGGAGAAGGAAATGGCAACCCACTCCAGTATTCTTCCCTAGGAAATCCCATGGACAGAGGAGCCTGGCAGGCTACAGTTCATCGAGTCACAAAGAGTCAGACATGACTGAAGTGACTGAACGTGCATGCATTCCCCCTATATACATAAATGTTTCTTTATCTATGTTATTTAAAGATTCTGTAAAATCATGTACTATTGTGCTTGATCATCTTTACAGTAAATAAGAATATCAGTCTAAAATGAACTGTGTCTCTCCTACTGTAACTATAATTCATTCCTGATTTTAAAACCTACCACCATTATGGCAGAAAGTGAAGAGGAACTAAAAACCTCTTGATGAAAGCAAAAGAAGAGAGTGAAAAGGTTGGCTTGAAGCTCAACATTAAGAAAACAAAGATCATGGCATCTGATCCCATCACTTCATGGGAAATAGATGGGGAAACAGTGGAAACAGTGTCAGACTTTATTTTGGGGGGCTCCAAAATCACTGCAGATGCTGACTGCAGCCATGAAATTAAAAGACGCTTACTCCTTGGAAGGAAAGTTATGACCAACCTAGACAGCCTATTAAAAAGCAGAGACATTACTTTGCCAACAAAGGTCCGTCTAGTCAAGGCAATGGTTTTTCCCGTGGTCATGTATGGATGTGAGAGTTGAACTGTGAAGAAAACAGATCGCCGAGGAATTGATGCTTTTGAACTGTGGTGCTGGAGAAGACTCTTGAGAGTCCCTTGGACTGCAAGGAGATCCAACCAGTCCATTAAGGAGATCAATCTTGGATGTTCATTGGAAGGACTGATGCTAAAGCTGAAACTCCAATACTTTGGCCACCTCATGCAACAAGTTGACTCACTGGAAAAGACTCTGATGCTGGGAGGGGTTGGGGGCAGGAGGAGAAGGGGACGACAGAGGATGAGATGGCTGGATGGCATCACCAACTCAATGGACATGAGTTTGAGTGAACTCCGGGAGTTGGTGATGGACAGGGAGGCCTGGCGTGCTGTGATTCATGGGGTCGCAAAGAGTCGGACATGACTGAGCGACTGAACTGAACTGAACTGAAAATACAAAAACAAAAAGTACAATAAAGACTCCTTCGTGAGTGGCTGCAGTACTTGACATAGGTTATCTTCTTCCCATTCCTTTGTTAAGATCATAATCTGGTTAAAAAAATAACTGGGTTGGAAGTGAATAAAATTTCTCAGAAAGGAATTTTTACTATTTTTTCGATATTGGGGAGGCAGGAGGCAGGATGTTTCTACTTCATTTGAATTCATTTTAGCCAATTGTGTTTGCTCTAGCTTTTCTTACAATAATGATTAGTTGAAAAAGTAGATATCTAACAGAAAGGACTTATTAAAGAAAGCATAATAATATATACAATATGCATATATACAAAAGTTACAAATTAAGCTGATTATTATAAATTGACTTTTCTAGTATTTAGTAAAATATTTTATTTCATGAAAATAAAACAGGTAGAACATTCTAAAAGTAAACTAGAAATTTTTTTACAACCCTGGAATCTTTTCTTTTGATTTACTATTTTAGGGATTTTTTTTCTTTAATACAAAATGACACATACTCATTTCTATAATTTACAAGAGGATAAAAAATGTAAAGATAACCTATAATTATACATATTAGAAATACCCACTACTAACAAATTGGCATATATCATTTTTTCATGTATATATGCAAAAATTAAATGACTTCAAACTTATTGTTTTATAACTCTCCAAAAGTTACAGGCTTCCCTGGTGGCTCAATGGTAAAGAATCTGCCTGCTAATGTAGGAGACACAGATTTGATCCCTGGGTGGGGAAGACTTCCTGGAGAAGAAAATGGCAACTTACTCCAGTATTCTTGTCTGGAAAATCCCATGGACAGAGGAGCCTGGCAGGTTACAGTCCATGGGGTCACAAAAGAGTCACACACAACTTAGTGACTGAACAACAAAAATTACTGTTACCACTTCTCCCTCTAAAAAAGACACTAACACGGTGACATAATTAATGTAATAGCTTATCTTCAGAAGGAGCGTGAAGAAGGCCAGACAGAGACATGAACTCCTGGACTCCTGTGACAGGTCAAGGCTTCATCCTGCAATCAGAGTTCTGTATTGTTCTGCATGGAACATGCTAGAAACAAAGGCTCAGTTCTTCTGAGCCTCCACTTCCTTGCCCACAACATGGGGATAATGACTGTCTCACAAGTACTCTAACAAATGGGGTCAACTTCTAGATGAGCTTTGAGTGTTGGAAAAATATCACAGTATTTTATTATGTTGTCACCTGCTCATTATTAGTATTATCATTATTCTATTACCTGGTTTTGAATTTTCAGCTCTCTTTTTTAAAATATCTCTGTTGATTAGCCCTATGACACTCTAATCACTCCTGGACTCTGTTGTTGTTTGTTTCAAAGTTTATCAGTTCTAACATACTTGAATAAACATTCTTAAGCCTTTTCCATGGGTGAATTCTCATGTGGACAGTACAGTACTTGAGGGCAGGGGTTGAGTCTTACACTGTATTGATACTTCTTGCACAGTCTCTCTGCTACCCTGCAAGCCCACCTCACAGTGATATTTGCAATGTCCCAGTCCGTGGTGGCTTCATAGAGCAATGGGAGGTACCGGCCACTCAGACTTTTGTGGCAAGTTGTCCCAATGGGAATTGCCAAAGCTGGGAAGTACATTATGCTGCCAGGAACGATTACTAAAGCCAGTAAGCCCTGCTGAAAGTTGCCTGAGGCCATTTCTTCAGTAACCCCTGTTGCTACACAGGACTGAGAAAAAGTCAAAAAATTTATACTACATCACCCTATCCTCCACCTCAGCCTTTATAATGTTGGGTTCTCAGAGCCCACAAACATGGGAACCTTTACTAAAAACATGTCTTTGTAATTAAGACTCTTTTTTTACTTTACTTTACTAAAAACACAGTTATGCCCTTGTGTAATTATGCCTGTGTAATTTTTAAGTATGGCAAAAACCAACATGACATTGTAAAGCAATTATCCTCCAATTAAAAATAAATTAAGAAAAAAAAATCCAGTGAACTATAGGCTAAAAAAAAAAAAAGACTCACTGTCAAAAAAAAAAAATCATGTCTTTACCAAGCACCAAGCAATCTACTCGTGGATATACATGATAATCTTCTCTAATATAGGACGTAAAAACTAAACAAGATTTTTTTTCCTCCTGCAACTTTGTATATGTTTCTTTTTTCTTGTGATTTTCTTCTTCAAAATTTTTCTTTTCTCCTTCTCCATGAATTCCTCTTCAAAATGAACAGAAGTCACCTTTACTAAGAAAAATTTCTATGAGCCATGTGTAGCCTCACCTGGGAATTCACAAGCAGGCCCTGAGATGATGGGGATCTTTCACCCACACTTCATGATTTTCTGCTTCACAGGACAGGCAACTTGACCTTCCGGCCCCCATCTCCTCACTCACAACTATTCAGGACCAGCCAGGGATCCAAGCTTTGAAAACAACAGGCGAGAAAACAGGTGTCTTCCAGAGAGCCTGGTGCTTCCCAGATGGGAGAAGCGATTAAGGAGAACAGGAAGTGTTCTTTGCAAAGCTGGGGACAGACTGAGAATTGTGCTGTTCTGCTCAAAGTGCCAAGGTCATTATTAAATGGTTGGAAACTATTGTTCATGAAAGGCACTTGCACAAACATGAAACTCTCTTTACAGCCCTGTTTAAATTTATCTCAAAACAAACGGTTGTCAGTGAAGAGTTGGACTGTTTCCCCGCCCTGGTTTTAACCACACACAGACATGTCGTAAATCTTCCAGCTCTTATTCTGGGTGTTCCTGAGTGGCAGTGACGTCTCCTCCCTGCCCTGCCCTCAACTGCGCCCTGAGCTCCCAGAAACTCCACTTCAAAATACACAAAGGCTGCAAAGGATCCCCACCTTGGAAACTAGTCCCTAATTCTCCACCATGGAAATTTAGGAACAATGATAAAAACAAAGTTACTAAATTTATTTCTCTCTGGGGCTCTATGATGGTCCAACACATTTTATTGTAAACCAGCATTTTCCAGTCACCTTCCTGCTTCGCCTTTTCCAGGGTGGAACCTTCAGCGCACTGACCTCATCACCTCCTGCTGGCAAGAAAGTTCTGGATTCCCCAGGGCAGAGCAGGGTCCTGTGCAGGAAGCTCACAAGGTGCTGCCTGTGCAAAGCCTGGTCTGGATTATTCGTATTCCCTCTCATAGGCTGCATGTTACAGGAACACGGTTCCAAGGACTGGGTCTCACAACGACTCCCACCCCCAATACCTGGGTCGTGTGGAAGGCTCCCAGGGGCAGGAAGCAGAGGGAGGCGAGAGTCTGTGCTTTAAAAAGATCAAAGAGACAACAAGGCCCAAAGATGACAAAATGTTCTGATGCCAAAATTTACGACTGCATGTGTCATCTGACATTTATAGTCTCCACATACTGGGAGGATTGAAGTGTGCTCCCACTCACAGGCTGGACAGGAACTGGTTCCAAAGTTCCCAAACCCAGTTGCCCAGTGAAACCCACCAGGGTGCTTTCTTTAACCATAATCTCCTAGGTCCTCAGAATGACTAAATTAGAATTTCCATCAGTGGGGCCTAGGAACTGAATTTTTCAGGCCCTAGCGGGGCCTAGTTGCAGAGTCAGATCTGAGAATGGCCACACAAGATAGCCTTCTCTGTCCCTTTCCCCAACCCTGAAGACCTGGGTGAGTTCCTGGGTTTCTTTAGAATGCATGGACTGCCTACATGTTCCAAGATACACATATTAAAATGCACTTCCTTGGAAAGAAACAAGAGAAAATGAAAAACAGAAACACAAATTCATACCTAGCATAAATTTAAAACACTGCAGCCTGGTCCTCCACTTCTGCCCAAAATGACTCCTCTCCAGCTCACGGGACATGACTTTGAAAGAAAGTGAGAGAGTGAGAGAGAAAAGCAGTTAGTTGCAAGGCTGGTACTTGAACCTTGAAGTGAGTTCCATTCTATAGGGCTGTATCACAGCCATGCACCCACTTTGTATGAGCCACTGTCTGCATGGGTCTCCCACATAACTCTTGAGCCACTTAACTCTTAACTAAGTCCTCAAGAAATAGCACTGCCTTCTCATCTCCTGCAATGATGGAGAATCTATATGCTCCTCATTTCTCAGGCCCTCTGCCAGAAAGATAGTCAAAAAACAAACACTCTAAACATTAAAAGATTCTAGAAGAGAAGGTACAGAACTCCATTTGCCTCTCCTCCAGGAGCATATCCTGACCCAACACACACACTGTTCTGTGCTCAGTTGTGTCTGACTCTGCAACTATAGCCCACAAGGCTCCTCTGTCCATGGGATTCTCCAGGCAAGAATCCTGGAGTGGGTTGCCATGCCCTCCTCCAAGGGATCGTCCCAACCCAGGGATCAAACGCAGGTCGCCTGCATTGCAGGCGGATTCTTTACCATCTGAGCCACGAGGAAAGCCCAAAATACTAGAGTGGGTAATCTACCCCTTCTCTAGGGGAACTTCCCAACCCAGGAATAGAACTGGGGTCTCCTGCATTGCAGGCGTATTCTTTACCAGCTGAGCTACCAGGGAAGCCCAATACATACACTGCTGCTGCTGCTAAGTCACGTCAGCTGTGTCCGACTCTGTGTGACTGCATAGACGGCAGCCCACCAGGCTCCGCCATCCCTGGGATTCTCCAGGCAAGAACACTGGAGTGGGTTGCCATTTCCTTCTCCAATGTGTGAAAGTGAAAAGTGAAACTGAAGTCGCTCAGTCATGTCCGACTCTTAGCGACTCCATGGACCGCAGCCTACCAGGCTCCTCCATTCATGGGATTTTCCAGACAAAAGTACTGGAGTGGGGTGCCATTGCCTTCTCCACAATACACACACTACTTCAGGCAAATGTACAAAAAAAGGTAAGACCAGAAGTTATCTTCATGCCCCATTCCTTGAAGAAGAAATAGAGACAGTGAAACACTGCATTATCCAATTTGAACAATACAAGTGAATGTCCATCTACAAAACTGATTTTAACCAAAAACTGTAATAAAAGTCATTGTCTAGCCTCAAATGGTTCCATTGTTTAATTCTGTGATAACCACTTGAAAAACAAGTTATTTTATAGGCACCTGGCTCATTATGTATTACAAATTAAATCTTCATTTATCTATACACTCCAAACAGTACCTATCCATCGCCATCACTTAAAAACCCATTGCCCTTCTTTCTACCTTGTTAATTTCCAAATGCTAATTAAATTTAAACTCATAAAAGTGTCTGTTTAGCATGCACAAGATCATCCCTCAATATCCATTACCTACTGTACATTCCAGCATGTTTACCTACAGTTTCCTATTTGCTTTACCTTCTATATGCCCCAGTTTCTACAGACAGAATGGAGAAATAACCTGGAATTCAATCACTTTCCCATTTTGATCCTACAAAAGTTGTCCCCTTTGCTTGATGCCTTTGTAAGCAACTTTCTTTCAAATTATTTCTGAGAAGAATGACTTTCTTTAATAGCACTTAAATATGGAACAGGAGGATGATAAAGAAATTATGGAGGAAAGCTGTATTTCAGCCCCTTTTCACCAGGCCATTACACAAAAAGAGAAGACTTCCAATCTCTGGAGACCCATAGTCACTTACTTATTGCTCTAAGAAGGCTGGCAGACAGTGTAAAAGTCACAGAGATGATAAACGGCGCTGTTCACAACCAGCACCTATCCAAAAGCATGCTGCCACCCACAGGGGCCTCCCAAAGGCCCGGAGAGGACTCACAGTACCACCCAACAGAAACGATATTCACATTCTCTTTCCACCTAACGTAAGTCCTCACAGCATTCAAATAGCAGAAGAGAGAGAAGAGCTCTGCCTGAAGACGGCTGTGTTCTGCTCAGAGATGTCTCTGCTCTGACCTACCTTTCTCAGCTGGAGGGATGTTCTCATGAAGACTTACAGTGGGCCTTCAGCTGCATCTGGTCCATGTGAGGATATTCATGTCTCCATGCTCATGTCAACAGAGTAAGGGATGTGCTACCACAGGCCCAAACAATTACCCTTTGCATCAGGGTATACCTGAAGGCTCTGCAAAGATAAAGACAGGCTGGGTACCACCTCACCTTCTTTCAGTCCAAGAAAAGGTAAAATAAACCCTTGGAATCACAGTTCCACTTGAGAGAGGCTTCCTTATCCCCTCCAGCCTTTTACACAGAGCTTGACAAACTTTTCTATAAAAAGCCAGATAGTAAATATTTTAGATTTGAGAGCCACACAAAACCTCAGCTGCATATTCTTTTTCTTCTTCTTTTTACAATATTTAAAAATGTAAAATCCATTCTTAGCTGGTGGTCCATGCAAAAACAAGCCATAGGTCAGATTTAGATTGTGATTTATAGTTTGATAACCCCTGTCTTATTACAGAAAATAGTAAAAAATGTGTGAGTTCTTCAATTCATGTAAAACAGATCCCTTTTAAAGATAAAAAGAATCTTTATTGTTCTCTAAGTGTACATTCACAGATCCTTGGGTACCACAAATCTGAAACCGAGGTCTTTCATTCCAGACTGGAAAAAAAAAAAACTTTGAGTTGAGTCAAAATAAAGGAGGAAAGTTTGGGAAAGGGGTTAAAGAGGACTAGAAAGTTAGACATGAGCATCAGAGGGGATCAGAGGGTTATGGAATCTAACTTAAATTCTGAAGATCCCAGGAAAGTTTATTTGTGCTTTGATTCCTGTTCAGAATTTTGAAAGGTGGCTGTATCATAGATGTGTCCTCACCATAAGTGCATGGGGTGGAGGCAATAGAAATAGACCCAGGGATAACACAGATATCAAAATTAGCCAACAAGGACTTTAAAACACCCACTACAAATATGTTCAAGAATTTAAAGGTTAAAAAAAAAGAATTTAAAGGTAAAGACTGACATGACAAGTGAACTTGTGGATGATTTCAGTAGATAAATAGAAACTATTGGATAAAACAATGTAAAGTCAAGAACTAGAAAATACAGTATTCGAAATGAATAATTCACTGGGTGAATTTTTTAGCATAATGGTCACTACAGAGGGAAAGATTAATGAACTTGAAAATGAGGCAGTAGAAACTACAAATTGGAACACAGAGAAAAGGAAAGCTGAAAAATATCAATGGAGCCTCAATAACAATATCAAGTAGTCCAATATACTTGCTATTAGAGTCATGAAAAGAGAGGAAAGAAAATGGGGTGATATAATGAAATAGATCTGAGTAATACAATGATATAATAAATATATGTCTCCGAATTTTATTTTTTAAAAAAACCAACATATCAACCCAGAGATCCAATAAATTCTACAGACTCCAGTCAGAATAAAAACAAAACAATACTTATGCACATCACAGAAAACCGTTGAAAAACCAGAGAAAGAAAAAAAAATATAAGCAGCTAGAAAAAAGAAGATGCATCACAAATAAGAGAAAAACAATAATGATTACTATGCCTTATTATGAAACAATGGAATCTAGAAGACAATGCAATGACGTCTTTAAAGCCTCAAAGAAAAAAACTGTGAACCTAGAATTCTATATACTGCAAAAACATTTTTCCAAAATGAAGGAAAAAATTCAATCTGAGAGAATTAGTCTCTAGAAGATACATGCTGCATTTAGAAATATTAAAATGACGTTCTTCAGGATGAAAGGAAATAGATAAAAATTCAGTTCTATATAAACAAACATAAAGTTCCACAAATTTTAAAAAAAAGGGTAAGTATACAAGGAGCAAATTTTTCTTGTTTCTTAATTTCCTTAAAAAATAATTAATCCATCAACAGATGGATGGATAAATAAAATGTGTTATATATATAATGGTCTGTCTAGTCAAGGCTATGGTTTTTCCAGTGGTCATGTACGGATGTGAGAGTTGGACTGTGAAGAAAGCTGAGAGCTGAAGAATTGATGCTTCTGAACTGTGGTGCTGGAGAAGACTCTTGAGAGTCCCTTGGACTGCAAGGAGATCCAACCAGTCCATCCTAAAGAAGATCAATCCTGGGTGTTCATTGGAAGGACTGAGGCTAAAGCTGAAACTCCAATACTTTGGCCACCTCATGCGACGAGTTGACTCACTGGAAAAGACTCTGATGCTGGGAAGGATTGGGGGCGGAAGGAGAAGGGGACGACAGAGAATGAGATAGCTGGATGGCATCACCGACTCTGTGGACATGAGTTTGAGTGAACTCCGGGAGTTGGTGATGGACAGGGAGGCCTGATGTGCTGTGATTCATGGGGTCGCAAAGAGTCGGACATGACTGAGCGACTGAACTGAACTGAACTGATATATATACATACAATGGAGTATTAGCTTTAAAAGGAAATGAAATTCTCATATATACAACAACATAGATGAATCTTAAAAACATTATGCTATGCCAGATAAGCCAGACATAAAAGGACAGATATTGTGTAATTCCTCTTATATAAGATACTTCTAATAGGCAAATTCACAAAAACAGAAAGACTAGAATTTACCAGGGGCTGTGGGAAGCAGGGTATAGGGAATTACCGCTTAATAGCCACAGAGTTTCTGTTCAGGATAACAAAATAGTTTTGGAAATAGACAGTGGGTGCATAACATTTTTAAAGTAATTAATGCCACTGAAATGTATATTTAAATAGTTAAAATGGCAAATTTTGTTATATCTGTTTTACCACAATTTTTTTAAGTAATAATGTAATGCACAAAAAACCAATGAACTCTGTACTTAATATGGGTGAATTTTATAGTATGTGAATTTATATCTCAATAAAAGAGATCAATCCTGGGTATTCATTGGAAGGACTGATGCTAAAGCTGAAACTCCAATACTTTGGCCACCTCATGCGACGAGTTAACTCACTGGAAAAGAGTCTGATGCTGGGAGGGATTGGGGGTAGGAGGAGACGGGGACAGCAGAGAATGAGATGGCTGGATGGCATCACCGACTCGATGGACATGAGTTTGAGTGAACTCCGGGAGTTGGTGATAGACAGGGAGGCCTGGCGTGCTGTGGTTCATGGGGTCACGGAGAGTCGGACACGACTGAGCGACTGAACTGAACTGAACTGAACTGAAAATGGCTTTTTAAAAAAGACATTTGTATAAAGTAAAAGTAACAATGTACTGTGATGTTTATAACAGGTACAGAAGTAACAATGTAATACAATAAAAACACAAATGATGGGAGCGAGATAAATGGAAGCTTACTATTCTATGACTCTTACATTTATGTAAAGTAGAATAATATTAACTTAAGGCAGACTGTGACAAGTTAAAGAGGTATATTGTAATCCTTGGTGCAATCATTAACATACAGACATACATACATAAGTCATGTTGTTGTTCTGTCACTAAGTTGTGTCTGACTCTGCAATCCCATGGACTGTAGCATGCCAGGATTTTTGACCTCCACTATCTCCCAGAGTTTGTTCAAATTCATGTTCATTGAATCGGTGATGCCATCCAATCGTCTCATCCTCTGTCACCCTCTTCTCCTTCTCCCTTCAATCTTTCCCAGCATCAGGGTCTTTTCCAATAAGTCAGCTCTTCGCATCAGATGGCCAAAGTGTTGGAGTTTCAGCATCAGTCCTTGCAATGAATAATCAGGGTTGATTTCCTTTGGGTTGACGGGTTGGATCTCTTTGCAGTCCAAGGGACTCTCAAGAGTCTTTTCCAGCACCACAATTTAAAGCATCCATTTCTCGGCACTCCGCCTGCTTTATGAACCGACTCTTATATCTATGCATGCCTACTGGGAAAACCATAGCTTTGAATATATGAACCTTTGTCAGTGAAGTGACATCTCTGCTTTTTAATACACTGTCTAGGTTTGTCACAGATTTCCTTTCAAGGGGTAAATGTCTTTTAATTATGTGACTGAAGTGATTTTTGGAGTCCCAGAAAATAAAATCTGTCATGGTTCCACTTTTTTCCCAATTTGTCATGAAGTGATGGGACTGGATGCCATGATCTTAGTTTTTTTAAAGTTGAGCTTTAAGTCAGCTTTTTCACTATCCTCTTTCACCCTCCTCAAGAGGCTCTTTGGTTCCTCTTCACTTTCTGCCATTAGAATTATGTCATCTGCCTATTAGAATTATGATATTTCACCCAGCAATTTTGATTCCAGCTTATGATTCATCCAGCCCAGCATTTCACATGATGTACTCTGCATTTAAGTTAATAAGCAGGGTGACAATATACATCCTTGATGTACTCCCTTCCCAATTTTGAATCAGTCAGTTGTTCCATGTAAGGTTCTAACTGTTATGTTTTGACTTGTGTATAGGTTTCTCAGGAGACAAGTAAGGTGGTCTGTTACTCCCATCTCTTTAAGATTTCTCCACAGTTTTGTTGTGATCCACATAATCAAAGGCTTTAGCACAGTCAATGAAGCAGAAGTAGAAATTTTTCTGGAACTCCCTTGCTCTCACCATGACCCAACAAATGTTGGCAATTTGATCTCTGGTTCCTCTGCCTCTTCGAAACCCAGCTGTACATCTGGAAGTTCTCAGTTCACATACCTCTGAAGCCTAACTTGAAGGATTTTGAGCATAATCCTGCTAGCATGTGAAATGAGTGCAACTGTATGGTAGTTTGAACATTCCTTGGCGTTGGAATGAAAACTGACCTTTTCATTTCATTGGAATGAAAACTAACATTTATACAAGTCTTTTATTTGATATCTTCCATAATATTTTTGTTTTCTTTTCCATATCATAATTATAAAAATATATAATAGATCTTTTCACCAAGCCCTATATAGACCCTCACAAATCCCTCTAGTTTATCTCAATGTGCTGTACAAATAACAATTTGTGTTTGCCATGAAGTGACAAAAGTTAGGAACCAGTGTAAAGTGAGACTCTCAATTCTGAAACTACTATAGGCATTCAGTTACCAATAGGAGAAGCTCTGGAAAAGGAATAAAGGATATAAACCTTACACACTGGAAGGCAGGTCAGGAGATGGAGAGAAGCCTAGATCAATTGAAAATGTTTTGATAATGTTAATACATTTCTAATCCAAAACAAAGCCTTCAAGTCAACACGATTGCACCATTAGAGCAGCCACACTGCAACTAGCTTCCACACAACCAAAAGGGCACTTTGGGTAGCATATTCTGTCCCTGGCAATCAAAAGTATTCTAAATGATCCATTCCTTGTAAGAAGGGGATCTCATAACCTAGGCAGTGAATATACTTGAAAGTTATACTCTCAGGGGCAGCTACTATCAGTAGGAAAAGCTTATTGCTTAAATCAGAGATCAGTAAACTTTATACAAAAAGGGTCTGATCATGAATATTTTAAGCTTTGTGGGCCATATGGCCTCTGTTGAAATAGTCAGCTCTGCCTTAGATTGTGAAAGTGGCCATAGACAATATATAAAAGAATGAGCATGGCTGTGTTCCAGTAAAACTATGAATACTGAAATTTGAATTTTGTGTAATTTCCACGTCACTTAGTGTTATTCTTCATTTGGTTATTTTACTCAAGTTGGGCTTCCCAGGTGGCACTAGGGGTAAAGAACCCATCTACAATGCAGGAAACATAATAAATGCAAGAGCTGGGAACCCACTCCAGTATTCTTACCTGGAGAACCCCATAGACACAGGAGACTGGTGGGCCACAGTCAATAGGGTTGCATAGAGTCGGACACAACCGAAGTGACTTACCACTCAAGCAAAACGTAAAACACATTCTTAACTCACGAACTGTAGAAAAACAGCCAGTAAGGAGGATTTGCCCTACAATTTTTAATTTGCCAACCCCTTGCTTAGATTCTCATCCATAAATGAGGTGCTAGCCCTCTATCACCCTCCTAGGGCAGAAAAGGTAACAGGTCTTCCTAGTTCATCTACAAAGAGGGCAAACCAAGTGGAAGAGAACTCTCTAGATTTCTTCCAAGGCTAACTATGAGTGGATGAGAGAATAACCCAAAAGGAAAAGTAAAGAAATGCTTGCTCATCTTCTGAACTTCAAGTGTGTTTGTGATTGGCTACAAGTAAGGTCTTTTCAATGACAGACTCTTCCTGGCATGCCCCTCTAGGTGCTATAGTGTTCAGAGATAAGATTATGGTTGGTGGTTTCGTCACTAAGTCATGTCCAACTCTTGTGAACCCATGGACTGCAGCCTGCCAGGCTCCTCTGTCCATGGGATTCTTCAGATGAGAATATTGGAGTGGGTTGCCATTTCCTTCTCCAGGGGATCTTCCCGATGACCCAAGGACTGAACCCAGGTCTTCTGCATTGTAGAAAGATTCTTTACTGACTTGAGCTATGAGGGTAGTGTTTAGAGATAAGATTATAATTCTTTCTTAATCTTGAATAATCTTGTATGATGAGATACATTGAAGGAAAAGAACTTCTTGGCTGGTAGGCAGTAGTAATTCTCTGAAATGGTGGGATAATCTTCAAGCACAGGGAGGAAGAGTCTCAGGGAAGGTGGAAATGGGAGCTCTACACTCTTTCCCTCCTTAGAATTAGACTATGGGTCCGGAAGAAGGAAAATTATTACCGGACACAGGCCCATCTGAAGCAGTCAGGGGTCTCTGGGGGATGGAGAACTTTGCTGATCAAAATTAGAAAAAGAATCAGGGAAGGAAAAAGGGCAAACATATTTCATAAATATAAAGTTGCCAGATTTAGAAAATAAAAATACATTCAGTTAAATCTGAATTTCAGATAAACAATAAATCATTTTGCATACGACTATGTTCCAAATTTTGCATCCTGCATCTATCTGGCAACCCTACAAGCTGCAGTGAGGGAAGGAGTTGAGGGCTCTAGCATTGCCTGCAAAGAGAGAATTGGGACTTCAGGAAGCAGTGGCTTCTCAGGGGCCTCAAATGGCTGTCAGAAGCTTCTGGGGACTCATTAATCATCCCTTTCTAGTTCTGATCTCTTACACTACCAACCAGTCCATTCTAGCAATGTTCTAACCTTCATTTGGAATAAGGATCTGCCATTTTGAAAAGGCAGCATGTAAGGCTCTGGTCCCATCACTTCATGGGAAATAGATGGGGAAACAGTGGAAACAGTGTCAGACTTTATTTTGGGGGGCTCCAAAATCACTGCAGATGCTGATTGCAGCCAGGAAATTAAAAGACGCTTACTCCTTGGAAGGAAAGTTATGACCAACCTAGACAGCCTATTAAAAAGCAGAGACATTACTTTGCCAACAAAGGTCCGTCTAGTCAAGGCTATGGTTTTTCCCGGGGTCATGTATGGATGTGAGAGTTGGACTATGAAGAAAGCTGATCGCCGAAGAATTGATGCTTTTGAACTGTGGTGCTGGAGAAGACTCTTGAGAGTCCCTTGGACTGCAAGGAGATCCAACCAGTCTATTCTAGAGGGATCAATCCTGGGTGTTCATTGAAAGGACTGATGCTAAAACTGAAACTCCAATACTTTGGCCACCTCATGCGACAAGTTGACTCACTGGAAAAGACTCTGATGCTGGGAGGGATTGGGGGTGGGAGGAGAAGGGGACAACAGAGAATGAGATGGCTGGATGGCATCACCGACTCAATGGAGGTGAGTTTGAGTGAACTCCGGGAGTTGGTGATGGACAGGGAGGCCTGGCGTGCTGTGATTCATGGGGTCGCAAAGAGTCAGACACAACTGAGCGACTGAACTGAAGGATTTTATGCCATGTATACAAAAGCTCGTGGCCCCCAATACCTTAAAGAGCAAGGAAGACAAGACTGTGACCTTAAACTCCCCCTGTTCCCGCCTTCTCTGTTCTCCCTGCCCTCCCCTCTCCCTCCTTTCACACAAGTGTCCATGGAGGGTGGAGGGACTCTTTCTTTCCTGTGCTCTTTCTGCATTTTGGATACAGTCTTAACCAGTTCTTACTTAAATTGCTTCTCAGATAAAGACTTAAAAACCTCAAAAATGTACTACTTAGATGGGTAAATTCCTTTTAAGTCCCCACTGAGTTCCAAAGAACATGGATTCTTTCATCAACTGAAACAAGACTCTCACTTCTACCAGCTCTGAACTAGCTATTCCCAAACTATAAATGTTCAATTACTTCTTAGACAGCAAATGCACATTTTGCTTCCTTATGCTATATATCTTGTATGGTTTGCATTATCAGTTGCTAAATACACTTAGACACCCTATTTACCTCTGGAAACATCTCTCAGAGCTTTGTGTGACTTCTTGCCCTCTAAAAGCAGCCCAGATAAATCACTGAGTAGCCATTTAGCCCACAAAAAGAAAAAGATTCCAATTTTCCAAATAGGGCCATTTGTTTAATTTGTTTGGCTGCTAGGGAGTTGTGGAAATGGTGCTGATGAAACTATCAAGCCCTTTAGGTTTTGTCTCTGATGGGAGAATCCAAAAGTTCTTACCATTTCCTTTTTGAAAAATGCATGTCTTCTGTTCCTTGAACTGAGTGTAGCTTAATGAGTCTCTCTACTTAACACATGGGTTTTCCAGGTAGCTCAGTGGTAAAGAATCCACCTACAAAACAGAAGACACGAGTTTGATCCCTGGGTTGGGAAGATCCCCTGAAGAAGGAAATGGCAACCTACTCAAGTACTCTGGCCTGGGAAATCCCATAGACAGAGGAGCCTATAGTCCATGAGGTCACAAAGAGTCAGACATGACTTAGTGACAAAACAACAACAATAATACCTAACATATAAATTATAAATATTCTTGACATCTATTCATTTTTAAATTTTAAAAATTCCTTTAAATGAAAAACTAAGACTTTCCTAGTGATCCAGTGGTTAAGATTCTATGTTCCCAATGCAGAGGGCACAGGTTCAGTCCCTAGTCAGGGAACTAAGATCCCACATGTCAAGTGGCTCAGACAGAAAAAAAAAGTAAAGAAAAATCTATTCCCCACAAAGATAGTAATAAAATGCCTTAGCTTCCATGCCAACTGGAAAATATCTCACTGTGCAGAGAGCAAGTCAAATTAAATGTATCATACATCCAAGAGAAAATCACTGCACTAGAAAATTAGAGACCTGGGTTCTAATCCCAGCTTTGTCCTTAGTCAAAGACAAGAATTGCTTTCTGTACACTGTTTCTCTCTAGTTAATTGTTAGAAATAAATTATAATTTTATATGATGTATTTGCCTAAAATATATAATATTACAAAAATAAATGAAGTCCCCTAGATTGCTTCAATCCTTTCCCCCAAACCCAAGAGATAACCAAAACCCAAGAGATAACCTCTACTATAATCTAATATGTATCTTTACTAGGCTGTTTAGTTATGCCATAGAAAATAGTATTAATTTTTGTGGGTCTTTTCACATAAAATACATACACATACATATACATACAAATACATACATATACATACAAATACATACATATACATACATATACATGCAAATACATACACATAAAATACATACAGTTCTATAGCTCGCTCTTTTCACTCTATGATACATTTTGGAGACAGATCCATGTTGATGTGGATAGCTCTAACTTTTTTCTCTGAGTAATATTTCACCATCTAATAGACCATGTCCTATCTATCCACTCTAGGGACAGTTAGGTTGTATTCCAATTGTTCTTGATAGAAACAATTTTAATAGATACTAAATTGCCCTCCAAGTTCAGTTCAGTTCAGTTCAGTCGCTCAGTCGTGTCCGACTCTCCGCGACCCCATGAATCACAGCACGCCAGGCCTCCCTGTCCATCACCAACTCCCGGAGTTCACTCAAACTCATGTCCACAGAATCGGTGATGCCATCCAGCCATCTCATTCTCCGTCGTCCCCTTCTCCTCCCGCCCCCAACCTTTCCCAGCATCAGAGTCTTTTCCAGTGAGTCAACTCGTCTCATGAGGTGGCCAAAGTATTGGAGTTTCAGCTTTAGCATCAGTCCCTCCAATGAACATCCAGGATTGATCTCCTTTAGAATGGACTGGTTGGATCTCCTTGCAGTATAAGGGACTCTCAAGAGTCTTCTCCAACACCACAGTTCAAAAGCATCGATTCTTCGGCGATCAGCTTTCTTCACAGTCCAACTCTCACATCCATACATGACCACGGGAAAAACCATTGCCTTGACTAGACGGACCTTGGTCGGCAAAGTAATGTCTCTGCTTTTTAATATACTATCAAGGTTGGTCATAACTTTCCTTCCAAGGAGCAAGCGTCTTTTAATTTCATGGCTGCAATCAGCATCTGCAGTGATTTTGGAGCCCAAAAAAACAAAGTCTGACACTGTTTCCACTGTTTTTCCATCTATTTCCCATGAAGTGATGGGACCAGATGCCATGATCTTTGTTTTCTGAATGTTGAGCTTCAAGCCAACCTTTTCACTCTCCTCTTTCACTTTCATCAAGAGGCTTTTGAGTTGCCCTCCAAAGCCAGGGATAATTTACCTTTCCCACCAGAAGCACAGGAAGCAGCTCTTTTCCCACAACTCAACAACACTGAAGAATAATAAACTTCATTGTCATACTAGTAGGTAAAAATAAAATAGTATCTTGTGCTGATTTTAATTTGCTTTTCCTCCCTACCTTAGTGAAGGTAAACATCTTCTCAAATGTTCTTTAGCCTTTTATATTTTTCTTTTCTGTGAATCCCATCACTTACTCATTTTTTGTTGGTTAATTTGTCCTTACTGATTTGCAGAGTTCTTAATAAATTCAAATTATTATTAATTCATTGTTATACATGTTGCTTTTTGTAACTTCAAAACATAGCAGAGTATCTGACTCTTAAGAGGTAATAACTTTGTTACGTGAATAAATGAATGTTGCATAAAAACCATGCATTGGGCAATCACTCTGTAGCTTACAATAGAGCTATGGCACTTTAACTATTTAGCTGTGAAGAACAGGCAAGTGGGCACCAAGTATGAACCATTAAATGGAGCGCCGTATTGTTTCTGAATCCCCAGTACTTAGGACAGGGCCTTCTATAAAATAGCAGCTCAGTAAATGTTGAATGAATTAAAGACCAGAATGGAAGAAACCAAAAGAAACTCCTCCTTGACCAGGGTAGGGGGTTAAGAAGTACAAACTATTATGTACAAAATAAGCTACAAGGATATATTATGCAACACAAGGAACATGGCCAATATTTTATAATAATATAGATGGAATACAACCTTTAAAAATTCTGAATTACTATGTTGTCAGACACGACTGAGCGACTGAACTGAACTGAACTGAACTGAACACTTGTAACTTATATAATATTGCACATCAACTATACCTCAATAAAAAGAAGAGCCTCCTTCCTCTCACATGCCTGAGAGATCAAATTTTCCATCCCATAATAAGCTAACAAAAAATTATAATAAAATATGGCATGCAGCCAGTATAGAAAAATGTATTCCATATCTGCTCTGTTCTAAATCTCTTGATCACAGCAAAAATGGGAAATTAGAACCAAGCAGACACCTCACAAGAAAAGTAAATAAAGACAAAATGAATGCTTTGAGTCACTAGACTCAACTTGGGGAATTCATGGTAAAAGCTGACTGATTCTTCCACTGCTTCTTTGCCCTGGGGACCAGGGAAAGGACTGAGCGTCCAGGACTGCGCCTCCGCCTTGCCTGTCTCTTCCTCTTTCCTCCTCCCTCCTCCCCATCTCTCCATTTCAAAATGCTTCCTTCTCTCTCTTTCTAGATTGTTGTTCTTTTCTACAGAGTGTTGATCCCTGGATTTTCCTGGATTGTCATGATTTCTGTTGAAAGACTCTCACAGCAGAAGCAACACCCACCTTTATATATACATGTATGTGTGTGTGTATGTGTGTATATATATATATATATATATATGTTGCTTTTCCTCTGCTTTCTTGCTCCATCAGGGCTCTGTGGAGTTATTTGGTTTAATTACTTCTGGCACTTTGCCCATCAAAATGTGCAGTTCTTCAAAGGGATGGAAATGACAGTGCATCTGCCTCCTCCCGAGCAATTGAGGTTTTCCTTTGAATCCTGTTGTCTTGGAAACAAGTGAGTTTCATTGAACATACACCTACCATAATGGTTAAAACATCAGCTAGAGGCTTCACTCCTCCACAATCCATTCTCTGTTTTGCCCAACTCAGAGGATGATTGGCTGAAAGACTAGAAACAGGCTGTGAGTGAAGACATCTAGATGCTAGCCTTACCTCTGAAACTATTCATATGGCTATAGGCAAGTCAAATAACCTTTTTGAGCCTCTATTTCCTTATTTAAAAAATGGAAAAAATAGAACCTCTTCCATCTATCTCAAATTCAATGAGAAGATTGAAAGTGGAAATAGACATGAAAACGCACTTTGGAAACTGCAAAAGGATAGGCAAATATAATCACATACTTGAATTATTTTCCTCTTGCTCAAGATGAATCATGAAATTTTAGCTCAGATGTGTATAAGTTCTGTTTATTATCTTGTCCTAATGGTAAAACAGACCACCTTTAAAGACCTAAGTACCTGAGAGCTGAAAACGGTCATCAGTGATCAGTAGTTACTCCCTTCGTGGTCCATCCTGCTAAATGAAAAGTAACTCCAAGCAGGCAGGAAAGCTGTGCCCGCTACTATTGACTACTCAGAGTATAGTACCAGGAACAGCCTAAAGTTACTTCTATTTTAGTCATCCCTAGCTGCATAACAAGCCACTCAAATACATGGTGGCTCCAAGCAATCCTTTTCTTTTGCTCACAGTTTTATGAATCAGAAGTTCAAGGTCTTGCCTGGGGCAGTTCATCTCTGCCATATCCAGGCAGCTGGGGCTGGAGGACCCACTTCCAAGGTGGCTTCTTCTCTACATGTCTGAAACCTCAGGGCTCCTTGACAACTCTCTCTCTCTCCACTTGGTGTCACAACCTCCAACACCTCTTCACATGTTTGAGGGCTCTCACAGCACTGTGGTCTCAGGGTAGGTCCGTTTATGACATGCTGTTGGACTTCCAAGAGACAGGAAGCAGAAGCTGCTGCACTGGTTAACGGCTATACCTAGAAATGGCATCACTTCTGCCATGCTCTACTGGTCAAAGAAAAAACAGGACCGGGCCAGATCCCGGGAATGGAGAAATGGATTGCATCTCCTGATGGAAGAATGGCAAGGTAATCTTGCAGAAGAGTGTACAGAGTGGGAGATAATGTTACAGCCGTCTCTAGGAGACTCTGACATCTCCTTTGGCATTTGTCATCCCTGGCAAGGTATCTCCTAGTTCTGCCACACCAGGGTTAATAAAGATCCATAGGTAGAGAACAAGAGGGCGGAGGAGTAGGTGGACGTGGAGTACATCTCTCTCCACAGACACATCAGGAAGACACCTTCAAACACAGAAGCGCATGCGGAACACCAGCTGAGAGTGGACAGGAGTACTTGACCAGCGGAAAAGAATAGATAGACCCATGCAAAACTCAGTAGGAATGAAGGAACTAGGGGGAAAAACAGGAATGTTAGTAGGACTGGACCTGCCCTCGACAGGTGGGGGAACTGAAGCAGGGGTCCAATCCCCACATCGGGGCAACTGTCTGAGTCAGAGGAGAAACATTTAAGCCTGAGAGTGAAAGAGTTGATCTGTGGCAGCCTAACTGGAATGAGAATCAGACAGTCCTTGTGCAGCCATACATACCCTGGACAGGGATGCAGATCTCCTGGAAGGTGCAGCGGCTGCAAGCTGGAGTTTAGGTATTGTGGAGCAATCCCAGGGTGAGGGCTGCTGTTGACTGTGGAGAGATGGATCAAGGGGATGTGAGGGAGGAGATTGTGGTGGGAAATTCCTGTGGAGGAAAGCTGGGGAGCCATGGAAGCAAGGTGATACTGCTGAGTTGGTGGAGTCATCACCATAGCCCCTCTCCCCCGACACGCCAGCATCAGCAGCTGAACAATAGAGAGGCTGGCCCATCAAATGTGTGGCATTGAACTAAAGAGCAGGACCCCACCCAGGGTTCCCCTTTAAGTGTCTGATGCACCGAACAACAGAGAAGCACCCCAGGCAAGGGAGCCCTCTACATGCCTGAACGGGCAGAGCTACAGAGAAAGACTGGCCAAAGAGGCCTTCTGATCACCAGCTACAAGAGGCTTGAAAAAAGACTCTGATAGGGCCATAACTCCTGCAGTGGAGGCAGTCTTGTCCCTGCACATTTGGTGCTGCCAGGGTCTCCGCAAGCCAAGGAGCTGCGCCCCCTTCATGCTCAACTCTCACTGGGGCAGAGCTGCCACAGGCAAAAAAGTCTTGTGCCTATGCATGCAGGGTCACTTTGGTCGTGTCCAACTCTTTGCGACCCTGTAGACTATGGCCTGCCAGGCTCCTCTGTCAGGGAGGGGGGTTCTCCAGGCAAGAATACTGGAGTGTATTGGTCAATACTGGTTGCCATACCCCTCTAGAGAACTATATTTCCTGCTGCCCTAGACACCAACTCCCCTGAGTACCTGGTGCTGCCAGAACCCCTGTGATCCAAGCAGCTGCACCACCTCCACACCTGGCCCTCACAGGGGCAAACCCAAGTCCTCCAGGGCAGCCTCAGGAGCAAACCCCAGTGGACGACCCACGTGCAGAGGTGGGAATAAAACCACAATTGAAACCCAGGGGCAGTGTGGCTAAGGAAGAAGACCCAAAACCTTCCCACCAGATATACAAGCTGCAGATTAAATCCACACGATCAACTAGGCAGACTCTGTGCCTATGGAATATATAAAAGGTCATTGAGACCTCCCACAAAAGAAAACACACTAGTTGTGACAGCTGTGGATATTGGAGGCAAGAACACAGAGGAGTAGGACCAGACTAGAATCTGAGCTGCCCCCACAGCAAGTCCAGAGATCAGCACAGTATTGGAGGGCATCCTAGGGAGGTGGGGTAGACTGTGACTCCCAGAGAGGGAAAGGACTCTGACAGCAGTGACTCAAGAAAAACATTTATTATTCTTATTCTTATGTTTTGACTTGTTCTGTAGATGCTTTGGATTTTTTTTTCTTTTTTTTTTCCTTTTCTTCCCCCTCTGTTATAGCGGTCGATTTTATTGGCACTAAGATATCCAGTTAGGCTTTTGAACTTTTTTTTTCCCCTCAGTCACATTTTTTATCATTGTCATAAACCTCTGCCTCTATGTTGGGCTTTTGCAGATCTGTGCGGTTTCCCTTTTTTTTTCTTTTCTTTTTTTTTTTAATTTTAATTTTTAATTTTTAAAACCTATTATCATTTTTTCTACATTTATTCTTTAGTTTGCTTTTCCTACTGTTCTTTTCCCCTTGCAGTTAACCTTTAATGTATATAAATTTTCTTCATCTACCTCTATTTAACTTTTCATATCCATTCTTTCTTTTCTTTCTGTCCTTTCCTCTCAAACTTTTGTAACTTTTATCTTCTTTACTTTATTCCCCAATTGGCACCTTGCTTCTGTTTTGTTTTCCAGTTTGTGCTTTAGTTAGTTTTGTTCTGGTAGATATAATTTTTGGTTTCCTTTGTTTGCTGGGTCAATCTATTGTACTTTATTTTTGTTGGCCTGTTTTGATTTTGCTTATGGGTGTATATGTATATATTCAGTCACACTTTTTACTGTTCTTATAAACCTCTGCCTCTGCGTTGGGCTATTGCAGTTCTTGGAGTTTTCCTTTTTCTTCCTTTTTTCTTTCCTCTTCCGTTTTTTTTTTTTTTCTCTTTTTTATAATTTTAATTTTTAGTTTTTTAAACCTATTCTATTTTTTCTACATTTGTTCCTTTGTTTACCTTTCCTACTGTTCTTTTCCCCTTGCAGTTAATCTTTAATGGATAAAAATCTTCATCAACCTCTATTTAACTTCGCATATCTATTCTTTCTTTCTTTTTTTTTTTTTTATTATTCTTTCTTTCTTTTCTTTCTTTCCTTTCCTCTCAACATATTTGTTAGTTTTGTTTTCATTGCTTTATTCCCCACTTGGCACCTTGCTCTAGTTTTGTTTTCCAGTTTGTGCTTTAGTTAGTTTTGTTCTTCACTGATCAATGTAATTTTTTATTTCCTTTGTTCACTGGGTCAATCTACTGTATTTGTGTTGTACTCTTTTCACTTTGCTCATGGGTATATATGTATATGTATACATTCCATTATTTAATTATTATTTGCCTGATTTTGTAACTTCCATTTGTCTGGGGGTCATCTTTGGCTTCTCATTTTTGGTTATTTGTCTTAATCTCACTTAATGCCATAACAAACCACTTGTGGAATCTTCATTCCTGACCAGAGATCAAGCCCTTAGCCTTTGGAGTGGGAGCACTGACTCCAAGACCCTATATTACCAGAGAACTAACCCTCAGTTCAGTTCAGTTCAGTTGCTCAGTCGTGTCCGACTCTTTGCGACCCCATGAATAACAGCACACCAGGCCTCCCTGTCTATCACCAACTCCCAGAGTTCACTCAAACTCATGTCCATTGAGTCAATGATGCCATCCAGCCATTTCATTCTCTGTCGTCCCTGTCTCCTCCTGCCCCCAATCCCTCCCAGCATCAGAGTCTTTTCCAGTGAGTCAACTCGTCGCATGAGGTGGCCAAAATATTGGAGTTTCAGCTTTAGCATCAGTCCTTCCAATGAACACCCAGGATTGATCTCCTTTAGAATGGACTGGTTGAATCTCCTGGCAGTCCAAGGAACTCTCAAGAGTCTTCTCCAACACCACAGTTCAAAAGCATTAATTCTTCGGTGATCTGCTTTCTTCACAGTTCAACTCTCACATCCATACATGACCACGGGAAAAACCATAGCCTTGACTAGACAGACCTTTGTTGGCAAAGTAATGTCTCTGCTTTTTAATATGCTATCTAGGTTGGTCATAACTTTCCTTCCAAGGAGCAAGCGTCTTTTAATTTCATGGCTGCAATCAGCATCCGCAGTGATTTTGGAGCCAAAAAAATAAAGTCTGACACTGTTTCCACTGTTTCTCCATCTATTTCCCATGAAATGATGGAACCAGACACCATGATCTTAGTTTTCTGAATGTTGAGCTTCAAGCCAACTTTTTCACTCTCCTCTTTCACTTTCATCAAGAGGCTTTTTAGTTCCTCTTCACTTTCTGCCATAAGGGCAGAAAGGGTGTCATCTTCATATCTGAGGTTATTGATATTTCTCCCAGCAATATGATTCCAGCTTGTGCTTCTTCCAGCCCAGTGTTCCTCATGATGTACTCTGCAGATAAGTTAAATAAGCAGGGTGACAATATTACAACCTTGACGTACTCCTTTTCCTATTTGGAACCAGTCTGTTGTTCCATGTCCAGTTCTAACTGTTGCTTCCTGACCTGCATACAGGTTTCTCAGGAGGCAGGTCAGGTGGTCTGGTATTCCCATCTCTTTCAGAATGTTCCACAGTTTATTGTGATCCACACAGTCAAAGGCTTTGGCATAGTCAATGAAGCAGAAATAGATGTTTTTCTGGAACTCTCTTGCTTTCTCCATGATCCAGCAGATGTTGGCAATTTGATCTATGGTTCCTCTGCCTTTTCTAAATCCAGCTTGAACATCTGGAAGTTCACGGTTCACATATTGCTAAAGCCTGGCTTGGAGAATTTTGACCATGACTTTACTAGTGTGTGAGATGAGTGCAATTGTCCGGTAGTTTGAGCATTCTTTGGCATTGCCTTTCTTTGGGATTGGAATGAAGACTGACCTTTTCCAGTCCTGTGGCCACTGCTGAGTTTTCCAAATTTGCTGGCATATTGAGTGCAGCACTTTCACAGCATCATCTTTCAGGATTTAAAATAGCTCAACTGGAATTCCATCACCTCCACTAGCTTTGTTCCTAGTGATGCTTTTCAAGGCCAACTTGACTTCACATTCCAAGATGTCTGGCTCTAGGTCAGTGATCACACCATCGTGATTATCTTGGTCGTGAAGATCTTTTTTGCACAGTTCTTCTGTGTATTCTTGCCACCTCTTCTTAATATTTTCTGCTTCTCCGAGAGACACTGGCGCCGGCCCAACCAACCACGCATGGAAGCATGGCCAAGAGAAGCTACCCTACGTCCAAGGTAAGGTACAGCGGCTGCACTTTGCTGGAGCAGCTGTGAAGAGATAGTCCACGACCAAGGTAAGAGAAACCCAAATAAGATGGTAGGTATTGCAAGGGGGCATCAGAGGGCAGACACACTGAAATCATAATCACAGAAAACTAGTCGATCTGATCACATGGACCACAGCCCTGTCTAACTCAATGAAACTAAGCCATGCCGTGTGGGGCCACCCAAGACAGACAGGTCATGGTGGAGAGGTCTGACAGAATGTGGTCCACTGGAAAAGGGAATGGCAAACCACTTCAGTATACTTGCCTTGAGAACCCCATGAACAGTATGAAAAGGCAAAATAATAGGATACTGAATGAGGTACTCCCCAGGTTGGTAAGTGCCCAATATGCTACTGGAGATCAGTGGAGAAATAACTCCAGAAAGAATGAAGGGATGGAGCCAAAGCAAAAACAATACCCAGTTGTGGATGTGACTGGTGATAGAAGCAAGGTCCGATGCTGTAAAGAGCAATATTGCATAGGAACCTGGAATGTTAGGTCCCTGAATCAAGGCAAATTGGAAGTGGTCAAACAGGAGATGGCAAGAGTGAACGTAGATATTCTAGGAATCAGTGTACTAAAATGGACGGGAATGGGTGAATTTAGCTCAGGTGACCATTATATCTACTACTGTGTGCAGGACTTAGAAGAAATGGAGTAACCACCATGGTCAACAAAAGAGTCCGAAATGCAGTACTTGGATGCAGTCTGAAAAATGACAGAATGATCTCTGTTCATTTCCAAGGCAAACCATTCAATATTACAGTAATCCAAGCCTATGCCCCAACCAGTAACGCTGAAGAAGCTGAAGTTGAATGTTTCTATGAAGACCTACAAGACCTTTTAGAACTAACACCCAAAAAAGATGTCCTTTTCATCATAGGGGACTGGAATGCGAAAGTAGGAAGTCAAGAAACACCTGGAGTCACAGGCAAATTTGGCCTTGGAGCACAGAATGAAGCAGGGCAAAGGCTAATAGAGTTTTGCCAAGAGAACAAACTAACCCTAGGGAGTATCAAATAGTGAGAACTCACACAAAGGAAACCACTTGAATACAAGCCCTGGCTTCACCCAATCAACAGTAGCACTCTGCACAGGAAGCCTCATCTAAACAGAGGAAAAACAAACAAAAACTCAGCACAAATCTCACCACAAACCACTAGAGCAACCTTAGGAGTGCAGAAACTAAAAGGAAGAAAGAACTCAACTTTGAAGCCTGGGAAAAGGAGACCTCAAACACAAAGAGTCCCATACAGGATAAACCCAAGACACATACTAATGAAACTAACAAAGACTAAGCACAAAGAATATTAAAAGCAGCAAGGGAGAAGAAACAAGTAACATACAAGGGAAACCTTGCACACTTAACAGCTGGTCTTTCAGCTGAAACTGTACAGGTCAGAAGGGAATGTCAGGATATATTTAAAGTACTGAAAGGGAAAAATCTACAACCAACATTATTGTACCCACCAACGATCTCATTCAAAATTGTTGGATAAATAAAAAGCTTTTCAGACAAGCAAAAGTTAAGAAAATTCAGTACCACCAAACCAGCTTTACAACAAATGTTAAACAGACTTATATAGTCAAGTAATACAAGAGAAGAAAAAAGATCTACAAAATGAACCCCAAACAATTAAGAAAGTGGCAACAGGAACATATATATCAATAATTGCCTTAAATGTAAATGGATTAAATGCTCCAACCAAAAGACACAGACTGGCTGAATGGATACAAAAACAAGACCTATATTTATGCTGTCTATAAGAAACCCACTTCAGACCTAAAAACACATATAAACTGAAAGTGAGAGGATGGAAAAAATACATTCCATGCAAATGGGAAGCAAAAGAAAGCTGGAGCAGCAATTCTCATATCAGAGAAAAGAGACCTTAAAATAAAGAAGATTACAAGAGATAAAGAAGGACACTACATAATCAAGGGATCAATCCAAGAGGAAGACATAACAATTGTAAATATATATGCACCCAACATAGGAGCACCTCAATATATAAGACAAACACTAACAGACATAAAAGGAAAAATTGACAGTAACACAATAATAGTAGAAGATTTGAATACCCCACTCATACCAATGGATAGATCATCAAAACAGAAAATTAATAAGGAAACATAAGTCTTAAATGATACATTAGATGAGATGGATCTCAATGATATCTTCAAGACATTTCATCCAAAGGCAGAAGAATACACCTCCTTCTCAAGTGCACATGGAACATTCTCCAGGATAGACCACATCATGGGTCACAAATCAAACCTCAGTAAATTTAAGAAGAGTGAAATCATAGCAAGCATCTTCTCTGACCACAACACTATAAGACTAGATATCAATTACAAGGAAAAAAGTGTAAGAAACACAAACACATGGAGATTAAACAACATGTTTCTAAATAACCAACAGGTTACTGAAGAAATCAAAAGGGAAATAAAAAAATTTCTAGAAACAAATGACAATGAAAACACAATAACTCAAAACCTATGGGCTGCATCAAAGGCAGTTCTAAGAGGGAAGTTTATAGCAATACAATGCTTTCTCAAGAAACAAGAAAAACATTGAATAAACAACCTAACTTTACACCTAAAACAACTAGAAAAAGAAGAACAAGAAAAGATTGGTAGAAAGAAAGAAATCATAAAGATCTGAGCAGAAATGAATGAAAAAGAGGTGAAAGAAACAATAATAAAGAATATTAAAACTAAAAGCTGGTTCTATGAGAAGATAAACAAAATTGACAAACCTTTAGCCAGTCTCATCGAGAAAAAAGAAGAATCAAATCAACAAAGTTAGAAATGAAAAAGGAGAGGTTACAACAGACAAGGCAGAAATACAAAGGATTATAAGAGACTATTATGAACAACTATATGGCAATAAAATGGATAACTTGGAAGAAATGGATGGATTCTTAGAAACGTTCCATCTTCCAAGACTGAACCTGGAAGAAATAGAAATTATGAACAACCCAATTACAAGCACTGAAATTGAAGCTGTGATCAAAAATCGCCCAAAAACAAAAGTCCAGGACCAGACGGCTTCACAGAATTCTGTCAAACATTTAGAGAAGAGCTAATGCCTATCCTTCTAAAACTCTTTACAAAAATTGCAGAGGAAGGAACATTTCCAAACTCATTCTACAAGGCCACCATTACCCTGATATCAAAGCCAAACAAAGACAACACAACAAAAGAAAACATAGAGGCCAATGTCACTGATGAACATAGATGCAAAAATCCTCAACAAAATGTTAGCAAAGAGAATTCAGCAACACATTAAAAAGCTTATTCACCATGATCAACTTGGGTTTATCCAGGGATGCAAGGATTCTTCAACAAGCACAGATCAATCAATGTGATACACCATATCAACAAATTGAAAGATTAAAACCACATGATCATCTCAATAGATGCAGAAAAAGCCTTTGACAAAATTCAGCACCCATTTGTGATTAAAACTCTTCAAAAAATAGGCATAAAAGGAACCTGCCTCAACATAGTAAAGGCCATATATGATAAGCCTACAGAAAACATTATTCTCAATGGTGAAAAACTGAAAGCATTCCCCCTAAGATCAGGAACAAGACAAGGGTGTCCACTTTCACCACTGTTATTCAACATAGTTCTGGAAGTCCTAGCTACAGCAATCAGAGAAGCAAAAGAAATGAAAGGAATCCAGATCGGAAAAGAAGAAGTAAAGCTCTCACTCTTTGCAGATGACATAATACTGTACATATAAAACCCTAAAGATAGTATCAAAAAATTGCTAGAGCTAATCAGTGAATTTAGCAAAGTTGTAGGATACAAAATCAATACACAGAAATCATTTGCATTTCTATATACTAACAATGAAAAATCAGAAAGAGAAATTAAGGAATCAATCCCATTCACCATTGCAACAAAAAGAATTAAATATCTAGGAATAAACTTACCTAAAGCTGATCATCAAAGAATTGATGCTTTTGAACTGTGGTGCTGGAGAAGACTCTTGAGAGTCCCTTGGACTGCAAGGAGATCCAACCAGTCATTCTAAAGGAAATCAATCCTGGGTGTTCATTGGAAGGACTGAAATTACAATACTTTGGCCACCTCATGCGAAAAGTTGACTCACTGGAAAAGACTCTGATGCTGGGAGGGATTGGGGGAGAGAGCAGAAGGGGACGACAGAGAATGAGATGGCTGGATGGCATCACTGACTCGATGGATGTGAGTTTGAGTGAACTCTGGGAGTTGGTGATGGAAAGGGAGGCCTGGCGTGCTGTGATTCATGGGGTTGCAAAGAGTCGGACACGATTGAGTGACTGAACTGAACTGAACTGAAGGAGACAAAAGAACTGTAGACAGAAAATTATAAGACATTGATGAAAGAAATCAGACAACATAAAGAGATGGGGAGATATTCCATGTTCCTGGGTAGGAAGAATCAATATTGTGAAAATGGCTATACTACCAAATGCAATCTACAGATTCAATGCTATCCCTATCAAATTACCAATGGAATTTTTCACAGAATTAGAATAAAAAATTTCACAATTCATACGGAAACACAAAAGACCACAAATAGCCAGAGCAGTCTTGAGAAAGAAGAATGGAGCTGGAGGAATCAACCTTCCTGGCTTCAGATTATACTACAAAGCTACAGTCATCAAGACAGTATGGTACTGGCACAAAAATAGAAATATAGACCAATGGAGCAAGATAGAAAGCCCAGAAAGAAACCCATGCACCTATGGGTACCTTATTTTTTACAAAAGAGGCAAGAATATACAACCGGGCAAAGACAGCCTCTTCAATAAATGGTTCTGGGAAAAATGGACAGCTACATGTAAAAGAATGAAATTAGAACACTTCCTAATACTATACACAAAGATAAACTCAAAATGGATTAAAGACCTAAATGTAAGACCAGAAACTATAAATCTCTTAGAAGAAAACATAGGCAGAACACTCAATGACATAAATCAAAGCAAGATCCTCTATGACCCACCTCCTAGGGTAATGGAAATAAAAACAAAAGTAAACAAGTGGGACCTGATTAAACTTAAAAGCTTTTGAACAGCAAAGGAAACTATAAGCAAGGTGAAAAGACAACCCTCAGAATGGGAGAAAATAATAACAAATGAAACAACTGACAAAGGATTAATTTCCAAAATATATAAGCAGCTCATACAACTCAATGCCAGAAAAACAAACAACCCAGTCAAAAAGTGGGAAAAAGACCTAAACAGACATTTCTCCAAAGAAGACAAACAGATGGCTAACAAACTCATGAAAAGATGCACAACATCGCTCATTATTCAGTCAGTCAGTCAGTTCAGTCGCTCAGTCGTGTCCAACTCTCCGCGACCCCATGAATTACAGCACGCCAGGCCTCCCTGTCCATCACCAACTCACGGAGTACACTCAAACTCATGTCCACAGAGTCGGTGATGCCATCCAGCCATCTCATTCTCCGTCGTCCCCTTCTCCTCCCGCCCCCAACCTTTCCCAGCATCAGAGTCTTTTCCAGTGAGTCAACTCGTCACATGAGGTGGCCAAAGTATTGCAGTTTCAGCTTTAGCATCAGTCCCTCCAATGAACATCCAGGATTGATCTCCTTTAGAATGGACTGGTTGGATCTCCTTGCAGTATAAGGGACTCTCAAGAGTCTTCTCCAACACCACAGTTCAAAAGCATCGATTCTTCGGCGATCAGCTTTCTTCACAGTCCAACTCTCACATCCATACATGACCATGGGAAAAACCATTGCCTTGACTAGACGGACCTTGGTTGGCAAAGTAATGTCTCTGCTTTTTAATATACTATCAAGGTTGGTCATAACTTTCCTTCCAAGGAGCAAGCGTCTTTTAATTTCATGGCTGCAATCAGCATCAGAAGTGATTTTGGAGCCCAAAAAAACAAAGTCTGACACTGTTTCCACTGTTTTTCCATCTGTTTCCCATGAAGTGATGGGACCAGATGCCATGATCTTTGTTTTCTGAATGTTGAGCTTCAAGCCAACCTTTTCACTCTCCTCTTTCACTTTCATCAAAAGGCTTTTGAGTTCCTCTTCACTTTCTGCCATAAGGGTAGTGTCATCTGCATATCTGAGGTTATTGATATTTCTCCCAGAAATCTTGATTCCAGCTTGTGCTTCTTCCAGCCCAGCGTTCTTCATGATGTACTCTGCATAGAAGTTAAATAAGCAAGGTGACAATATACAACCTTGACGTACACCTTTTCCTATTTGGAACCAGTCTGTTGTTCCATGTCCAGTTCTAACTGTTGCTTCCTGACCTGCATACAGGTTTCTCAAGAGGCAGGTCAGGTGGTCTGGGATTCCCATCTCTTTCAGAATGTTCCACAGTTTATTGTGATCCACACAGTCAAAGGCTTTGGCATAGTCAATGAAGCAGAAATAGATGTTTTTCTGAAACTCTCTTGCTTTCTCCATGATCCAGCGGATGTTGGCAATTTGATCTCTGGTTCCTCTGCCTTTTCTAAAACCTGCTTGAACGTCTGGGAGTTCACGGTTTACATACTGCTGAAGCCTGGCTTGGAGAATTTTGAGCATGACTTTACTAGCGTGTGAGATGAGTGCAATTGTCCGGTAGTTTGAGCATTCTTTGGCATTGCCTTTCTTTGGGATTGGAATGAAGACTGACCTCTTCCAGTCCTGTGGCCACTGCTGAGTTTTCCAAATCTGCTGGCATATTGAGTGCAGCACTTTCACAGCATCATTTTTCAAGACTTGAAATAGCTCAACTGGAATTCCATCACCTCCACTAGCTTTGTTAGTAGTGATGCTTTCTAAGGCCCACTTGACTTCACATTCCAAGATGTCTGGCTCTAGGTCAGTGATCATGTTATAGTGACTATCTTGGTCGTGAAGATCCTTTTTGTATAGTTCTTCTGTGTATTCCTGCCACCTCTTCTTAATATCTTCTGCTTCTGTTAGGTCCATACCATTTCTGTCCTTTATTGAGCCCATCTTTGCATGAAATGTTCCCTTGGAAGCTCTAATTTTCTTGAAGAGGTCTCTTGTTTTTCCTATTCTGTTGTTTTCCTCTATTTCTTTGCATTGATCACTGAGGAAGTCTTTCTTATCTCTCCTTGCTATTCTTTGGAACTCTGCATTCAGATGCTTATATCTTTCCTTTTCTCCTTTGCTTTTCACCTCTCTTCTTTTCACAGCTATTTGTAAGGCCTCCTCAGACAGCCATTTCGCTCTTTTGCATTTCTTTTCCATGGGGATGGTCTTGGTCCCTGTCTCCTGTACAATGTCACGAACCTCCGTCCAGAGTTCATCAGGCACTCTATCAATCAGATCTAAGTCCCTTAAATCTATTTCTCACTTCCACTGTATAATCATAAGGGATTTGATTGAGGTCATATCTGAATGGTCTAGTGGTTTTCCCTACTTTCTTCAATTTAAGTCTGAACTTCGCAATAAGGAGTTCATGATCTGAGCCACAGTCAGCTCCTGGTCTTGTTTTCGCTAACTGTATACAGCTTCGCCATCTTTGGTTGCAAAGAATATAATCAATCTGATTTCGGTGTTGACCATCTGGTGATGTCCATGTGTAGAGTCTTCTCTTGTGTTGTTGGAAGAGGGTGTTTGCTATGACCAGTGCATTCTCTTGACAAAACTCTATTAGCCTTTGCCCTGCTTCATTCCGTGCTCCAAGGCCAAATTTGCCAGTTACTCCAGGTGTTTCTTGACTTCCTACTTTTGCATTCCAGCCCCCTATAATGAAAAGGACATCTTTTTTGGGTGTTAGTTCTAAAAGATCTTGTAGGTCTTCATAGAACCGATTAACTTCAGCTTCTTCAGCATTACTGGTTGGGGCATAGGCCTGGATTACTGTAATATTGAATGGTTTGCCTTGGAAACGAACAGAAATCATCCTGTCATTTTTAAGATTGCATCCAAGTACTGCATTTCGGACTCTTTTGTTGACCATGATGGCTACTCCATTTCTTCTAAGGGATTCCTGCCCACAGTAGTAGATATAATGGTCATCCGAGTTAAATTCACCCATTCCAGTCCATTTTAATTCACTGATTCCTAGAATGTCGACTTTCACTCTTGCCATCTCCTGTTTGACCACTTCCAATTTGCCTTGATTCATGGACCTAACATTCCAGGTTCCTATGCAATATTGCTCTTTACAGCACCGGACCTTGCTTCTATCACTGGTCACATCCACAACTGGGTATTGGTTTTGCTTTTGCTCCATCCCTTTATTCCTTCTATAGTTATTTCTCCACTGAGCTCCAGTAGCATACTGGGCACCTACCGACCTGTGGAATTCCTCATTCAGTATCCTATCATTTTGCCCTTTGTTACTGTTCATGGGGTTCTCAAGGCAAGTATACTGAAGTGGTTTGCATTCCCTTCTCCAGTGGACCACATTCGGCTGTGGTCCATGTGATCAGATCGGCTAGTTTCCTGTGATTATGATTTCAGTTTGTCTGCCCTCTGATGCCCCCTAGCAATACCTACCGTCTTATTTGGGTTTCTCTTACCTTGGTCGTGGAAAATCTCTTCACAGCCGCCCCAGCAAAGTGCAGCCGCTGTACCTTACCTTGGACGAGGGGTATCTCCTCAAGGCCGCCCCTCCTGACCTTGAACGCGGAGTAGCTCCTCTCGGCCCTCCTGCGCCCGCGCAGCCACCGCCTGTTGGACGTGGGGTAGCTCCTCTCGGCCGCCGGCCCTGGCCTCAGGCGTGGGGTAGCTCCTCACAGCCACACCTCTCTGCGTGGTTTGTTGCGCCGGCCCGGCGTCTCTCGCGTCGCGTCTGCGCCGCAGGGGCGGGCGTCTCTCGTTATTAGAGAAATGCAAATCAAAACCACAGTGAGATATCACCTCACACCAGTCAGAATGGCCAATATCAAAAAGTCTACAAACAATAAATGCTGGAGAGGATGTTGAGAAAAGGGAACACTCTTGCACTGTTGGTGGGAATGTAAATTAATACAGCCACTATGGAAGACAGTATGGAGATTCCTTTAAAAACCACCATATGACCTGGCAATCCCACTCCTAGGCATATGCCCTGAGGAAACCAAAATTGAAAAAGACATGTATCTCACTGTTCATTGCAGCACTATTTACAATAGCTAGAACATGGAAGCAACCTAGATGTCCATCAACAGATAAATGGATAGAGAAGTTGTGGTACATATACACAATGGAATATTATTCAGCCATAAAAAGGAACACACTTGAATCAGTTCTGATGAGCTGGATGAACCTAGAGCCTATTATACACAGTGAAGTGAGTCAGAGAGAGAAAGATAAATATCATATTCTAATGCACATATACAGAATCGAAAAATGGTACTGAAGAATTTATTTACAGAGCAACAGTGGAGAAACAGACATAGAGAATAGACTTATGGACATGGGGAGAGGGGAGGAGAGGGTGAGATGTGTGGAAAGAGTAACATGGAAACTTACATTACCATATGGAAAATGGATTGCCAATGGAAATTTGCTGTATGGCTCAGGAAACTCAAACAGGGGCTCTGTATTAACCTAGAGGGGTGGGATGGGGAGGGAGAGGGGAGGGAGGTTCAAAGGGAGGGGATATATGTCAATAACCTCAGATATGCAGATGACACTACCCTTATGGCAGAAAGTGAAGAGGAACTCAAAAGCCTCTTGATGAAAGTGAAAGAGGAGAGTGAAAAGGTTGGCTTGAAGCTCAACATTCAGAAAACAAAGATCATGGCATCTGGTCCCATCACTTCATGGGAAATAGATGGAAAAACAGTGGAAACAGTGTCAGACTTTATTTTTTTGGGCTCCAAAATCACTGCAGATGCTGATTGCAGCCATGAAATTTAAAGACGCTTACTCCTTGGAAGGAAAGTTATGACCAACCTTGATAGTATATTAAAAAGCAGAGACATTACTTTGCCAACCAAGGTCCGTCTAGTCAAGGCAATGGTTTTTCCCATGGTCATGTATGGATGTGAGAGTTGGACTGTGAAGAAGGCTGATCGCCGAAGAATCGATGCTTTTGAACTGTGGTGTTGGAGAAGACTCTTGAGAGTCCCTTATACTGCAAAGAGATTCAACCAGTCCATTCTAAAGGAGATCAATCCTGGATGTTCATTGGAGGAACTGATGCTGAAGCTGAAACTGCAATACTTTGGCCACCTCATGCGACGAGTTGACTCACTGGAAAAGACTCTGATGCTGGGAAAGGTTGGGGGCGGGAGGAGAAGGGGACGACAGAGAATGAGATGGCTGGATGGCATCACCGACTCTGTGGACATGAGTTTGAGTGTACTCCGTGAGTTGGTGATGGACAGGGAGGCCTGGCGTGCTGTAATTCATGGGGTCGCGGAGAGTCGGACACGACTGAGCGACTGAACTGAACTGAACTGAACTGATGGTTACATGTTAAGGTTTGACAGAAAACAACGAAATTCTATAAAGTAATTATCCTTCAATAAAAAAAGAAAAAGAGAAAAAAATAAATATCAATAAAGCACCTACTGAGACTTGACCACTCCCAGACACTATTATCAGACCTTGGTGCTTTCCCAGGAGCCAAAGAAGCACCTAAACAGACTAGATACGGAAACTCTAGTTTGGTTCATTCACATTTGGAAGAAAACATGGTACCCCAGGCCTCTCCACATCTGAGCACATTTCTAGAAGGAGCTTCAGCAAAGAAACCAGCCAGATACAAAGAAAAATATCATATCAAGGGCCACATTTTGGTCTTGCTACACAGATTTAACATATGCATCACCTTGATTTAATTATATAACCTTTCTAGGTCTCAGTTTCTTCATCTGAACAATGTGGGATTTATACCTCTACTAATTTACCTTTCCAAAATTGCTGAAATTATTAAATGAAATAATGTATATAACGTGCATTTTAGCTATAAATCAGTATATGAATGTCAATTATTAAATCAGAAAGACAACAGAGGCAGATACTGGCTTTGCCTCTTCATGGATATGTGACTGTTAGGGAAGTGTACTTAAACATTCTGTGCCTCCATTTAATCTTCAAAGTCCGGTTTGGCATGCCAGATTTTAAAAATGTATCACAAATCAGGACTTCCCTGGTGGTCCCATGGTTAAGAATTATCTGACAATACAGGGGACATAAGTTTGACACCTGGCCCAGGAAGATTCCACACACCACAGAGCAGCTAAAACCCTGCACCACAACTACTGAAGCCCAAGTTCCCTAGAGCCCATGCTCTGCAACAGAAGAAGCCACCACAGATGAGAAGCCCACGCACCACAGCTAGAGAGTAGAATAGCAACTAGAGAAAGCCCGCTCACAGCAATGAAGATCCAGCACAGCCAAAAGTAAATAAATATCACAAATCAGCACTCAAAAGCAAAAATGCCAAACCATGCATCAAGAGAAAATAAATGCATGTTGTTAGCACTATGGGATAGACTTACTGGTGTGGTTTTCATTTAAAATATTAAGCCAAACATGGGATAGCTAATAGAGTAAAATATATCTTCCATACAGTGACTGAATACTCACTGGAAGGACTGATGTTGAGGCTAAAGCTCCAGTACTTTGGCCACCTGATACAAACAGCCAACTCATTGGAAAAGACCCTATGCTGGGAAAGATTGAAGGCAGACAGAGAATAGGATGATAGAGGAAGAGATGGTTGGATAGCATCACTGATACAATGGACATGAACTTGGGCAAACTTTGGGAGATGGTGAGGGACAGGGAAGCCTGGCATGCTGCAGTCCATGAGGTCGCAAAGAGTCAGACGCAACTTGGCAACTAAATAACAACAGTGGATGAGTAGGGCTCTGGAACCAAACTTCTGGATTTAAATCCTAATCCCTCCTTCGAACAGTTGTATGATCTAGTGCAGAATACCTAACTTCTGACCTCTATTTCCTCATCTCTGAGAAGAAATAATGATATTATCTACCTCATAGGGTTGTTGTAAAGATTAAATGACTCAATGCTCTGAAAACAGTATGTAAAAACATAATAAGAATTAGTAGATTTTGGCTATTACTCTTCATCTCAGTCATTTTATGTCTGCTGTATATAAGCTCAACTCCAGTGTCAAGACTATAACAGCACACCTCAAGAGGGTATGAACATATATATTACTCATAGAATTGAGATTTATTAAGGCCCATGTCAGGACTCTCAAGCAGGTGCAAAATTGCCTGAGAGAACAAGGAAAGGAAACAAGTCTTTATTTTAACTGAGTTTCACTGTCTTTGGGGAGGGGAAGGGTAGCCTAGGATGTGTGTTCCCATATGAGAAAAGAGATTGTCTGCCACCCATGCCAAAGGAGGCTTCACTTTCTTATCAACTTTCCCAGATGTCTGGCACAAAGCGAAGAGGGACAGGTAAGGTTTAAAAAACTGTCAGAAGTTAAATAGTATCAAAAAATGGTTAGGCTCCTCGTTTTAACATCATAAAGATCCTTTATATTTCTTGTTAGCATACAACTAAGCACATGGTAAAGATTTTGTCAGTGGTCACCTTTGTAAATTCTATTACTAGTTTTAATAGTTTTTTAGCTAACACTTACGGCTTTTCAGAATAGACAATTACTCTAACTGTAAATAATAAGAATTCTTCATTTCTAAAAAATTAATTCAGTGAAATTCAGGTTACAAAGTTAATACACAGAGATTTGTTGCATGTCTATACATGAACAAGTACTGAACTCAATATGTCAGCAAATTTGGATAACTCTGCAGTGGCCACAGGACTGGTAAAGGTAAGTTTTCACTGCAATCCCAAAGAAGGGCAATGCCAAAGAATGTTTAAACTACAGTGAGTACAACTGAGCTCACGTCACATGCTAGCAAGGTTATGCTCAAAATCCTTCAAGTTAGGTTTCAGCAGTACATAACCGAGAACTTCCAGATGTACAAACTGGGTTTAGAAAAGGCAGAGGAACCAGAAATCAAATTGCCAACATTCGTTGGATCATGGAGAAAGCAAGGGAATTCCAGAAAAATATATACTTCATTGACTACACTAAAACTTTGACTGTGTGGATCACAACAAACTATGGAAAATTCTAAAGAGATGAGAATACCAGACTACCTTACCTGTCTCCTGCGAAACCTGTATTCAGGTCAAGAAGCAATAGTTAGAACCTTACATGGAACAACCAACTGGTTCAAAAATTGGGAAAGGAAAGCATCAAAGCTGTATATTGTCATCCTGCTTACTTAACTTACATGCAGATATATCATGCAAAATGCTGGGCTGGATGAATCACAAGCTGGAATCAAGATTGTTGGGAGAAATATCAAAAACCTCATATAGGCAGATGACATCATTTCAATGGCAGAAGAAGAGTAACCAAAAAGCCACTTGATGAGGATGAAAGAGGAGAGTGAAAAGCTGGCTTGAAAGTTGAATATTCAAGAAACTAAGATCGTGGCATCTAGTCCCATTACTTCATTACAAATAGAAGAGGGAAAAGTGGAAGTAGTGACAGATTTTCTTTTCCTGGGCTCCAAAATTACTGAGGATGGTGACTGCAGCCATGAAACTTAAAAAGGCTTGCTTCTTGGAAGGAAAGCTATGACAAACCTAGACATATTAAAAAGCAGAGACATCACTTTGTTGACAAAGTTTTAACATACAGTCAAAGCTATGGTTTTCTCAGTAGTCTTCTACAGGTGTGAGAGCTGGACCATGGAGAAAGCTGAGCACCAAAGGATTGATGCTTTCAAATTGTGGTGCTGGAAAAGACTCTTAAGAGTCCCTTGGACTACAAGATCAAACTAGTCAATTCTAATGGAAATCGACCCTGAATATTCATTGGAAGGTCTAATGCTGAAGCTGAAGTTCCAACATTTCGGCCACCTGATTCAAAGAGCCAACTCATTGGAAAAGACCCTGACGCTGGGAAAGATTGAAAGCAAAAGGAGAAGGGGGCAGCAGAGGGTGAGATGATTAGATAGCATCACCAACTCAATGGACATAAATTTGAGTGAACTCCAGGAGACAGTGGAGGACAGAGGAGTCTGGCATGCTGTAGTCCATGGGATAGCAGAGTTGGACACAACTTAACAATTGAGCAATAATAATAACAAACTATCAGAAAGAGAAATTAAGGAAACAATCCCATTTATAATTGCATCAAAAATAATAAAATCCCTAGAAATCAATCTAATCAAAGAAGTAAAAGAGTTGTATTCTGAAAATCATAAGACATTGATACAAGAAATTGAAGATACACAAACAATTTTAAAAATATACTATGCTCATGGATTGAAATAATTAAAATTGTTAAAATGACCATACCACTCAAGAAAATATACAGATTCAATGAAATCCCTATCAAAATATGAAAGCCATTTTTCACAAAACTAGAACAAATAATTCTAAAATTTGCATGAAAACACAGAAGACCCTGGATACCCAAAGCAATCTGGGAAAAGAAGAACAAAGCTGGATTGTGATTATCACAATCCTTGATTTCAAACTATATTATAAAACTGCAGTAATCAAAACAATAGGACACTGGCACAAAACCAGACATAAATCAGTAGAATAGAATAGAGAGTCCAGAAATAAGCCTAAGTTTACATGGTCACTACTCTATTACAAAGGAGGCAGGACTATACAATGGGGAAAAGACAACCTCTTTAATCAACAGTATTGGGAAAGCTGGGTAGCTGCATGCAAAACAATCAAACTGGGCTGGTTTCTTACACAAACAAAAATAAACTCAAAATGGTTTACATACTTAAATGTAAGACCTGACCATAAAACTTCTAGAAGAAAACAGGGAATACATTCTTAGACACTGGTCATGGCAATATTTTGGGGGGATCTGTTTCCTCAGACAAGTGAAACAAAAACAAACATAAACAAATGGGACTACATAAATCTGAAAAACTTTGCACAGTAAAGCAAACTATCAATACAACAAAAAGACAACCTACCAAATGGGAGAAAATATTTGAAATGATGTGCCCAATAAGGGGTTAATATCTAAAATATATAAACAGCTCAAACAACTCAATATCAAAAAGCAAACAACCCAATTAAAAAACTGGCTGCTGCTGTGTCACTTCAGTCGTGTCCGACTCTGTGTGACCCCATAGACGGAAGCCCACCAGGCTCCCCCATCCCTGGGATTCTCCAGGCAAGAACACTGGAGTCGGTTGCCATTTCCTTCTCCAATGTGTGAAAGTGAAAAGTGAAAGTGAAGTCGCTCAGTCGTGTCCGACCCTTAGCGACCCCACGGACTTCAGCCTACCAGGCTCCTCCATCCATGGGATTTTCTAGGCAAGAGTACTGGAGTGGCTTGCCATTGCCTTCTCCGATATAGTCACTAGCTGGCAGAAGATCTGAATAGATATTTTCCCGAAGAAGACATAAAGATGGCCAACAGGCACATGAAAAAATGCTCAATATTGCAAGTCTGCAGAGAAATGCAAATCAAATCCACAATGAGATATCACCACACACCTGTCAGAATGGCTATCATCAAAAAGACCACAGATAACAAATGTCGACAAGGATGTGGAGAATAGAGAACCCTCATGCACTCTTGGTGGGTAAAATGGTGCAGTCACTGTGGTAAACAGTACAGAAGCTCCTAAAAAAATTAAAATATAACTTCCGTATGATCCAGCAATTCCCTTTCAGGATGTTTAATCCAAAGATTAAAAAGGCATACACACCCCAATGTTCATAGCAGCATTATTCACATTAGCCAAGACATGGAAACAACCCAAGTGTCCATCAACAAATGAATGGACAGAGTATACACACACACACATACACACTCACTCACGTATCACAATGGAATACTGCTCAGTCAGAAAAAAAGAATAAAATTTTGACATTTGCAACAACATGGGTAGACCTGGAGGATATAATGCTAAGTGAAATAGGTCAGACAGAGAAAGACAAATAATGTATATCATCACTTATATTTAGAATCTAAAAAGTAAAACAAACTAGTGAATATAACAGAAAAGCAACAGACTCACAGATACAGGAAACAAACTAGTGGTTACCAGTGGGAGAGGGAAGAAGAGGGAACAAGATAGGGGTAGAGGATTAAGAAGTAGAAGACTGCTGCTGCTGCTACTGCTGCTGCTACGTCGCTTCAGTCGTGTCCGACTCTGTGCGACCCCATAGCAGGCAGCCCACTGGGCTCCCCCATCCCTGGGATTCTCCAGGCAAGAACACTGGAGTGGGTTGCCATTTCCTTCTCCAATGCATGAAAGTCAAAAGTGAAAGTGAAGTCGCTCAGTTATGTCTGATTCTTCGGCAACCCCATGGACTGCAGCCTGTAAAAATTTTGAATCACTATGTTGTACACCTGAGAACTAATATTGTAAATGAACACTACCTCAATTTTTTTTAAAAAAAAGGCATAAACTAAAATTTTATGATAATAAATAAAACAGATGTTAGAGACGTCTGACAATTCTTCGGAGTGAAATGGCTGAAAAGAAGTTCAGAGGCCAAGCTCAGATTATGATATATCTATGCATTCATGTGCAGAGTAGTGTATAAACCTGAACTTTTAACAAAAATTTCCAAAGGTCATTGTGTGGATATCAGCACACTAAATGGAAAGGCAAGCTCTATTATGGCAAGAGAAGTCCATGCCTTGTCCACAGAAAATGGTGAATGGATGGAAGATAATGACACTAACCAAGAAATAATTCATCTGTATGGAAATACACAAAATTGACAGAGGAAACTTATTTAAAAAAAAATTCCAGGGTGAGGATAAATTAGAGGGACATAGATACAATATTTTGATGGAGAGTTTGGAATACTGTAAAATTCTTAAAAGAAATAGTTAAACTAAGAGAGATCTAATAGATTAAGTTAATTTAATAATAACCTTGAAATAATAACTTCAAAAAAACTAAAATTTGTATATATTAATTAATTAATAAGCAATCCATGAAGATTTACAGCGTAAGGAATATGGCCAATAATATTATAGTAACTTTGTACAGGAATAGGGGGTTACTAGACTTATTGTTGGAGAAGGCAATGGCAAACCACTCCAGTACTCTTGCCTAGAAAATCCCATGAATGGAGGAGCCTGGTAGGCTGCAGTCCGTGGGGTCGCTAAGGGTCGGACACGACTGAGCGACTTCACTTTCACTTTTCACTTTCACACATTGGAGAAGGAAATGGCAACCCACTCCAGTGTTCTTGCCTGGAGAATCCCAGGGACAGGGGAGCCTGTTGGGCTTCCGTCTATGGGGTCACACAGAGTCGGACACGACTGAAGTGACTTAGCAGTAGCAGACTTATTGTGGTGATTATTCCATAATGTACGCAAATGTCAAATCACTATGTAGGAGACATTCCTAGTGGTCCAGTGGTTAAGAATCTGTCTTCCAATGTAGAGGATGTGGGTTCTATCCCTGGAGGGGGAACTAAGATCCCACATGCCACAGGGCAACTAAGCCCTCATATCACAACAAAGATCCCACATGCCTCAACTAAGACGCGATGCAGCCAAATAAATATCTAAACATATATATAAATAAATATTTTTAAAGAACCATTATGTAGGACACCTGAAGCTAACATACATTGTACTTTATTTTTTATATTTATATTTAAATTATACCTCAATTTTTTAATTATTTATTTATAAATAAATGAGGGAAAAAAGAATGATCTCAGTTTGAGATTGACTTTTTTATACCATATTACAATGCATAAAGTAAATAAATAAGTCAAATAATATTAACTTGAACAAGAAGTATTCTATTTATGGAAAATTTCCATCTATTCTTTCAGTTTATTAATGGATATTAACAAAAACAAATACTAATTTGTATTATCTTTGTGAAGTATATTATGATAGACTTACATTTTAACAATTTGTTATGATCTTGAATATAGAATTTTCCATAAATGAACAGAATGCTTCTTTGTTCAAGTGAATATTATTGGACATAGAATATGGGAAACTTGGACTTAAATCTTAGCTCATTTTATACACTAGATCCAAAATTTAAGACCCTAGTGTGTTATTCACTAGGAACAAAATTGAAGAGAATTTTCTTTGTACCATATTTCAGGTGAGGGAGAGCTAAAGGAGCTATTTATTTTAGATCTTTGTATAATCTATTGTGGGATCCAAGTGAAAGTTTCTAATTTTTCATTTCTAACTATTCTAGGACTTACTTGAAAGATGTTCATGCAGATTCTTACAGCCTGCATAAAAGTCTTCTAAAAATTTTACTCCTTCTCAGTGCACAGTATTTTAAAAGCTACCAGCAATTTGTCTTATCTTTTTTGTTTAACATAAAAGAGGCCACTTCAGTCAATATGTCATGAAAGTGAACTGAGGATAGATACCATTTCCTGAAGGCCAGTTGAAGTCCATAGTATATGGAAGATTTTTAATCAGAAAGGTTGCTCAAAAGTGTCCTTTCTAAAATAATGGGGGCAATTCTCCAAAAGTCCCTACATATTCAGTCAGCCCCCTCCCCTACCTCCTCCCCATGGTCTTTAATCCTCTAGAGTTCCCTCAACTTCTCTGAAATGTGAAGAGGCTGGGAAGGTTTATTCCTCTGCCTAGGAATAAACATTCTGGACAAATGTGGCTACATGCAAATGCTTATAACACCTTCAGTGGTTTTGTGATGGTTAATTTCATGTGTTACCTTGACTGGGCTAAGCCTTAGGGGGGTCCCAGGGGTCCCCAACCTCCAGGATCTAATGCCTGATGATCTGAGGTGGAGCTGATTTTTCTCTACTTCCGGTTATGTAGGAGGATTGCAGCCAAGGTTCTCCTGCCTGCCTTAGGTCAATTCCAAGCTCACAGCAACAGAGAGCAGCATCTGTATTGCACCTCTCTTCACTCTCCCTTCAACGTTTCCTTTGCTCTGAGCAGCAGTGGTTGATCCTCCAGACTCAGTCAAGCAACTGATTCAAATAAACCCCAGAAGCCAGGATGATGGGAAAACAACATTTGAAGGAAAATTCTCCAAAATCTTCAGCTTGGGTGTCATGAGGGTCAGGGATGGAGTGAGGGCTTGTAAGAGCCTCAAATTTCCAGGAATGTGTACAGAGAATGAATATGAGGCTCAGGGAAGTTCAATAACTTGCTCAAAATCACGTGGCTAGTAAATGATGGCGCACCAGAGTTGGATCACAGAACTGGCTGACTCTAAAGTCACATAGGCCTCATGGTGGGCTGGGATTAAAGGACTCAGAAGACATTGACCAAATATTCATTGTCAGGGGACTCAACTATTTTGTAAACCATGACAACACTTTTTTTTAGTTAGGATGTTTTCAGCAGAAATCCCAGGTATCAAGGCTCAAATACAGAAGTCTGGGGTGAGGAAGCTGTAGCATGGGTACACTTGTGGCTCAATGTCAGGGTCTGTCTGGGTTCTACTTTTGGGTGCTTCTCCTGGCTTCCTTCCTTGTGGTCAGAAGAAATAGTCACCAAGGACCAAATACTCCCAGAGCAACATTCAGAGCAGAAAAGAAACCTCCCAGTTGCAACCCTTCTTAGGAGAGAGAAAATCTTCTGAAGTTTAACAAGAGGCATCCTCTTATATCTCATTGGCCAGTGTTGGACTTGATGCCCACTCCTGAGCCACTCACTGGCACATGTGAATGGATCACTAGGATTGGCTTGGATTATTCATTCATTCTCTCCCTGGAGCTAGAAAGGGCCCCAATATCTCTGGGTCATATGGCCACCCAGTACCTTAGCAAACTGGGGATTTTTTGCAGGGAAGGGATGGAGTGCTGTTGATGGGCATACAACACTGTTACTACATCACTACCTTCCTCCAAAGAGGTCCCAGTTACTTGCCTTAATTTCCCTGAACTTTGTGTACTGTTGATATCTGAGATGTGAGTTCTCAGAGGGAACAGAAAAAGCCATCCAATGCATTTCTCATAACTAATGGTGATGAGTCAACTATGTAATGAAACAAAAATGAAACTAAATGAAAGGGACAAGAAAAAAATTATAATCAAAGATGAATTTTTTTAAGAAGCTATAGTAAAGCAGGCAGAATACAAGTTATTGGAAGGGCTAAGAGGCACTAAATCCAATAAAGAGCTGAAATTCCCACAAAAATCTATGCAGACTCTATGCCTACAGGACAGGCATGGGAGAAAAGCACTTCTCAGAGATCCATATACTCTGTCCAGGTGTGGTCTGCTCATTATAAGCCAAAAAGAAAATGTGAACATATAGAAAGCAAGAAAAACATGAAGCTATTGTATATTACAATTATATTCAATTAAATTCAATAAGCGCTAAGCATCTACTAAGCCCTTCAATATTTCAAGTGATAAGCAGGAGCACCAGGTGTGAATCAGCAAGGTTTCTGCCTTCAAGGAGCTTATGATGAATAAATCACAGACTCGCAGATAAAATTCACTTTAAGCAAATTGGTTTCCTCAGTTGACTTGCAGTGAATTTGATATGGCTAAATGACTTTGGGGAATTGATCTCCAACAAATTGATCTGCTGCCCATGTAAGCAACTAACTTCAAAATGTCATAAGTGGAATGAAAAGAATACAAATTAGCTGCTTTGGGAGCCGAAAGGTGGAAGCGAAGAATTTCTAAAGGGACAGTTGAATGGATCTTGAGGCATGAGTAGGAGTTTAACAGATCTAGAGGGGACAGAAATTGTGTGACACGGGGTGTAGTGCCAGGCTTGTTTTCTAATATCAAATTCCAAGTTTCAAGCAGACACTCTCCCCACGCTCCCTCACATTCACAAAAAAAGTATTCTAGTTCCTACTGAATTTTCAGAAATGACTGTTGTAGTTAGCCAAAAACAAGGCCTACCAAACTAACCCAGCCATCTTATTTTCAATGCTTCCATGAGACACACTGTTTGCTGCCCTGTTTGCCAACCTAAACCTGGCCTATCTGCTCCCACCCCCAATGAAGTCAAGAGAACACGGCTGGCAATCACAGACACTTGAGAATGTTCTTCAGACCATCAACCCCTGTCCAGGCCAATCAAAGGCCATAAAATTGTAAAATCTAATTATTCCCTCATTTCCCCAGTTTGAGGAAAGCCTTTCTTGAGCCACATCTGGGATTCTTCTTCCCAGTTGTTCTGGTCATAAAACAATTATCTCTTAAAGGGAACAGGTCCTTTAAAGAGAAACAGTCCACTCTTAAAGCTATTCAAATAAAGTTTGCTCTCTGTGGCCTTTTATCAGAGGAGGAACACGGCAGCCAAACTTGCTAGCCAGATTTCTGAATATCTGGCAGTCCATCGTGTCACTCAAGTGCATCTTTTTTTTTCTAAATGCCTTTTTTTTTTCTCTTTCTCTGTTTCTCTCTGCATTGGAGCCTCCACCCATGAAATTGAAAGATTTCTAGTAGAAATTCCTTTGTTGCATCAGTTTGGGAAATATGGATTATAGTATTCTGTGAAAAACATTTATTACCCTGAACTGTGACTCAGACATTGTTGCATTTCTGGGGTTATAGATTTTCTTTCAGCTAAACCAAGGCTCTAAGTCACAGTGACAGTTGTAATGTGTGTAATACCACAGTACCAGATTCTATTACACACATATTTTTGCTAGAGGTTTACGATGTTAAAAAATATTTCTTCTTTTTTCCAATACCTTTCTGTACCTGTTGTGTAAATATATTAGAACCTATAACACCAAAGTCAATTTCCAGATGAAATGTGCACAACAACAGCAGTTTGTCCTTTAAAGAAAAAAAAGAGTGAGGGGAATGCTGCATACAAGCTAATGATATTCAAGTACAATATTGAATTGTAATAAAAGATGAATGAGAAAAAGTGTGTGTCATTGTGAGGGATGGAGAAGGTTACAGAAAGCTGAGGCCATGAAAGGATTTATCATGGATGTTGCTGCAGGCATTGTGTTGAAAAATCTGCAGACCTATTTGCAAGTGTATTTTATGGGAAAATAGAGCAGTCTACTGAGGGAAGAATTTCTAAAGAGTATCTTTTATAGAAGATTAAGATAAAACTTAAGAAATATGTGAGAGAAATCTCAACCGATTCTCGAGGGAGTGGAACTTCAAATTCATCTGTGGGTCCTGACGATTGCATAAATGCAGGAAGAGGTCTTGTTGAAGTGCCATTGGTACTGTAATTTTTCAAGGTAAGTGAAAACAGGCACACGTGGAGACAAGAAGTGGACTTAATTAGCACACCCACTTGCAAAGCCGTAATCCTTTAGAGAATCATGCCAACAAATCCTTCCACTTCTCTTTAGAATCCAATTTTTATTTAACATACACAACAGTTCTCCTGGGTATTTAACCATATTTCTCTTTCTCCTAGAAGAATCCAGTGTGACTAATTTCTTTTATAGGGGGGAGAAATCTGATGGCAGTTGACTTAAATCATCTAAGGCAGAGAGTGAAAATACAGCAAAACCAGAGATATTTTAAAATGCCTTCTTTCAACTAAGTTTTAACTTCTTACACTTTTCTATCTTCTGCTTAATAACACAATACAAAATTAACTGAGTTTCACTTGATCTTCTATATTTATGTAGACGTGGTGAAAGATGAGATGCTCTAAAGGAGACAGAATGAAAACTAGAAGACAGATCAGCCCAGTTAGCTCCATGCCTCTCCATGAGTGATAACGTCCACCTCACAGTTTGTTCTCCTCAGTAACAGAAACAGCAATTATGATGTTGTCCAATTTCAGTTCACTCAGTGATTACTGAAAGAAAACTTTGAGAATGTACAAGTTTTAGGGTTTCTGTGGTATTTAGTGGGTTTTGGGAGGGGAGGGGTGAAGGACATTGGAATCTAGTATCTCACTGTCTTGTTTCAAATTTAAGTCTAGAGTTTAGTAAAAAGAAAAATATTAAAATTTCTGTAATAACAATCTAGTGTCATAAAAATATTTGTACCCTTTGATCTAGTCATTCTACTTCTGTGAATCTCTTCACAGAAAATGAACCAACATGCAAAGACTCAAGCTCATATATTTATTAACATATGCAAGGCTAGTTCCAATACTAAAGGAGGAAATAACTCTTCTAGTTACCAACTCAATAGCCAAATTCATCTTCTTAGCTCCTTATTAGTTTGCTTAGGTGGCAGTGGCCAAATCCCAGAGGGAAATCATAATTAGTCCAAGAACCAGCATAAGACCCAGTTCTGGAGAAGCAGATGTAACAGAAAGTATCCTCAGAGAGATTTCCAAACTAGAATTACTAAATCAAAGGCATAAATATTGTTAAAGCTCCTAAAACTAGACAAAGTTTTCCTCTTCTCCCCCTCTTCCCCACCCCAAAAAGGCACATATTTTTAAAACTCCCTTTTCTATTTGCCCCCTTGTTTCTGGCATTAGTTTCAAGTATGTAGGGACATTAATCTACTGTGGTTTGGAACCATGGCAGTCATCCTGAAACTATTATAGAAAATCCTGATTAACCACGGAGATACCAATTTACCACCCGGATTAACCCTAGGACCACCTACGTTCAGACTGCATTTCAAATCACTCTAAATGATATACATCTGTGTAAGAAGATATAACAGCTTTTCAAAATGATGCTTATGAAGCTTTTTGACAAGATGGGAAAATTGATGATATAACACTAAGTAAATGAATAGCAGGTTACAAATCTGAATGCCTAACGCACTATCAGCCAAATATACATAGAAGAAACTGGAAATAAACGACACAAAATGTTAAGAATATTAGTCTCTGAATGATGGCATCATAAGCCATTTACCTGTCTGCTTCTTTGTGTTTTTCTATATTTTCCAAATTTTATACAATCAGTATACAGTCATCACTTGGTACCCTCATTCCTAGTCTTGGTTCCAGGACCTTGGTGGAAACCAGCATCTGCAGATGCTCGAGTTCCTTATATAAAATGATTTAGTACTTATATTGTATCTACTATCAGAAGACAGAAAATCAAACAGAAAAGATTCCTGTGAGTTGAGAGAATTAAATTGAGAAATTATATACAAACACAAAAATATTATCCGGGGTAAATATGGCCAAGTATCATTTTCTAGCCTAAGGGCATACATTCTGAACAAGTTCAAAACCCTCATTTACTTTGTAAAAGAGAAGGATGAAAATTTTTTTAATTAACTACAATCCCTGATAATCAAATTATCTAATATCAACAGTAATAGAACTATCACAAATTTTTCTTTTAGAAAAATAAAACAGATTTTATTAATTTTACAAAGGTAACTCTTATTCTTTGTAAAACATAACAAAGCAAGAACCTCAAGCAAAACAGAATATATTGTAGAAGTGAAAGTTTCCCAAAACACTTGTCTTTGAATGTAACCACTGAAATTAAAAGATACTTGCTCCTTGGAAGAAGAGCTATGACAAATCTAGACAGCATGCTGAAAATCAGAGATATCACTTAGCCAACAAAGGCCGATATAGTCAAAACTGTGGTTTTTCCAGTAGTCATGTATGGATGTGAGTTGGACCATAAAGAAGGATGAGCACCAAAGAATTGATGCTATCAAACTGCGGTGCTGGAGAACACTCTTGAGAGTCCCTTGGACAGCAAGGAAATCAAACCAGTCAGTTCTAAAGGAAATCAACCATGAATATTCACTGAAAGGACTGATGCTAAAGCTGAAGCTCCCATACTTTGGCCACCTGATGCAAAAAGCCAACTCATTGGAAAAGACCCTGATGCTGGGAAAGATTGAGGGCAGGAAGAGAAAGGGATGACAGAGGATGAGATGGTTGGATGGCATCATCAACTCAATGGACATGAGTTTGAGCAAACTCTGGGAGACCATGAAGGACAGGAAGCCTGGTGTGCTACAGTCCATGGGGTTGCAAACAGTCAGACATGGCTTAGCAACTAAACAACTGCCACTGTTAACAGATCAGTGTGCATTTTCCCAAACATTCTGCTGGGCATATGCAAACTTTTTTAAGCAAACATCAGCTATTACTATGTAAGCTTTTACAAAAGTTGCCCTTTTTTCTCCTTGGCATTATGTTGTGGACATTTTTCTCTGTCTGTATATAAGATGACCTCATTCTTTGTAATGGCAACATGGTGTTCTATTGAGTGGGAGTACCACAATTTATTTAATGGACATTATGATTGTTTAGAATTTTTTTCTGCTGCTGAGCTTTAAAGGAGCCTATCAGTAATACTCTGCTCTCCATTTACCTATTGTATTTCAGAATAACTGAAAGATAAAGACACAGGTTTCAGATATAGAAATATCATTTTCATTACTGATTAAGCGAATTTTAAAGAATGTGGCTTAGCTGTGAGAATCTAATGCATTTACTAATAAGATACCCACAGCCACCATAATCTAACTTAAACCCCAAAACTGCCGGTTGCCCCACAAGATCAAAAAGAGATGAGAGCTCATGCAGCTCAATTTCAGAAAAATATATGATCCAATCAAAAAATGGGCCAAAGAACTAAGCAGACATTTCTCCAAAGAAGACATACAGATGGCCAACAAACACATGAAAAGACGCTCAACCTCACTCATTATCAGGGAAATGCAAATTAAAACCACAATGAGGTACCATCTCATGCCGGTCAGAATCGCTGCTATCAAAAAGTCTACAAACAATAAATGCTGGAAAGGGTGCGGAGAAAAGGGAACCCTCTTACACTGTTGGTGGGAATGCAAACTGGTACAGCCACGATGGAGAACAGTGTGGAGATTCCTTAAAAAACTGGAAATAGACCTGCCACACAACCCAGCAATCCCACTGCTGGGCATATACACTGAGGAAACCAGAATTGAAAGAGACACGTGTACCCCAATGTTCATCGCAGCACTATTTACAACAGCTAGGACATGGAAGCAACCAAGATGTCCATCAGCAGATGAATGGATAAGAAAGCTGTGGTACATATACACAATGGAATATTACTCAGCTATTAAAAAGAATGCATTTGAATCAGTTCTAATGAGGTGGATGAAACTGGAGCCTATTATACAGAGTGAAGTAAGTCAGAAAGAAAAACACCAATACAGTATATTAACACATATATATGGAATTTAGAAAGATGGTAACAATGACCCTATATGTGAGATAGCAAAAGAGACACAGATGTAAAGAACAGACTTATGGACTCTGTGGGAGAAGGCGAGGGTGGGATGATTTGAGAGAACAGCATTGAAACATGTATATTACCATATGTGAACTAGATTTCCAGTCAAGCTCGATGCATGAGACAGGGTGCTCAGGGCCAGAGCACTGGGATGACCCTGAGGGATGGAATGGGGAGGGAGATGGGAGGGGGATTCAGGATGGGGAACACCTGTACACCCATGGCTGATTCATGTCAATGTATGGCAAAAAAACACTGCAATATCATAAAGTAATTAGACTCCAAGTAAAATTAATTAATTATTTTTTTTAAAAAAAAGAGATGAGACTACAACCTCACTGAAGGTGGCTGGATCCAAGCAAGGGGAGAGAGAGAAAGGGGCCAAACAGAAATGCTCAGCATTTTGTACTAAACACACAAATAACCACCTTCACTCCTTCCCAGGGTTGACATAAGTGAGGACATGGGGCAAAAGGCCAGGAACACTAGTCTGGGAAAATTCCCTCTACATGTAAACATGAAGCCAGGTGACAAGACGCCTCTGCTCTCACTGTCCCAAGCTATTAAAATTACAGTGACCATCTTTTTACAAATAAGTTTGTGCTACTATTTGAGTTTTGATGTAGGATAAATTCCTAGATTTCTAGATTAAAAGTGGGTCTATTTAAAATCTAGAAAAGTATTCCAAAATCCCCTCCAAAAAGGGGGAATCAATTCACATTCCCACCAACAGAGTATGAGTGTTTATTTTGCCCCTCCTAGCCAACTACCCTCAATATTTTTAAATTTATCAATGTATTATATGACAGATTGATGTCATTTTCATGCCTTTGACTACAATGAAGCTGAACACTTTTTCATAAAATTTACTGGGCACTCATGTTTATTCTTCCATGGCTGCCTACTCAGGAATGTGCACTTGTTTTTCTAGCAGTGATATTCTCTTGGTTTGGACTTTTCACCCTCTCTTGCCCAGCCTTCTTGCAAACAACTGTACAGATTTATGAAATGTCCAGATAGCATTATAGGTAGTACCTCCATGAATGAATTCGGGTTTTCCTGGAAATACAAGCCAAGCAATATTCTTTGGCTTCGATAAAACTACGTTCTAGTGAAGTTATTTAAACGATATGGGCAGGAATCTAATATTAAATGCCAAAGTATTACTGGGAATTAAGAGGTCACATTTGAGGTACAGCTCTGTCATTTAATAATCTGGGTTACATGGGGTAATCCACTAAATCTGTCTAAATTCTAGAGGCTTCTTCTATCAGATGGCAGTAGAATGAAAATAACTAGGTCCTTTTTAAGCAGCAGAACCCTGTGTACAAAAATGTACAAAGGTAAAAGTCAGAATGGCTCTGTGCAAAGCCAAAATAGGAGACCCCTAACTACATGGTCTCCAGCCTGTCCCCTGTGGTAGCCCCTGATACATTCCCCATGGAATTTGTACAACCCCAGCAGATCCAGCTCAAAATATCCCCAGGACAGGCTTCATAATCTGTGGGGCTCACATCAAATGAAAATGTGGCCTGGAGGTCCAGTGGTTAAGACTCCGAACTCCCAGTGCAGGGGCCATGAGTTTGATCCCTGGTCAGGAAACTAAGATTCCACATGACACATAGTATGGCCAGAAAGAAAGAAAGAAAAAAATGTGAGGCCCTTTGTTTAACAATTATTAAGAATTTCAATGCCAACACAGGTCCATATAGTCAAAGCTATGGTGTTTCCAGTAGTCATGTATGGATGTGAGAGTTTCACCATAAATAAGGCTGAGGGCCAAAGAATTCATACTTTTGAACTGTGGTGCTGGAAAAGACTCTTGAGAGTCCCTTGGACTACAAGGAGATCCAACCAGTCAATTCTAAAGGAAATCAATCCTGAATATTCATTGGAAGGACTGATGTGGAAGCTCCAATACTTTGGCCACCTGATGCAAAGGGCTGACTCATTGGAAAAGACCCTGATGGCTGGGAAAGATTGAAGGCAGGAGAAGAAGGGGATGACAGAGGATGAGATGGTTGGTTGGCATCACTGACTCAGTGGACATGAGTTTGAGCAAGCTCCAGGAGATGGTGAAGGACAGGAAAGCCTGGCATGCTGCAATCTATGGGGTCGCAAAGAGTTGGACATGTCTGAACAACAATGAATTTCAATACGGTTATCAGTTCAGTTCAGTTCAGTTCAGTCGCTCAGTCGTGTCCGACTCTCCGCCACCCCATGAATCACAGCACGCCAGGCCTCCCTGTCCATCACCAACTCCCGGAGTTCACTCAAACTCATGTCCACAGAGTCGGTGATGCCATCCAGCCATCTCATTCTCCGTCGTCCCCTTCTCCTCCTGCCCCCAACCTTTCCCAGCATCAGAGTCTTTTCCAGTGAGTCAACTCGTCGCATGAGGTGGCCAAAGTATTGCAGTTTCAGCTTTAGCATCAGTCCCTCCAATGAACATCCAGGATTGATCTCCTCTAGAATGGACTGGTTGGATCTCCTTGCAGTATAAGGGACTCTCAAGAGTCTTCTCCAACACCACGGTTCAGCAGAGCATTAAACTAAGTGCATCATGCAACCCTGTACTACTACATGGGAAGCTGGGCTGAGAACCCACGGCTGGGTCTAAAGGTACATTGGGCCCAGACTCTGTGGAGCAGCGATGCCCAAGGCATGTCAGATATGGGCACCAATGAGGGGAAGTTAAGTGGACCCCAGCATCAGAAGGGACTGAGAGCAGACAGTGAATTGTGGGAAACCTGGGTCCTGGCTTGTTAGGGAGTTAATAAACTATCCTGTCCATATAACATTGTTGTTTCATCATCCAGGAGCCGTCAGTCAATCTCCTTAAAATGGACTCCAGTTATGCTTCGTACTTTTTTTTCTAATAATTATTATTTACTTAATTTTTGTCTGTGCTCTCTTTGTTGCTATATGGGCTTCACTCTAGTTGCTAAGAGCAGGGGCTACTCTTTGGTTGCAGTGCATGGACTTCTCATGGCGGTGGCCTCTATTGTTCCAGAGCACAGGCTCTAGATGAATTAATGGAACAGTGTATTTTTAGAATTATATTTGTGAATATATCTTTCAGAATTTATGTTAGGTAATCACTAGGCCCAAAGAATGATCCACACAGGCTATTATAGCAAATGACTTCACTCTTAATGAACAAAGATGTAACTGGCATTATTGTGGATAAACTTTTGCTTATATTTTAGATTAGTTCTTTAGAACAGATCTCCAGGAGTAAGAATACTGGGTCAAAGGTTTTTTGGGTTTTTTTTTTTTTAATGTAAGGCTCTTAACATTGGGTTGGCCAAGAAGTTTGTTCAGGATTTTCCATATGATGTTATAGGAAACCCTAAAGGAAATCTTTGGCCAATTCAATATATTCTTTCTATCTGCTTTCCAAAAAGGTTTTTATCACTTAGCACTTCACCAATATATGAAGAAAATGCTTCATCTGTGCCACAGCAGTATAGGATACCCTCATTCCATCATCTTTCCAGTTTGATATGTGAAATGGTATTACATGTATTAAATTTAGCTGCTTTTAAGTTATCAGCAAAGTTGAACATTTTAAAAGGCTTATTTGCCATTTGTAGATCTTTGATCAATTGTCTTTGTCATTGAGTGTGTTCTTAATTTTTAATTACTGACTTCTAAGAGCTTTGTATACATTCAAGACAATAAGCCTTTGTCACTCTATTGCAAATGTTTACTCCAGAAAATGTTATTTTATATATCTCCAAATTTTAATTAAACACAAACTATCCATTCCATTGGTCCTTTCCTTTGTGATCAAGAAATTATATCCAATTCCTATGTTTGCTATATAATACTATACCCATCACAAAGTTATAGGACAGATCTTTTCAACTGTATTTAATTTTATTCATTTCAATAATAGTGATTTGTCAAATATTGTCTATATTTAACTTAATTTTTACATCTCCAGATGTCTTTTTGAAGTAAATTAACTAATTATAACAAAATTTTTCTATGCTATTTTACATCTCAGTTGTATTTTTTTAATGGAATTTGCTTTAGAAGAATGAAAAGAGGGGGCTTCCCTGGTGGCTCAGTAATAAAGAATTCTCCTGCCAATGCAGGAGACACGGGTTCTATCCCTGAAGTAGGATCCCACATGCCACAGAGCAGCTAAGACCATGTACCACAATTACTGAGCTTGCACTCTAGAGCCACAAAAGTTGCCATAACTACTGAAGCCTAAGTGTCCTATAGCCCCTACTCAACAAGAGAAGCTACTACAATGAGAAGCCCATGTACCATAGCTAGAGAAAAGTCCATGCAGCAATGAAGACCCAGCACAGCCAAAAAATTAAATAATTTTTTTTAAAAAAAGAGATATCACAGACTGGGAAAAATATTTGCAAGATAAACTGATAAAGGACTTATATTCAAAATATATGAAGAACCCTTCAGTCAGTTCAGTTCAGTTCAATCGCTCAGTCGTGTCCGATTCTTTGCGACGCCATGAATCACAGCATGCCAGGCCTCCCTGTCCATCACCAACTCCTGGAGTTCACTCAAACTCATGTCCATCGAGTCAGTGATGCCATCCAGCCATCTCATTCTCTGTCGTCCCCATCTCCTCCAACCCCCAATCCTTCCTAGCATCAGACTCTTTTCCAGTGAGTCAACTAGTCGCATGAGGTGGCCAAAGTTTTGCAGTTTCAGCTTTAGCATCAGTCCTTCCAATGAACACCTAGGATTGATCTCCTCCAGAATGGACTGGTTGGATCTCCTTGCAGTCCAAGGGACTCGCAAGAGTCTTCTCCAGCACCACAGTTCAAAAGCATCAATTCTTCAGCGATCATCTTTCTTCACAGTCCAACTCTCACATCCATACATGACCACGGGAAAAACCATAGCCTTGACTAGACAGACCTTTGTTGGCAAAGTAATGTCTCTGCTTTTTAATATGCTATCTAGGTTGGTCATAACTTTCCTTCCAAGGAGTAAGCGTCTTTTAATTTCCTGGCTGCAATCAGCATCTGCAGAAGAACCCTTAAAACTGAGCAATAAGAAAACAAACAACCCAATTTAACATGAGCAAAAGATCTGAACAGATACCACACCAAAGAAGATATACAAATGGCAAACAGACATATGAAAAATGCTTAACATTATATTTTATTGGGGAATTGCAAATTAAAACAAAATACCACAACATGCCTATTCAGTTCAGTCCAGTCACTCAGTCATGTCCGACTCTGTGACCCCATGTACTGCAGCATGCCAGGCTTCCTTGTCCATCACCAATTTCCAGAGCTTGCTCAAACTCATGTCCATTGAGTTGGTGATGCCCTCCAACCATCTCATCCTCTGTCGTCCCCTTCTCCTCCTGCCTTCAATCTTTCCCAGCATCAGGGTCTTTTCTAAAGACTCAGTTCTTCACATCAGGTGGCCAAAGTATTGGAGCTTCAGCTTCAACATCAGTCCTTCCAATGAACATTCAGGACTGATTTCCTTTAGGATTGACTGGTTGGATCTCCTTGTAGTACAAGGGACTCTCAAGAGTCTTCTCCAACACCACAGTTCAAAAGCATTAATTCATCGGTGCTCAGTTTTCTTTATAATCCAACTCTCACATCCATACATGACTACTAGAAAAACCATAGCTTTGACTAGATGGACCTCTGTCAGCAAAGTAATATCTCTGTTTTTTAATATGCTGCCTAGGTTGGTCATAGCTTTTCTTCCAAGGAGCAAGCGTCTTTTAATTTCATGGCTGCAGTCACCATCTGCAGTGATTTTGGAGCCCAAGAAAAGAAAGTCTGTCACTGTTTCCTTTGTTTCCCCATCTATTTGCCATGAAGTGATGGGACCAGATGCCATGATCTTTGTTTTTCGAATACTGGGTTTTAAGCCAGCTTTTTCCGCTCTCCTCTTTCACTTTCATCAAGAGCCTCTTTAGTTTCTCCTTGCTTTCTGCCATAACAGTGGTGTCATCTGCATGACTGAGGTTATTGATATTTCTCCCTCCAACTTGATTCCAGCTTGTGCATCATCCAGCCTGGCATCTCGCATGATGTACTCTGCATATAAGTTAAATAGGCAGGGTGACAATATACAGCCTTGACGTACTCCTTTCTCAGTTTGGACCAGTCTGTTGTTCCATGTCCAGTTCTAACTGTTGCTTCTTGACCTGCATACTGATTTCTCAGGAGGCAGGTCAGGTGGTCTGGTATTCCCATCTCTTTAAGAATTTTCCACAGCTTGTTGTGATCCACAGTCAAAGGCTTTGGCATAGTCAATAAAGTAGATGTTTTTCTGGAATTCTCTTCCTTTTTCTATGATCCAATGGATGTTGGCAATTTGATCTCTGGTCCCTCTGCCTTTTCTAAATCTAGCTTGAACATCTGGAAGTTCTTGGTTCATGAACTGTTGAAGCCTGGCTTGGAGAATTTTGAGTATTACTTTGCTAGCGTGTGAGATGAGTGCTATTGTGCAGTAGTTTGAGCATTCTTTGGCATTGCCTTTCTTTGGGATTGGAATGAAAACTGACCTTTTCCAGTCCTGTGGCCACTGCTGAGTTTTCCAAATTTGCTGGCATATTGAGTGCAGCACTTTCACAGCATCATCTTCTAGGATTTGAAACAGCTCAGCTGTAATTCCATCACCTCCACTAGTTTTTTCCCTAGTGATGCTTCCTAATGCCCACTTGACTTCACATTCCAGGATGTCTGGCTCTAGGTGAGTGATCACACTATCGTAATATAGCATATTATATTATGTAATATATACTATATAACACATTATACCTATATACATTTTATAGTATAACATATATATAACATATTATATTATGTAATAAATTACAAAATATAACCATAATAACAGACCCATTAGAATGGCAAAAATCCAAAATACTGACAACACCAAATGCTAACAAGCATGTGGAGCAACAAGAACTCTCATTCATTGCTGGTGGGAATACAAAATGGAATAGTTATTTGGAAGGCATCTTGGCAGTTTCTTACAAAGTAAACATAGTCTTATTATATGATCCATCAATCATGCTCCTAGGTATTTTCCCAAATGAGTTGAAAACTTACATTTACAGGAACCTATACAAAAATGTTGTATTAGATTTATTGATAATTACCCCAAAATTGGGAGTAAATAAGATGTCTTTCAATAGGTAATGTCTGGGGAAAGAGTACACTGAACAGATAAACAAAGGCAAAGATCTAAGTTGCTTTGTCAGAGGACCAGAGGCTAAAGTGGTGGGAAAAGGGAAGTTAAAGGAAGTGAGATCAGAGAGACATCTAGGGCCAAGCCACTTAGGCCTGGGTAGGGACTTTGGACTCTAAGAGTGATGGATGGGCAGCCATTGGAGGGTTGAGCAGTATCATGTTATGACTTATTTACATTTTAACTGGATCACTTGGGTAGCTCTGTAGCAAATAATCTACAATCCCTGCCTCCTCCTGTGAATGCTTGTGATGTTGTGATTTACAATAAAAAATATTCATTTAGTCTCTGTCCAACTCCTGGCACAGGAATTTCCAAGGTTTTTGTGATAAGAAAGATCACAGTATCTTTTTTACTTAGAACAAGGTCCTTTCAACAATACATCAGCTTATGTTAACAACAGGAATTTGGGGAAACCCCTAAGAAACCTAAGGATGGAAACTAGTTGCCAAGGGAACCAAACTTGATTAGAGGGTTGGAACTTTCAGGCCTCCCCTCCCCCACCACACCCCAACCTCCAGGAAGAGAAGCTAGAGATCGAACTCCAACACCAACAATCAATGACTTAATCAATCACTGTCCCCAAAGGTACAGGATTCAGCAAACTTCTGGGTAGACACATGGTGATGCAAGGAGAGGGCTCACTAGGAGACAGCATGGAAACTCTGCTCCCATTCCCCACACCTTACCCTATGTTTTTCTTCTATCTGGCTGTTCCCGAGTTATGTTGTTGTTTAGTCACCAAGTTGTATCCAACTCTTTGGCGACCCCCTAGACTGTAGCCCTCCAGGTTCCTCTGTCCATGGGATTTCCCAGGCAAGAATACTGGAGTGGGTTGCCATTTCCTCCTCCAGGGGATTTTCCTGACCCAGGGATCAAACCCATATCTCCTGCATTGGCAGGCAGATTCTTTATCACTGAGCCACCAAAGCAGCCCCCGCCCCAAATTATACTCTTTTATAATCAATCCGTAATCTCATAAATAAATATTTCCCTGAGTTCTGTGAACCTCTCTAGCAAATTAATTGAAATAGGGTGGTGGGAACCTTCAATTTATGGCCAGTCAGGCAGAAGCACAGGTGATTTGGGATTGGCACTGGGCAGGGGAGTTGGGATGTCCTGTGAAACTGAGCTCTTAACCTGTGCCATCTAATTCTAGCTCCAGGTAGAAAGCATCAAATTTGAGTTAAATTGTAGGACAACCAGGTAGTGTCACAAAATTGCTTGACATATGGAAAGCCCATCCAGCTGGTGTCAGACAGGCTGTGGGTGTGGTAGTATTGTAGGAATAAAGGAGAAACACTCAAGAGGAAGTTTTTAGCTTTTCCTTACAAGGCCCTAGGATAATTCTCTCCTCTTGAGTGTGGGTTGGATCTAATGACTTGCTTCTGACAAACAGCATACTGCAAAAATCATGTCATTTCCAAGATTAGGTTACAAGACTGTGCATTTCTTCTTACTCACCCTCTCTCACTTGATCTCCCCTTCAGAGCCTCTCTGAGGCAAAGTGAGCTGCCAGGTTGAGATTAGCCCTATAGGGGCCCTATAGGTGACAAGGACTGACATGAGTCCTTCTAACAGCCGTGTGAGTGAACTTGGCTGTGGATCTTCCCCCAGTGCAGTCTTGGGTTTTTCTGTTTGTTTTGGGGGGGAGGGGTGGTTTATTTGTTTTTTTGGCTGCACCAGGGCTTTCCTCATAGCTCAGTCAGTAAATCATCTGCCTGCAATGCAGGAGACCCGGGTTTGATTCCTGGGTTAGGAAAATCCTCTAGAGAAAGAAATGGCAACCCACTCCAGTATTCTTGCCTGGAGAATCCCATGGACAGAGGAGCCTGGCAGGCTATAGTCCCAGGGTCGCGAGAGTCAGACACGACATAGCAACTAAACCACCACCAGGTCTTAGCTGCAGCTTGCAGGATCTTTTAGTTGTGGCATGTGGGATCTAGTTCCCTGACCAGAGGTTGAACCTGGACCCTCTGCATTGGGAGCAAGAGTTCTAGCCTCTGGACCACAGGGAAGTCTCCCCACCATGCAGTTTTTAAATGACTGCAGCTCCTTCGGTGCCTTGATCGCAGCCTTGAGAGAGACTTTTAGTCAGAGGACATAGCTAAACCGTGCCTGGATTCCTGACCTCAGAAACAGTGAGATATTAAGCCTCTAGATTTGGGGTAACTTGTCATGCAGCAATAGACAACCAATATAGAGGGCAAGTTTGAAACCCAGAAGACCAAGTTTGTAGAAAACAGAAATGGTCCATCCATCCTAGTAATTATGGTGGCACATAGCAGTGGCAGTGGTGAGAAGCAGTTGAATGGAACATAATTTTGGTAAAGTGCCTGGCACTTAGCAGACACTGAACAACTGTTCATACCATTTCTATTCCTTGGCAGGAATTACTCCAAGACTAGAATTTCTGGAGGAGACCAAATCGATTGATCATGTTTGGGAGATGCCATGATATGCTAATAGATAATATGGCAGAGTCTCAAAAAATATATACTTGTTACAGGTTCAACTGTGTCCCTCCATAAAAGGGAGACACAATTCAATCCCAAATATCTCATAATGAGTCCTTATTTGGAAATAGGGTCCTTGCAGACGTAATTAGTCATGATCGGGGTCACATGTGGGCCCCTAATCTACTTTATCTGGTTTCCTTATAAGAGAACAGTCATGTAAAGACAGGCAGAGCAAAAAAAGCCATGTGAAGACAGAAACAGAGACTGGAGTTATACTGCCACAAGCCAAGGAACACCAAGGTTCAGTGGTCACCCCCAGAAGCTAGGACAAGGCAAGGAAGTATTCTCCCCAAAAAAAAAAAACTGTAGATGGAACATGACACTGCCAACATTTTGATTCTGGACATCCAGCCTTCTAGACTGAGAGAATAAATTTCCATTGTTTGAAGCCATTTGCTTTGTTACTTTGTTAGAGAGGCCCTATGAACAGATACAATGTCTATAAATGAACGGTCTTCCTTATTGACCACCACTTCACTAGGTCGGAAAACGCTGGAGTCAACCACTACATGCCATTCTTTAGCACCAACACAGCCGCATCTTCATAAACATGGTTAGAAACACTCGGTACTTGGTGGCAATGATGATGGTGATTTACGCACATTCCGTGCTGAATACACCAGAAATCCTTCCAATTAATGCTAATGGGTGACCAGCCTCTGGTTCCCTCCATGGGAAATGAGGCCACTAAGAGGAAGTTATCAGTAAGGGATTTATGTTTTAGCAGCATGTTTAATTATGATACAACCACGACTGTCTCTTGCACAGGAATTTAGCATTCAAGATTTACAGCTCTTAGTACAATTTTTGCCTTTGTTGTCTCAAAGAGCCATGTTTTACTGGACTAGCAACCTTTTTTCTATTGTGTCAGGCTGCCCCCTACTGTTTTAGTCTAATAATCTCATCCTGGCTGATACTGTTTTGAGTCGATTTTCAAAATGTGTATTTTCTGCCAAGGTCTGTAAACCTGCCCACTCTCATGCCCCAAAGCACACAGAACATTGAACTGGTAGGCGTATGGGAAGGGGGTTTATTTTTCTTTCAATAAAATCACTGAAGAACCACAAAATATAAATATATATATATATATATGATATATATGTGTTTGTTTCAAAACACTTTGTCTGACCAGCTTAAGCTTGCAAGGGAAATTAAGTTTCCTAAATCAGAGCAGATCAGATTCTTTTCTTTCTTATTTCTTGAGGGCGGCAAACATCTTCAAGAGATATCCTTTCTTTTCTTGATATGACAGCAGGAAAATTTTTTTTGAGAGACATAAGCTGATGAAACTTTAACTAATCCAACCAGCCAGAGGAAAGCAATATTATAAAAGAGGCCTCAAAGGAAAGGTGGGATTTCTTTTCTGCTTCAAAGGCGAAGATGTGCAATGCTGTGAGAAGGCAGCCTGCTTGTAGGGGGCGCTTAGAGTGCCGCAGACACTCAAGCCCATCCTCTTCTCTGTGGGCCTCCCCAGCCAGCCCACTGCTCAGCATATGGACAGGGCCAACACTTAGCCAGGAAGAAAAGTGACAGACTCATATGTATCATGGTATATATCAGTAAGGAAAGAAAGAGGGAACCCGAAATCAGTGTTTGGGCTTTAAAACACAGATCTAGTCTCAAGGTATTGGAGGGGGATGTTGGGGGAGAGGGGAGGCTCCAAAAGCAAAGGATAGTAACTGAGAACAAACCCTGTGCTGATGGTTTGAAAACAAATAAATAAAAGGTATTGCAAAGCAGCTTCCCTGATTCCTGATCTTTTTCCTTTTTCTTCCTCAACCCGCTTTAGTGGTACCCACCCTCCCTCCAGGGCTTTCCATGGATGACTGGCTAACGTGTGTGTTAGCCAGAGCTGTGCTTCTGTGTGATCACAGGCAGCCGCCTTCTACAGATTAGTGGTATTTTGGCCTCCACAGTAATCCTATAACTGGCTCTCAGCAGAGTCTGGCTTCCTGTGATCCTGGTCACTCCTGAGGCTTTGTTCAGTTCCCCCAGCCGCCTGCACACACCTTTACTCTCTCTGCAGGTGTCTTGTGCCCTCCCCTGTCTGGACTGGAAGCCTCTGGCAGGGTTGGGGAAGGGGGGCATCCTTTTGCTCTGCTGGCACCAATAGGCACTCCTGGCCCAGGCCTGGGACAGTGCTATCTCCCAGGGCTTGCAAAGGACAGTAAGGGCTAGGGGGTGAGGTAGGGCTGAGGGCAGGGGTGGCTGTCACTGGAGAGCATTTATTATTGCAGTGTGCCAGCTAAACCCATAACCTATTCCATAAAAGATTTTTTTTTTTATCTCGCATGGTCTGAGAGAATAGCCCAGCTGCTATCTTTGGCTTGCCTCCATTTCTTACTCCCATTCATAAAATCTTTAAAGAAGGCCATGTGCTGCTTCCTCACAGAGCAGATCAAGTTGTGCTCCATTCTGGAATGAACTAAATGTTCATGCAGGTGGCTAGAGAGGCCATGCACAGTCTGTCTGTCCTCTCTAACTCTCCCTACCTAGCCATCCTCCACTGTCAACCAATAAATCATATGCTCAGCCTCTCTGGAGACCCAACCAGGCCAGGAGCTGGGGGATCACAAATACTCACTAAATTTCTGACACTTGTGGGCTGAGCATTCACAGCAGTCTAAGAGACTCATGGTTGATAGCAATTTATGTTTTGTCGAGGCTCAAATTCAAACATTAAATCCCATGACACTAGTATTTGGGAGCTAGTCATTAATAAGAGAGCCTAGCTAGCTTTATCAATAACCTTAAAAACACATTATCATGCTTTTCTTAATTTTCCAAGAACTGTACAAATTGCCTGCTATACGTCATTTCATTGAACCATGATTATCCCCATTTTATAGATGAGAAAACTAAGATTCCCAGAAGTTAAGAAATTTTCTCCAGATCATAGTCAGTGAGATTGAGTAAGACCATAGAGATCAATCCTGGATGTTCATTGGAGGGACTGATGCTAAAGCTGAAACTCCAATACTTTGGCCACCTCATGAGACGAGTTGACTCACTGGAAAAGACTCTGATGCTGGGAAAGGTTGGGGGCGGGAGGAGAAGGGGACGACGGAGAATGAGATGGCTGGATGGCATCACCGACTCTGTGGACATGAGTTTGAGTGTACTCCGGGAGTTGGTGATGGACAGGGAGGCCTGGCGTGCTGTGATTCATGGGGTCGCGGAGAGTCGGACACGACTGAGCGACTGAACTGAACTGAACTGAACTGATAGAGCTAGTACATGTGATTGAGTAGATCACATAGCTCAGTAGTGTGATGTAAGCTAGTTCATATTACTGAGTTCCAAGAGTAAAGGTGAGTCGGAACCATCACAGGCTAGCTGGTGAAGAGTTGGACTCCAGATCTGGCTTACTCTGAAACTCAAGCAGTTACCCATCTGAGTTCTGCCTCCTCTGCCATTCTCTCCTGACTTTGGGCATGTGGCAATGCACAGGATGCCACAGAATTTTGTTACCATGTGGAAAATGGCCCCAGGTACTGGAAATACCTTTAATGAGCATTGAAAAGATTATGTGATTGTGGTTTAAGAATACACAAGGATTACACTTGGCTCTGAATAGAAATACAAATCTGGAAAAGTCCAGGAGTCTGGTTTAAAGCAACTCTATTTTCATGAATTTGAGAATTTTTAAAGATGAGGGTGCCAAGGGTTTTTATATACACAGAGAGAGAGACAGAGGTCAAAATACTATATACATATTAGTATCTATATACATGGATATCAGTATACAGATAAGACATATTTCTGGCTCTCAAAAATATAATAGCATCAGCATAGCATGAGAAAGAAGAATGATAGCTCAGTTATGCAGGGATGACTGTGCACTAAAGGTGTTCTGGACTAGAAATGCATTGAAGCCTCTGGAGTACGTGCCTGAAAAAGAAAATGTGAGTGAGGCCTTCAAATATGAACACAGTTTAGGTAGCTGGAAGGGAAGGAACAGCTTTCAGGGAGATGAAACAAACTAACACAAAACTAAGAGGAAAAAATGAGCATAACACACGTGGGAAATTTTAATCAAGATTGTAAGCTCCCTGGGGGCAGGAAGGTGTCTTAGCTTTTACACAGTTCTAGCTCCAGAGACTAGCACATGATGGACACTCAGAAATTATTAGTTGATGAAAGAAGAGGGGAAAGAAAACACAGAAAGGAGCAAGAGAGAGAACTCAAATGAAAAAAGACGGAGAGACAGAGTAGAAATGTCTGACCACAGAAGAAGGTATATGTTGGAAGTAGAGAGAAACAAGGTTGGCAAGGCTGGGTGGAACAAAGAGGGAAACAACCTTGACCGAAGTCAGGACAAAGAGTCTGATTTAAAGTAATGGGCACCCAAAAAATAAATAAATAAATAAAGTAATGGGAAACAGACCTAGAAAGCAAACTTATGGCTATCAAAAGGGAAAGGGAGTGGAGGGAGGTTGATAAATTAGGAGTTTGAGATTAGCACATACACGTATATGTATAAAATAAAAACAAGGAACTACTAAATAGTACAGGGAATTCTACTTGATATTTTGTAATAACCTATAAAGGAAAAGAATCTGAAAAAGGATAGGTAGATAGATATATAAAGAAAATTAAGCTGCTTAACTTCTCTGAAGCCTCAGTTCCTTCATCTGTAAAATTTAGCCCACTTCATAGGGTTGCAAAAGAAATTAGATGAGATAATGTATGTACATACACTCAGCACATTGAGAACTCAATGCATTGTTGTTTGGTATTACTGTTACTACTACCATTTACCATTTATTAATATGAAAACTAGCTAACGCAAAAATAAATCCAACTACAATTCATTCGGAGTGGTAAAAAGAAATTACCACACTTTAATATAGTAGTTGAACATTTGTTTATTATTCTGAACAACAGAATATGTATCTTCTTTTCATAGTTGAGAGGCCCAGAAAGGTGTAAAAACTAGAAACTAAGAGCAAAAAGTAAATGGAAAACTTGAGTTAATTTCATATTCTTCAGTCCCTTGAGGTTCGATCATTTGAGGAGCAAGCATAGGACAGAAGAGAGTATGTGTGTGTTTGTGTGTGTGTGTGTGTGTGTGTGTGCGCGCGCGCGCGCGCGTGTGCGTGTGTGTGTGTGGCCTATGTTCCTGAAGCACCCAAAGGTCAGCACCCTGGGAAGGGCTGGCACCTTCCTTTATGAAAAGGCCCTTCTCCATTTGTTTCAGGAGAATTAGTAGGGAGGAGGTTGTTTTTCTATTTTGTATGTGTGATAAAATGTCTTTTCTGTTATGAAATAATGGTCATTATAAATAGTAGATTTTAAGTGCTGTTACACTGCAACCCTAGAAAAAGAAAAGGCCATTCCACTGTTTCCCCTCCAGATGTCCTTCTGGCACTTTACACATCTCTCAGTAATTGAGGAGACACACATGTTTTCCTTCTACAAAAGGGAATATCTAGTGATGCAGAGTCTAGGCCACCCCGAAACACTGTCCTAACATCCTTTGCAAAATTCCTCCATCTTCTCAAAGTTTCACCTTTTTCCCGTCTTCCCACAGCTCAATTCCTACCAGAGACAAATCCTAGAGAGCCACACTAAGAATGCAGATCTTTTTCAAAGAGTTACTTCGACTTAGGCTATAAAAAGCAGTCAAGAGACATTGAATGCTAAATATTTGAGGCTGGATGAATGGTTAGAGGAATAGGAGGGGAGAAAGCTCCTTAAAATCAACCACATCATCTGGCAAAATCAAAAAATTCTCTGTTATGGGGAAAGAGGCATGAAAAGGAACAGTTGAATTGTTAAAAGCTAAATCTGGATTTCAAAGAGAAATTTGTTTTATAAAACTAAAGCAATCTCATTGCAAAACAGACTCTATTTTCCAAAAAGAATAAGAAATAAAATCTCCCTACCTTTTGACTCCCCAGTTTGACTCCCTAGAAGTAACCATGCTTTATATTAATATCTTCTAATACATCCTAAGAATTGTCCTGCATTTAGAAGAATATAGCTGTGAATATATGTATATAAGTATATGTGTGTGTGTAAATCTTCTTGTCTTATTTCTAAACCTATCACTGAAAAAAGGTTTTTTTAATTCTGATTTTTTTTAAAAAAAGCTTTTTTATTGAAACATAGTTTATTTATATTGTTGTATCAATTTCTGCTGTACAGCAAAGTGACTCTGATCCATATAGAGATTCTTTCTAAAGTCCTGATTCTAAAAGCAAAACTTTCTACTAATAAGAAGTAAAAGCCTTACACAGAACAATCTCAGGCCTTCACAAGAGTCAGCAAAAGTCCAGGTACTCTGTGAAACAGAAATAATCAAATGCTTCAAAATATTTAATTTCCTATTCCAGGAATGTGAAACAGGTGTAATTAAAATAACACTATTTTAATTAAGTGACCTCTCTTGACCAACCATCTGTGAATAATTCAGATTTCCTCCTTATTATTACTGTAAAATTAAAACGAGGTCATATAAACAGGAAGATCCTCTTTAACTATCTTTAAGCACCAGCAATATATATTTTCCACCAGTTAAAATCCTTAATGATACAAAAAATCTGTCAAGCATAACTCCCCCAATTCATTTGCCTGAAACCATCAATATTTTATCATGCACTTGCAGTTGGCTTTAATTTAACAGTCCAGGTTACTAATCAAACAAAACACCCAAGTCATTAAAAGTTAGCGTGCCATTTAGAAAGTGCATTTCACGTTTATTAAAATATCTTTCATGCAGCCATTAGAAACCTAAAGTTTTAATTACAATCAGATATTTAGTTCTACTCCTGTTATGCATTTAGCACTCTCTTGCAACTGCCCTGATTAATCTTCCAGACCAAGTTCATCCATTACCTCCTGAAATTATTTTCCTCTCAACTTCAGAATTCATCTTTCTAGCCCACCCCCTACAAAGAAGCAAAATGCATTTTAAAGGTGTGTAAAATAACTACCCAAAAGATGACTCATTTAAAAGATTTCATTTCAAATGTAATTTATCCTTCATAAAAGACCAAAGAGGTATCATTCAGAAAGACAAATTGAAATTGAAAATTAGTTCTTCATGTCTTTATTGTCAGTTTTCATTATTTATTTTTCTTTCTAAAGATCAGAAAAGCTCAACAAGCATTTTCCTACAATTTTCTAACTGTGTGATTCAATTAACTGTTATTTTTCTTTAAGCTTTTCAGTCTTCCCTACTCTTATTCCTGCCCTGGCTTGCTCTAAAGTTCCGTGAAAGAGGAATCAATATTTTTTAATGATACAGATGAACTTATTTATAAAACAGAAACAGACTTACAGACTTCAAAAACAAACTTATGTTTACCAAAGGGGAAACATAGTGAGGGAGGGATAAATCAGGAGTTTGGGACTAACACACACACACTACTATATATAAGATAAATAACCAACAAGGACCTACCGTATAGCACAGGGAGCTCTACTCAATATTCTGTGATAACCTAAATGAGAAAAGAATCTCAGAAAGAATTAATATATGTGTATGTATAACTTGGGCTTCCCTGGTGGCTCAGTGGTTAAAGCGTCTGCCTCCAATGCAGGAGACCCAGGTTCGATCCCTGGGTAGGGAAGATCCCCTGGAGAAGGAAAATGGTAACCCCCTCCAGTATTCTTGCCTGGAGAATCCCATGGACGGAGAAGCCTGGTAGGCTACAGTCCACGGGGTCGCAAAGAGTCGGACACAACTGAGCCACTTCACTTCACTTCACTTATGTATAACTTAATCAATGTTCTGGACACTTGAAACTAACACAACATTGTAAATCAGTTATACTCCAATAAATTTTTCAAAAATAAAATTTTTTAAAATAAAGTTTGATGAAAGATTCAGTTCAGTTCAGTTCAGTCGCTCAGTCGTGTCCGACTCTCCGCGACCCCATGAATCACAGTACGCCAGGCCTCCCTCCATCACCAACGCCCGGAGTTCACTCAAACTCATGTCCACAGAGTCGGTGATGCCATCCAGCCATCTCATTCTCTGTCGTCCCCTTCTCCTCCCGCCCCCAACCTTTCCCAGCATCAGACTCTTTTCCAGTGAGTCAACTCGTCGCATGAGGTGGCCAAAGTTTTGCAGTTTCAGCTTTAGCATCAGTCCTTCCAATGAACACCCAGGATTGATCTCTTTTAGAATGGACTGGTTGGATCTCCTTGCAGTACAAGAGACTCTCAAGAGTCTTCTCCAACACCACAGTTCAAAAGCATCAATTCTTCGGCGATCTGCTTTCTTCACAGTCCAACTCTCACATCCATACATGACCATGGGAAAAACCATAGCCTTGACTAGACGGTTGGCAAAGTAATGTCTCTGCTTTTTAATATACTATCAAGGTTGGTCATAACTTTCCTTCCAAGGAGTAAGTGTCTTTTAATTTCATGGCTGCAATCAGCATCTGCAGTGATTTTGGAGCCCAAAAAAATGAAGTCTGACACTGTTTCCACTGTTTTTCCATCTATTTCCCATGAAGTGATGGGACCAAATGCCATGATCTTTGTTTTCTGAATGTTGAGCTTCAAGCCAACCTTTTCACTCTCCTCTTTCACTTTCATCAAGGTGATGAAAGATTACTGACATATAAAACATAAGATTCCATATATAATCTAGATCTTGAAAATTACAGCATTTAGATTCTCCATCAGTCATATTTGCTGTACACTCAAAAGACATTTCAGTGAAACGAATCGCCAGTCCAAGTTTGGTGCATGATACAGGATGCTCGGGGCTGGTGTACTGGGATGAACCAGAGGGATGGGATGGGGAGGGAGGTGGGAGGGGGTTCAAGATGGGGAACCCATGTACACCCGGGGCAGATTCATGTCAATGTATGGCAAAACCAATACAATAATGTAAAGTAATTAACCTCCAATTAAAATAAATAAACTTTAAAAAAAAAAAAAAGACATTTCAGATGAGATTTCAAGCCAACAGCAAGTATACTCACTTCTAAGAGTCACACCAATGAAAATTGTGGGACCTGCAATTGAGATGAAGGCCCCCAATTACACAGGTATGAATGGAATTGAGAGTCTATTCAAAAAACAATGTGTGCCTTTTTCATAAGAACTAGCCTGTGGTTGTAGTTTAGTAGCCTTTTTAATAGCTTCTTGCCCACTGAAATTTAAGAGCTCTTTTTATTTTGAATTATCTTTGTCCCTTTCAGTCAAAGTTGACGGAGTGTCCATCAATTCAATTCTCTTAAAAACTTCGTGGGATTTCTATGAATTTCACTGGAATGAACTTCATTAAATAAAAGCCACATCAACAAAACTCTTTAATCTCTTTAAACATATTTAATCTCTTTAATTCTCTGCCTTGGGCTCAATCAGAGTGATTCATAATTATTCTGCCTTGGGCTGAATAATTAGAAGCCTTTTTTCTAGTTCTAGACATATTTTTAAATCTTTCTAGAAGATTAACAAAGGGTCTTAAAGTCATATTATTTATATGGTCTTACTTCAAAGGTCTTTGCCAATGGAGAGGAAGGAAATGAGAAAGTTTTATTTTCAAACCCATTAAATCCCAAGTCCTTATAGTTCCTTGAAAAATTGCTTAAATACTGAAAGTTTTTTGTTTTTTTTTTTACACTTAAGTCTCTCCATCCAAAACTTTGGTGGCTCAGTTGGTAAAGAATCCACCTGAAATGAGGGAGACCTGGGTTTGATCCCTGGGTTGGGAAGATCCCCTGGAGGAGGGCATGGCAACTCACTCCAGTATTCTTGCCTGGAGAATCCCCATGGACTGAGGAGCCTGGCAGGCTATAGTCCACGGGGTCACGGAGAGTCAAACATGACTGAGCGATTAAGCACAGCACATCCATACCTTATTATCAGTGTCCAAAGAAACCAACTGGCACCTTCAGTATGCTGCCAGTAAATCTGAGCCAAACCCACCAGTTTGTCAGGTTGTTCTAATTTTTTCCACATTACTGCAGACAATATTGTCTAACTTTCCTCCATTACACAAGGATCACATTTTTTCCAACCTCCAAAACCAACTTTCTCCCTCCTTCCAGGATTTACCTGCTTTTATCTTCAATGGTCTTCCAGATGTTATCAATAGGCTCCTCAAGGCCTTCTGCTGCTAATGCTAAGTCACTTCAGTCGTGTCCGACTCTGTGTGACCCCATAGACGGAAGCCCACCAGGCTCCCCCGTCCCAGGGATTCTCCAGGCAAGAACAGTGGAGTGGGTTGCCATTTCCTTCTCCAATGTGTGAAAGTGAAAAGTGAAAGTGAAGTCGCCCAGTCGTGTCCGACCCTTAGCGACCCCACGGACTGCAGCCTACCAGGCTCCTCCATCCATGGGATTTTCTAGGCAAGAGTACTGGAGTGGCTTGCCATTGCCTTCTCCCCTCAAGGCCTTCTAGCTTCTGCTTACTGCCTAGTCCCAAAGACATACATTTTAGGGTTTTAGTAGAGAAGCACCCCACTTCCAGGTACCAAATTCTAGTTTTCTATCACACCATACACTGAATAACTTAAGACAGTAAGTTATTGTCTTAAGTTAATGATGAATATAATAATATTCATAATTATATTTCATGAATCTGTGAGTTAAGAATTCAATCAAGACTCAGTTGGACAATTCCTTTGTTCCACATGAAATCAACTGCCATCAATGAGTCATTGGATGGTATTCAGCTGATGGGCTGGTTGGAAGGTCCTAGATGGCTTCATTTTCACGTTTATAGCCTTGGTGGAGATGGCTAGAAGGTTGAGTTCAGCTAGGACTGTCTTACACTGAGGCCCCAGCATGGTGATCTCAGGGTATATGGACTTCTTACATGGTGGCTCAGGACACTTAGAGAAATTTTTCCTATAAAGGGGAAGTAGAAGTTGTCAGTCTTTTATACTAGAAACTGGTATATTGTCACTTCTACTATATCCTATTGGGCAAGCAACCATAGAGCCCAGATTTAAGGAGCAGAGACATAGATTTTAGCTCTCAGTGGGAGGGGGTGTTCAAAAAAATTGCAGACATCTTTCAGTTCAGTTCAGTTGCTCAGTTGTGTCCGACTCTCCGCAACCCCATGAATCACAGCACGCCAGGCCTCCCTGTCCATCACCAACTCACGGAGTTCACTCAAACTCATGTCCACAGAGTCAGTGATGCCATCCAGCCATCTCATTCTCTGTCGTCCCCTTCTCCTCCCGCCCCCAACCTTTCCCAGCATCAGAGTCTTTTCCAGTAAGTCAACTCGTCGTATGAGGTAGCCAAAGAATTGCAGTTTCAGCTTTAGCATCAGTCCTTCCAATGAACACCCAGGATTGATCTCTTTTAGAATGGACTGGTTGGATCTCCTTGCAGTACAAGGGACTCGCAAGAGTCTTCTCCAGCACCACAGTTCAAAAGCATCAATTCTTTGGCGATCAGCTTTCTTCACAGTCCAACTCTCACATCCATACATGACCACGGGAAAAACTACAGCCTTGACTAGATGGACCTTGGTTGGCAAAGTAATGTCTCTGCTTTTTAATATACTATCAAGGTTGGTCATAACTTTCCTTCCAAGGAGCAAGCGTCTTTTAATTTCATGGCTGCAATCAGCATCTGCAGTGATTTTGGAGCCCAAAAAAATAAAGTCTGACACTGTCTCCACTGTTTTTCCATCTATTTCCCATGAAGTGATGGGACCAGATGCCATGATCTTTGTTTTCTGAATGTTGAGCTTCAAGCCAACCTTTTCACTCTCCTCTTTCACTTTCATCAAGAGGCTTTTGAGTTCCTCTTCACTTTCTGCCATAAGGGTGGTGTCATCTGCATATCTGAGGTTATTGATATTTTCCCAGCAATCTTGATTCCAGCTTGTGCTTCTTCCAGCCCAGTGTTCCTCATGATGTACTCTGCATATAAGTTAAATAAGCAAGGTGACAATATACAGCCTTGAAGTACTCCTTTTCCTATTTGGAACCAGTCTGTTGTTCCATGTACAGTTCTGCAGACATCTTTAATTAATGACAAATACTATGAGCTAGGCATTCTCACTCTCATTCTACAAAGAAAGCTAAACTTAGAAAGGATAGGGAATTTGCCCAAAGTCATATAGTTATGGTAACACTAGAATTCTAACCTAATCATCTATCTGTATGGAAAAGTAAATAAATTACCTAACAACTCTCAAAAAGTAGTGATTAAAATAGCATCATCTTCTGGAGAAACAAGATATATGCATCTATGTGGCTCTGCTGTCCATCAGCTCAGGATACAAGCTTCCTTCCTTCCTTTTATCCCTGCTCTCAGGTCGATTTATACAAGTTACACTTCCTGAATGTTCATAAAAGAACAAATGATCACATACTACAAATGTCTTAGAAAGGTCATGTCCAACTCCATTTATGAAGGTACATCTGACAAATCCAACCTGACAGTATGATCTCTCAGAGGTGGAGGATATAATGAGGCTACTACTACTCTTCTCTACCAACATGGGAGAATTTTGCTGAGGATGAAGTAACAGGAACTTTGGGGAGCAAGGGATTTTGTCATCCTGGAGTGATGACCATTATGGAAGGGAGAGCTGGTATAGTCAGAGGCAAGCCCTCTTGCCCTATGGCAGGAAGAAAGCATAGCTGTGGGTCCACAGTCTGTGGTCCTACGAGGGGAGATTTTGCAGGAAGGATGGGACTTTCAACAATAAAAATCAGACCTAACTTTCAGAAATTATTCCTGGAAAGAAAAAAAGAGAGCAAGGATCAGTGCGGTCACATATATAGTGTACTAGAAAGTTCAGATTCAGATCTAGAATATACATACCATGGACGGGGTCAAGGGACCCATGGTCAAAATTACATGCAAAATTTGGCACAGATCAAATGGGAATTGTGTCAGGAAGGCTGAAGCCCAGCATGCACAGAAAGTCAAAGTCACTCAGTCATGTCTGATTCTTTGTGACCCCAAGGACTATACAGTCCATGGAATATACAGTCCATGGAATTCTCCAGGCCAGAATACTGGAGTGGGTAGCTGTTCCCTTCTCCAGGGGATCTTCCCAACACAGGGATCGAGCCCAGGTCTCCCACATTGCAAGTGGATTCTTCACAAGCTGAGCCACTAGGGAAGCCCCCAGAGTGCACAAGTGATGCAAAAGACAGTAAAGAAAAGTAATAGTTTTTTGTGATTTTGTTTGGGGCAGGAACATGGAAGATGTAAATCTGTCAAGTAGAGATTATGCTGCGATGCTGGCAGATCATAGAGAAAGAAGAACTGCTCAACTTCTATTTTGATTCTTTTCTTTAAAGAGAATGGGCATCTGGCTATAAAGAGAAGCATAAATATTGAAAAAGCTGAAGCCCAGGTGGAAGAGATAATGTTGAACAAAATTCTCATTTTCTGTCAAAAATGAGTTCATCTCTTCCTAAGAATCCAGTATAGCTGAATAGATGAAGAGTTGGGACACTGTAAATGCAAGATTCTCCTCTGCACAATTTAGGCTGCCAATGAAAACCTGTGCCAGTCAGCTCTCAGAGTGCAAGGCTCAAAGTTCCACACAAGTGTGTCCCAGGGATCTGTATAGATAAGAGCAGGAAGTCAGAATCCAATGGGGCTGGGGACAAAGAGGCTTTTATAGTGATTATTAACTGGTACAAAATTTCTCTGGAGGTAATGGAAATGTTCTGGAATTAGTGGCAATAGTTTTCACAACCTTGTGAATATATTGGGTTGGCCAAAAAGTTTGTAAACCCAAACAAACTTCTGGTCAACCCTATACGAAAAAAAAACCCTGAATTATATACTTAGAAGGATGATTTTTATGGTATATGCATTATATCTTAATTTCTTTTGAAGAATACATTATCACATTTTTACCAACCTCAGTACCAAGTTTCTTTTCTGTGTCCACCTATCCAAAATTTTTAAAAGCTAGTGACCAGGACACATCCCTGTCAGTTAAAGAACAAAACCAAAGTCCATTTTGAAAGTCTTTATTCTTTGTGACTGACGACAAAACATACAAACAAAACAGTTTGTTTTTTAGTTTTATGGGAGAAAGTAAAGGAATATAACCAAATCTAGTGCGTTTTTTAAGAAAGCGTTTTGTGCTAATTTTTTATAAGCAAAAAAAATGAGAGGAAAAGATGGAATCACAACTGTGGCAACATTACACTAAATTGCCCATCACCAAAAAACTAGATGGGATAATAAATTGGCTAAAGTAGTGAGCCCAGTTCCCTAGTAACTCTCTAGGAGCCAATTGCACATACAATTGTTGAAAGAGAGATAAGAAACAGCTAGAATGGGAAAGTCTTAGTGACTTTAGCAGCGATAGCTTTAAAAGAAGCAGCAGAATGATGGAGCTGCTGTGCTATGAATGCATCTGAGTTGTGAAACCTAGAGTCCAGTTTAGTCTGGGGGAGAAAGAATAATGGTCCCAATCTAGTCTGTGTGGATCAGAATACCTAGAGCAGAAGCCTGGAAGGGAGGAGAGTTTGGGAGAGAAGCAATACATGGATATGTATGCCTGAGTTCTCTTTGCTGTTCACCTGAAACTACCACAATATTGTTGATTGGTTACACCCCATTACAAAATAAAAAGTTTTTAAAATTTTTTTTAATTTCTAAAAAAGAATATCTAAAGTACTGAATGCCGTTCTGAGTGCCACCATCACAAAGGATCACATGCAAACTAGAACCTGATAGAATATTAAAGGTCTGGCACCATGACATAAGTTAAACCATTAAAAGGACAGATACTATTTAGCTTAGGAAAGAAAAGGAAAAAGAGAAACCTAAAAGTTCTCTTTTTAAAAAAGTATCAGAAAGACTGAGTTTTTTGAACCTTCATGACCTTATTAGCAACATCTCAGAAAAAGAAAAAAGCTAAGGTTGCCAAACATTTGAGGTCTGAGTTGAATAACCTCAGATGAAATAGGTACATAACCAGAAGTCACAGCTAACTGATGTCACAAATAAATGTGAAGGAGCAAGAAAAAGGGGGGCCTTCACTTAAAAGTGGAAGTAGAACCTGGCCACGGGGAGAAGGAAAAAGACAGTCAATAGAGACATACGCTTGGTCATTCCTCAGGCATGTCCCAGAGGTATTATTTAAATGTCTCCACATGGTTAGCAGACATTTTGTCCAATCCAAAAAGCCCATGAGACATTTGGTTCATAAGACAAGTTGTCTGTGCCAAAAGAACCTTGAAGCTTCAGTTCAGTTCGGTGCAGTTGCTCAGTCATGTCCGACTCTTTGGGACCCCATGAACTGCAGCACACCAGGCTGCCCAGTCCATCACTAACTCCTGGAGTTTACTCAAACTCAAGTCCATTGAGGCAGTGATGCCATCCAACTATCTCATCCTCTGTCGTCCCCTTCTCCTCCTGCCTTCAATCTTTCCCAGCATCAGAGTCTTTTCAAATGAGTCAGCTCTTCACATCAGGTGGCCAAAATATTGGAGTTTCAGCTTCAACATCAGTCGTTCCAATGAATATTCAGGACTGATTTCCTTTAGGATGGACCAGCTGGATCTCCTTGCAGTCCAAGGGACTCTCAAGAGTCTTCTCCAACACCACAGTTCAAAAGCATCAATTCTTTGGCTCTCAGCTTTCTTTATAGTACAACTCTCATATCCATACATGACTACTAGAAAAACCATAGCCTTGACTAGACAGACCTTTGTTGGCAAAGTATTGTCTCTGCTTTTTAACATGCTGTCTAGGTTGGTCATAACTTTTCTTCAAAGGAGTGTCTTTTAATTTCATGGCTGCAGTCACCATCGGCAGTGATTTTGGAGCCCAAAAAATAAAGTCTGCCACTGTTTCCTCTGTTTCCCTATCTATTTGCCATGGAGTGATGGGACTGGATGCCATGATCTTTGTTTTCTGAATGTTGAGCTTTAAGCCAACTTTTTCATCCTCCTCTTTCACTTTCATCAAAAGGCTCTTTAGTTCTTCGTTTTCTGCCATAAGGGTGGTGTATCTGAGGTTATTGATATTTCTCCCAGAAATCTTGATACCAGTTTGTGCTTCATCCTGCCCAGTGTTCCTCATGATGTACTCTGCATACAAGTTAAATAAGCAGGGTGACGATATACAGCCTTGATGTACTCCTTTTTCTATGTGGAACCAGTCTGTTGTACTATGTCCGGTTCTAATTGTTGCTTCCTGACCTGCATACAGATTTCTCAAGAGGCAGGTCAGGTGGTCTAGTATTCCCATCTCTTTAAGAACTTTCCACAGTTTGTTGTGATCCACACAGAGGCTTGGTTCTACCCAAAACATCCATGAATATAGTTGGTCCATTACAAACAGTTTGGAAAGGACCAAATATCAAGGACCTTCTGGCATAGACCAAATGTCTTATAAATGTTTTGGACAGAACCAAATGTTCCTGCAAATATCAAAGACATTTGGGGGTAAATCAACATCTTATGAATGTTTTTAACAAGAGCAAATATCCTTCAAGGACCCAAATAATTCTTAGGCAGCTGGAACAAGATTAGTTTTACCACCTGACATTTGGAAATCAGTCTTCTAGAGAGCACTATGATCATATCACATATGTCCTTAAAAATCCTGTCATTCCCTGTTAACTGCCAAAAGTAAAATTCAAAAATTTTAACTCGACTTCAGAACTCTACCCAGGATGACCCAGTTCTACTTTTAAAATTTTATCTCCCATTCCTTCCCATCACCAGTCTTGCTCTCTAATCAAACTCCTGTATCTATTACTCAGCCAGAATACATCTCTCTTTGCTCCCTCTGTACAGCTGTTTATTCCATTCCCTTTACCTGGAACACTTGTTCTCTTTGCATCCACCCACCCATCACCAAATCTGCTATTCATCCAACCCACTTGAAGCAAAGGATCAAAAGTCTATTATGAGTTCTTTTTGGATTATCCCATGTTAAAAGTATTCTATCATCCATATCCCTCTCAACTCTCGATCAAGTTACAACTTAGGTCTCAGTTTCTTTATCTGTAAAACTGTAACTACCAACTTAATAGACTTTTGTGAAGACTGAGTTTATAAATGTGAAGCACCTAGAATAGTGTAAGAATATATGAGCTCTATAATTTATGATTATTGTTATTTGTTGTATGATTCTTTTTACAGAAGGAAGTTGGCACGACAAATCATAGTCTCTACCACTACAGTTGGTCCTGAAGCTATAATTAATACCACCCATTTATGCTTCTCTATCATTAATTCTAGATCCTCTCCCCTTGGCTAGCTGCTGCTGGTTTTGGTTGCTTGCCTGCTGGGTAACACAGCCAGTATAGGTATTCCGGCAGTTGCCAATAGTGTATATTTCAATATTACATTCAGGAAATGGGAAAACAACCACAGGAAGGGTCCGTGAATCAACTGGAGCCATTGTGACTTAGTTTCCATTTGTCATCTGACCACCATAAGCCCCCACTTTGACTACCAGGCCTTGCTAGCTTTTTACAGACCCGGAAATTAGGATTAGTACAGAGCCAGTATCTAGTAAAACCCAGAGGTCTTTTACTCAATGCACATTTACTCTAGTAAATAGACACCAGTCCCATTAGGGAAGTCTTGAGAGAAGATTTATAGTATATACTTGTGGCAACAATACAAAGTCCTTCCCAAGGTGACCCAGCTGCCCTTCAATCAAGGAACTCTGAGTCTGTGAAATGGCTCAGGTCTGGAAAATGTGTGAATGGCCATAACTCTCCACTGTGGCAATTCAAATCAGGTTGCTGACCAGCAGATGTGGAGTTTGTATTGTTGCTTTCTGCTATATGAATGTAGCAATATTCTAGAAGAATGCCCATCCTTTTCATTCATAATTACACCATGATTACTTGGCTTCTGTGGGAGAACTCTATGGACCAAAACATTCTGATTACCAGTCACCCTCCTATCCTTACCTGTAATGTTTACTGAGACTTGGAGCTGGTTCACAGCAAACAGCCTGCTGGATTCCTGCATTAGCTTGTAGGGGAGTGAGTACCAACAGGCCTCTACCCACTGTGAAGTAGCCACACTATCAGGGAAAAAAGAAAAAGAAAAAAAGCATGCCAAAACCAGAAAGAGAAGCTCCTTCCTCGCCTACGCTGTGCAGTATCCCTCCAGCACCCTCCATTGTGAAAGCCTGATATTGTACCAGATGACAAAGAAAAAATGATTACCTAGTCCAGCTCCAAAATCACAAGGCAAAAAAAAAAGTGGATTTGGAGCTAAGAGATAATAAGCTGATAACTGGCACATATGCTCACTGCTCTGAGACTTTTATCCCTTGTTTGATACTATGCTGAGGTAGTTCTGGCCTTTCTATCTTCTGCAGTGTGGTGGTCATCACTCTTTCCAAGATTCCAGGGGTCATCCAGCACCGTACTGAGGTTGGCTTCAAGAGACCTTGCCAGAACATTAAATCCTAAACTACAGGCAAGTGTATTCATTGTAGCAAACTCTTGCCTTATCTAACTCTATAATCTATACACTCCCAGGCCATCACTCTCAAAACCCAATCCCAGGTTAATATACCAATATTAGCATTATTATATGCTCAGCCTCTGGTCAGGGAACAAAAATTCCATAAGCCACATGGCATGGTCAAAAAAATTTTAATTAAATAAAACTTAAAAGAAAGATGTGGAACACACACATAAATACATATACAATGGAGTATTACTCAGGCATGAAAAAGACTGAACCAATGCCATTTGCAGCAGTATAAATGGACCTAGAGATTATCAAGTTAGAGAAAGGCAAATATCATATGCTTTCACCCACAGGTGGAATCTAATTTTAAAAATAATACAAATGAGCTTATTCATAAAACAGAGATACTTACAGATATTGAAAACAAACTTATGGTTACCAAAGGAGAACCCGTGGGGGAGGCATAAATCAGGAGCTTGGATTAATATACACACACTACTATCTATATGTACATCATGAGGAACGCTGGGCTGGAAGAAGCACAAGCTGGAATCAAGATTGCTGGGAAAATATCAGTAACCTCAGATATGCAGATGACACTACCCTTATGGCAGAAAGTGAAGAGGAACTCAAAAGCCTCTTGATGAAAGTGAAAGAGGAGAGTGAAAAGGTTGGCTTGAAGTTCAACATTCAGAAAACGAAGATCATGGCATCTGGTCCCATCACTTCATGGGAAATAGATGGAAAAACAGTGGAAACAGTGTCAGACTTTATTTTTTGGGGCTCCAAAATCACTGCAGATGCTGATTGCAGCCATGAAATTAAAAGACGCTTGCTCCTTGGAAGGAAAGTTATGACCAACCTTGATAGTATATTAAAAAGCAGAGACATTACTTTGCCAACCAAGGTCCATCTAGTCAAGGCAATGGTTTTTCCCGTGGTCATGTATGGATGTGAGAGTTGGACTGTGAAGAAAGCTGATCGCCGAAGAATCGATGCTTTTGAACTGTGGTGTTGGAGAAGACTCTTGAGAGTCCCTTATACTGCAAGGAGATCCAACCAGTCCATTCTAGAGGAGATCAATCCTGGATGTTCATTGGAGGGACTGATGCTAAAGCTGAAACTGCAATACTTTGGCCACCTCATGCGACGAGTTGACTCACTGGAAAAGACTCTGATGCTGGGGAAGGTTGGGGGCGGGAGGAGAAGGGGACGACGGAGAATGAGATGGCTGGATGGCATCACCGACTCTGTGGACATGAGTTTGAGTGTACTCCGGGAGTTGGTGATGGACAGGGAGGCCTGGCGTGCTGTGATTCATGGGGTCGCGGAGAGTCGGACACAACTGAGCAACTGAACTGAACTGAACTATCTATAAGATAGATTACTATCTATAAGATAGATAACTATCAAGGACTATATAGCACAGGGAACTCTACTCAATATTCTGTGATAACCTATATAAGAAAAGAACCTAAAAAAGAATGAATACATGTATATGCACACAAAAAAATCACTTTGCTGTACACCTGAAACTAACACAACATTATAAATCAACTATACTCCTATAAATTTTTTTAATTCACCTTTCAACCCTTCAGTGATCTTCTAGACCAGCTTTCTACAAATAGTTGGCTTACTTTTTCCAAATTCCTATAGTTACATGGAAAGAAATATTTCAAAATACTAATTTTTGTCATCTATGAGTAGTAGAACATAGAATGATTTTGCTTTCTTTTTTACATCAGTCTGTGCTTTTTCCAAATTTTCTACAATGAACATGTATTACATCTATAATCAGCAAGGGAAAAAACTGCTGGACTGGATTTTTTTTTTTCACCTCATCCCAATCTTCCATCACTAACACCTTCTCTATATCTCCACCTCAGCCCTTCCTGCTAAATAATCTTTGAAAAGATAAAGTATTGCTAGCATAATATAGCTAAGCTAAGCAATGAGGGCCAGTCACTATCAGCAATAGAGAGTTTTATTATCTTATATTTTATTTGCCCTAAGGAATCTGAAGGACCTGAAAAGTCAAGTGCTATTTCTCCAGGGTGAAACTGGAACCCTGGAGGGAAGACTACCAATTTTGTGGGGCAGGAGGGAAAAAAGGAGATCCACCCAGAGTGACTCTCTAGGTGGACTGTTGGACAAATCTCTGCAGAAAGTTAATAAAATAAAAATTGGTGCCCTCATGTGGACTTTGTGTGCAATCATGAAAATGTACTCATATTGATCAATCAGCTATTACAAGTATAAATAAGGACTAACAAACAAACAAAAAACCCACAGTCTGAACAATCATATGATAAGTAACAAATGAGAGTTTCAAAAAAATAAGTGTCAATACTGTATAGCACAGGAAACTCTGCTCAATGTTACCTGGCAGCCAGGATGGGAGGGGAATTTTGGGGGAGAATGGATACATGTGTATGAATGGCTGAGTCCCTTTGCTGTCCACCTGAAACTATCACAACATTGTTAATTGGCTATACCCCAATATAAGATTAAAAGTTTTTAAAAAATAATTTTTAAAATGAGTGTCAAGAAAGACATCTGATTTTTTCCTATGATCATTGCCTTCCCTCTCATCCAGCTCTTACGTATTTTAGAAACCAAGAAAAAAATGCTAGCATATGTGTGTGTGTGTAACACACATATAAAAATGGGACACTTTTGAAATCACTGCTCTCCTGTTGAGTCATATCCAATCCTAGCCTGTGCCAATAGACTGCAATGAGCATTACCCTAGCCTACACATGTCAGGTTTCAAATAATGACCACAATAAAGGATAAAACAGTCCTCTATCTTCTAGTAGGACTGCAAATAATCCTCAAAATAATCATGTTGAGACATGACTAATTTATTTTTCACATTAATAAAGAAAGCTTTGACAATTTTCTTCATTTTGATGTGACATATTCTTGGTTCCAAAAATCCTTTCTTGTGATTAACTTCTCTCTCTCCTGTGGTCATGAAGCCCATTTCTCCTTGTTCTATTCTTGGAGAGTAACAGTTGCTGAGCCTTTTCCCCAGAAGCACTTCATTGTTAGAGTCTACCATGAGATTACTTATCCATTCTCTAAACAAAGTAATCCATGTCTATGTGACCCCCTGCTCAAACATTTCATTTTCCCATTCCAATCAAATTTATCATTTCCCTTTTAATCTACTCCAAATTTTCTCTGTCCCCTAAACCAAAGCAAATATGTGAACTTCTGGGTGATTTCTAAGCATCACACATTCCCTATTTTAAATGAAGGAAATACAGAATTGTAAAGGGATTTCTTTGATGTCCTGGAATATGTGGCTATGCTGAAGCACACTGTAAGAACTGTGTTTTTTTTTGTTTTAGCACTGGACAAGTGGAAGAACAAGTTATGCCACTTGCGAAAGCCATTGATACTTGGTAAAATGGCGCCATCTAGTGCCTACATCTGCAAGAGACGGGTAGGAAGAAAACTGTAAATCAATTACAGTGCAAAATGACAACTCCAGAAACTAGCAGAGCCAAGGCAATTTAATAACAATAGGTCGATTGACTCCGGGGACCATAATTCTTAGTCTATTGACTGGGTCACTGGAGCAGCTTAACAACTAATATAGCCTTTTTCCAGGGAGAAACACACTGTTCTGAGTGTGCTAGAGAGGCTTACCAAGAGGAGCAAGAAACAAACTGCAATGACTTCACGTCTGGCACTGCTGTAAGCATTTGCACCCTTCCTTTTTTTCTTTTTTCCCCATAAAATCATGACATCATCTTATAAGGCAAGTATTATCATCCCCATTTTACAGATGAAAAACTGAGGCCAAGAGAGGCCAAAATCTTACCTTAGGTTTCAAACCCACTTTCTCTCTTTTGCACTACCCCAGAGAGAATGTATAGGAAAACACTTCAGCTCCCTTTCCTATCGATCATTCTCCACATGGAAGACCGGGGAGACACTGTTGGTCCAGTACTACCACCAGGGAGTCCACTCTGTGATGTACAACTCTGCTGAAAGACGCCAAAGGGGCAATCTGAAGATGTGGGATGAAGAGGCCAAACACTGGACTTGCATAAGGACTGGGTAGCAAAAGCGTTTCCTGTAGCCCAGTTTGAACATCATTTTTTTGTTGCCATTATTTTTATCTGCCTTTAAATCAGTAGCTCCTAGATGCCAGGGGCTATACTCTTGATATGTCATGCTAAGTTGCTTCAGTCATGTCCGATGCTCTGCAACCCCATGGACTGTAGCCCACCAGGCTCCTCTGTCCATGAGATTTTTCCAGGTGAGAATACTGGAATGGGTTGCTATTCCTTTCTCCAGGGGATCTTCCCAACCCAGGGATAGAACCTGGGTCTCCCACATTTCAGGCAGATTCTTTACCATCTGAACCACCAGGGAAGCCCAGAGTATTTTAAGATATTACATTTTCACTCATGTATGATATTACATTTTTAATCCAACCATTACGTCTACTTGGTAAATGAATCAATGAGGCCATTGGAAAAAAGTATATAAAACAGCAAGTATATTATCATTAAAAAAAGAACAATGGTGAGTTCCTAATATAACAAGGATAAAATACGTAAAATAGAAATGAGAGACTTCCCTGGCAATCCAGTGGTTAGGACTCTGTGCTTCCACTGCAGGACGCACAGGTTCTATCCTGGTGAGGGAACTAGACCCCCACATACTTCGGCTAGCAACTAAAGCTCCCACAGGCTGCAACTAAGACCCAGTTCAGTTCAGTTCAGTTCAGTCGCTCAGTCGTGTCCGACTCTCCGCAACCCCATGAATCACAGCACACCAGGCCTCCCTGTCCATCACCAACTCACGGAGTTCACTCAAACTCATGCCCACAGAGTCGGTGATGCCATCCAGCCATCTCATTCTCGGTCATCCCTTTCTCCTCCCGCCCCCAACCTTTCCCAGCATCAGAGTCTTTTCCAGTGAGTCAACTCGTTGCATGAGGTGGCCAAAGTACTGCAGTTTCAGCTTTAGCATCAGTCCTTCCAATGAACACCCAGGATCGATCTCCCTTAGAATGGACTGGTTGGATCTCCTTGCAGTACAACCAAATAAAAATATTTTTTAATGTAGTGAGTTCTTTAAATTTTATGGGAAGTTTTTGTTGATTTGTTGTTTCCTCAAAGAAATATCATGAAGTATAGTTGCATCCAGGAAAATTTTCTTGAGAATTCTATTCTAACTAGAAATAGAAACCAAAAAAAAATTAAAGGAATTTTATATTTCTTCTAGAATACATGCACACACTCAATTTTGATGACCAGTAGGCAACTGTAAAATAGTCTCAAATGAAAGAAAATCTTAGCATGATACATATTCCAGCCTAAGTTTACAAAAATAAACTAGTGTTCTGTAAGGGAGTTAATTACATTGAGTATCTGAAGGCTTCCCAATGAGTCAATAACATCTTCCAATAGAATCCAAGCCATTTCACTCCTAGTTTTGTCATAGAATCTCTATATAGCAAAAACTCACTTTAACTCTGTGGGCCTTCCCCTCATGTTGCAGAGGGGTTGGAGGATAGGCAGGGTCTAGAACCTGGAGCCGTAACTTTCAAGTGTGAAGGTGAGCTCATAGCTCTTATCAGTAGAATAGAATGTTTGAAAGGTTTCAAACAAATAATCATCTGTGCTTATCTATCCATTCTCTCTTGAAGGGGGTGTCTCTGTTAAAAAAAAAAAAAATTCTCTCTCTCTCTGCCAGCCCTTCAAGATGAAGGGAAAGAAGGCCAAGGGGAAGAAAGTGGCCCTGGCTCCCGCTGTGGTGAAGAAGCAGGGGGCCAAGAAGGTGGTCAACCCCCTTTTCTAGAAAAGGTCCAAGAATTTTGGCACTGGACAGATTATCCTACCCAAAAAGGACCTCATCTGCTTCGTCAAATGGCCCCGCTACATCCAGCTGCAGCAGCAAAGGGCTATTCTCTATAAGTGGCTGTAAGTGCCTCCTGCAATTAACCAATTCACCCAGACCTTTGACCAACAAACAGCTACTCAACTACTTAAGTTGGCCCACAGATACAGTCCAGAGACGAAGCAAGAGACAAAGCAGAGGTTGCTGGCCCAAGAGGAGAAGAAAACTGCCGGCAAACCGCCCACCAAGAGGCCACCTGTCCTTCGAGCAGAGGTCAACACTGTCACCACTTTGGTGGAGAACAAGGATGCTCAGCTGGTGGTAATTGCTCATGACATGGTCTTCCTGTGCTGAAAGATGTGGGGTCCCTACTGCATCACCAACAGGAAGGCCCGGCTGGGGCGCCTGGTCCACAGGAAGACCTGCACCACTGCGGCCTTCACACAAGTCAACTTGGAGGACAAGAGTGCCCTGGCTAAGCTGGTGGAAGCCATCAGGACCAATTACAATGACAGATATGATGAGATCCACCATCAGTGATGAGGCAATGTCTTGGGGCCAAAGTCAGTGGCTCTCATCACCAAGCTGGAAAAGGCGAAGGCCAAAGAGCTGACCACCAAACTGGGCTGAGTATGCACCACTGAGCTTTCTGTACATAAAAGTAATAAAAGATTCCTAAAAAAAAAAAAAATTCTCAAAACCCCTGCCTAAGCTTCTCTTGTTCGGCAATACAGCTTTGCCAACGAGCCTAAATTAGGATACAGATGGATGATGTGGAAGGACAAAGGAAATACCATGTGCAAAGACACAAGGGTATAAGAATGTGTTTCTTCAGGCAAAAGCAAATCATTCAAAAGATCACAAAGGGTGTGATCACTGAAAAGGGACAGATTATGAAAAAGTCTTCATGAGTGCTAAGGAAGTATACACTTTAGATTATACTTCAGACTAGTGTTTCTCACATACAAGTAGCATAAAAGGAAAAATATTCTCACAGATCCTGTCTTGACTTAAATTCTCTTTAAATATCATGGCAGACACTGTTTATAATTCCCTTATATTTGTTCTCGCCATCTTACGCTTAGTTAATAGAATTGTTCGAATTTTACCTCAAGCCTACATTTCCCTGCCTCCCTTGCAACCGAGGGGTCAAATGACCACATTCTGGCCAGTGAAAAGTACATGGAAAGAATGTCTACACCTTCTGGGTCATGTTCTCACGAGGAAGCTACTTGCCCCTTTATTTCCTCTCTACTCCTTCCCACAGGCTGGAAATCCAAAGAAATGGTGACAAACCAGCTTCAGCTATGCGAATGAAGGCAATATTCCTGGACCTAACTGCTCACATGTGCTCTGTGTGACCAGCAAAGTCAGCATCACCTGGGAGTCTGTGGAAGTGCAGAATCAGCCCGAACCAGACCTACTGAGGTTGATTCTACACTTAAATAAGATCTCCAAGGAATTCCCTGGTGGTTCAATGATTGGGACTCTGCTCTCACTGCCAAGGGCCCAGATTCAATCTCTGGTTGGGGAACTAAGAAACTTCAAGTCAAGCAGAGCAGTGAAAAAAAGAAAACAAACAAGCAAACAAACAAACAAAAATATATATATATATATCCCCAAGTGATTCATATGTACATTAAATTTTGGGAAGCACCAATCTAGGAGAAGGCAAGGGGAGCAAACTAGTAGGAAAATGGGTCTCCAGATGACAATGCTACAGTACTGGACAACTGACTAGCTCAGATGTTTATGAGAGAACGGACTTTCTACATTTGCTTAAGCCACCTTTTTTTTTTAATATCTGATCCTATATACAAACTATATTAATATATACAAATGAAAAACATGGCATAAATACCCATCCATATTTTTTAATATAGATGTATTTATGTATTCCTTTTAAAACCACACACCTTGGATGAAACTTGAAACTACGCTCTTCCAACAGAAACCACACAACTTGCCTCCAAACATATTGAAGCTCAGGTTCTTTACGCCGCAGCACAGAAGGAATTCAGCAAGAGGCAAAGTAAGAGGTAAGAAGTATATTTATCAATATCCTTTGTAAAGAGGTTGCAGGAAAATGGGAGAGGATGGTCACATTCTGGGTCTTGGATGAGTTCCTGGGACAGGCCAAAGAGTGAGGGTCCCTGGATTCAGGCAAGAAAGGATTCAAGGGCAAGCCGTATGTTCCATAGGCAGAATGCAGCCCATCTCAGAAGGTGAGAGCTGCCTGGAAATAGGGACAGTTAGGTTTTATGGGCTGGGTAATTTCATGAGCTAATGACGGAGAGGGCGTCCCTGGTGGCTCAGGGGTAAGAATCCACCTGCCAATGTAGTTGTTCTTGTTGTTCAGTCGCTAAGTCATGTCTGACTCTTTCTGACCCCGTGGACTGTAGCACGCCAGGCTCCCCTATCCTTCACTATCTTCCAGAGTTTGCTCAAATTCAGTGATGCTATCTAACCATCTCATCCTCTGCCCCCTTCTCCTTTTGCCTTTCCCAGCGTCAGGATCTTTACCAATGAGTCTTTCCAGGGCCTTTACCAGGGTCTTTCCCAGCATCAGGGTCTTTTCAAATGAGTCAGTTCTTTGCATCAGATGGCCAAAGTGTTGGAACTTCAGCTTCAGCATCAATCCCTCCAATGAATATTCACGGTTGATTTCCTGTAGGATTGACTGGCTTGATCTCTTTGCAGTCCAAGAGATTCTCAAGAGTCTTCTCCAGCACCGCAATTCAAAAGCATCAATTCTTCATCACTGCCTTCTTTATGGTCTAACCCTCACAACCATACAAATTGTCAATGCAGGAGACGAGGTTTTGATCCCTGTGTTGGGAAGATTCCCCAAAGAAGGAAATGGCAACCCACTCCAGTTGTCTTGCCTAGGAAATCCCATGGAGAGAGGAGCCTGGCAAGCTACAGTCCATGGGGTCACAAAGAGTCAGATATAAGCTTAGTGACTAAACAACAAATGAGTGGAAGGATTACTTCAACTGCTTGGGGAAAAGTGTGGGGATTTCTAGGAAATGGGACACCACCCACATTTTGGACTTTTACAGTCTGCCCCAGAACTGTCAGGTGCCTGTGGGTATGTATTTAGTACATGCTTTTGTATTACAAAGCTATGGTTTTTCCAGTAGTCATGTATGGATGTGAGAGTTGGACCATAAAGAAAGCTGAGCACTGAAGAATTGATGCTTTTGAACTGTGGTGTTGGAGAAGACTCTTGAGAGTCCCTTGGACTGCAAAGAGATCCAACCAGTCCATCCTAAAGGAAATCAGTCCTGGGTGTTCATTGAAAGGACTGATGCTGAAGCTGAAGCTCCAATACTTTGGCCACCTGATGCAAAGAACTGACTCACTAAAAAAGACCCTGATGCTGGGAAAGATTGAAGGCAGGAGAAGGGGATGACAGAGGCAGAGATGGTTGGATGGCATCACTGACTCAATGAACATGAGTTTGAGTAAGCTCCGGGAGTTGGTGATGGACAAGGAAGCCTAGCGTGCTGCAGTCCATGGGGTCGCAAAGAGTCAGACATGATGAAGCAACTGAACGGAACTTGTATTACAATTACTGTATAATGAGGCTCAAGATATACAGCAAGTCAAATCATCCACTACTTTGTACTTAATTCTTCTAACCAGTTTTCGTCATACCCTCAACGGCTACATTATTCTTTTAAAGGTTGTGCCCTGTCCCCTTCCCTCCTCGTTTTGACTTTAGTCAGTACCAACACCACTACTAAATTATATGCTATACTGGTTTTAGCTGAGCTGATTATATGCTTGTCCAGAGCCATAAAAATGTTTTTTAATTATAAATGAAATAAAAACGATGAAACCAATAAAAATCCAAATGAAGAATTGTTTTAATATATTGAAATGGATGACGTTTTTCTGCTGGAACAAAGTCACTCTTCACAACATAGCAATGTACTGAGGCTTTCAGACAAATGCTCTTGAGTTTGGCAGGTTTGTACTATCATGTTTTGTGAGAACCCAGTTCTTTTAGAACTTGACTCTGTTTGAAATACTATCAACAATTAATAGCACCAAATGTCATGTCATTTGACTTCACTTGATATATTAAGTTAACTTAATATATTAAGTTACCTCTTTTCACATTCCATTCCGTTCAGTTGCTTCCGACTCTTTGCGACCCCGTGGACTGTAGCCTACACCAGGCTTCTCCGTCCATGGGATTCTCCAGGCAAGGATACTGGAGTGGGTTACCATCTCCTTCTCCAGGGGATCTTCCCGACCCAGGGATCGAACCCGGGTCTCCCACATTGGAGGCAGACGCTTTAACCTCTAAGCCACCAGGGAAGCCCTCCCAGGACAATTCAAGGAGCACTACTCAACACCAGTAATTTTATACAATTTATAAATTTTTACAATTTATACAATCGCGAATACAGTTTATAAGACTCTCACCCAAACCAAGAGAAATAAAACAATTTTTATACACAAAGAAACTACACAAATGTCCAAAGCAGCTCTATGTAATAGCCAAAAACTGGAAACAATCCAAATATGTTTCAACAGGTAAATGGATAAATAAGCTGCAGTACAGTATATAACACAATGAAATACCTTTCAGTAAGGAAAAGACATATTGATATGTATAACAACTTGAGTGGATCACAAATGCATTATTCTAAGTGAAAAAAAATCCCAAGAGCTTATACGGGACGTCCCTGGTGTTACAATGGATAGTAACCCACCTGCCAAAGCAGGGGACACAGGTTCAATCTCTGGCCCAGGAAGACTCCACATGCTGCAGAGTAAGCCCATGTGCCACAACCACTGTGCCCGTGTGCCCTAGAGCTCATAAGCTGCAACTATAAAGCCCAAATGCTGCAACCACTGAAGCCCGTACATCTAGAGTCTGTGCTCCACAGCAAGAGAAGCCACCGCAATGAGAAGCCCATGTACGGAAGTGAAGAGCAGCCCCCATTTGTCGCAACTAGAGAAAGCCTGTGAGCAGCAATGAAGACCCAGTGCAATCAAAAATAAATTTTAAAAAGAAAAAAATCTTATTAAAAAAGTTTATATGTATGATTCCATTTATATAATGCTCTCAAAAAGACAAAGTTATAAAGAACAAATTATTATTTGTCAGGTGTTAAGTTTTAAGGAGAGAATGACTAATTATAAAGGGGTGAGGTCACAGAGTTTCTTTTATGGCAATGAAATAATTTTGTCTCCTAAATATGTCAGTGTTTACACAAATCTACACATGTGGTAATATTTTGTAGAATTATATACCTGAAAAAAAAAAAGAGAGTGCATATAAAAACTGGTGAAATCTAAATGAAGTCTGTAATTGAGTTAATACCGACGACATCAGTTTCCTGGTTTGATAATGAATTGTAGTTTATGTTAAATGTTATCATTAGGGGAAGCTGAATATAGAGTATACGGGAACTCATCATACTATTTTTGCCACCTCTCCTAAGTCTAAAAATACTTCAAAATCAATATTTTTGATTGTAACCTAAGAACATAAACCAATACAGAACATCTTTGAGCTTTTGCATTTTAGCTGATCCAGACATGACAGGTGTCAAAGGAATACCCAGAGAAAGAAGAGTTTAGAAAAGGAAAGAAAAATGCACCTTCGAAGAGAACAAGGGAATCAGACTTTAGAAGGACTGGTTCATCAAATAAAAAACACAAGAAGGACTTAAAGCAAAAAATTCATAGTATTACTAAGGTTATGAAGTTTACATTATCCCTTCATGATAAGAAAGCAACGACTTGCTCACAAGACAGCTATATTCACAATGCTCCTAACAATCTCCAGCCAACAACACAGCAAAAATTGGAGATAAAACTATTTTGGGAAGAGTCTAGGATTGTTGGAAATATTCAACATTTTATTAGTTGGGCAATCAGACCAGTCAGGATGACTCTGATTTATCTCAGGGTCCAAATTTTGTTGTTTATATTTTTGTTTTTACTGTGATAGGTGAAAAGTATAGAGACACTGGAAGCAGAGCAGGTTTTGCTTTTGTGCAGACACCTGTGATTTGCCAAAAGCAGCTGCACTTCAACTCCTGGCATCTCAGTGACCAGGACAGACTATTCTCCTACACCACCTTCTGTGACCCCACTGGGCCTGAGACTGTGTCTACTGTTTCCCATAGAACATCTGCACTTGAAAGCTGTGGTATACAATGAAATTATTACTGAGCCTTAAAAATAACTGAAAATTTCACATTTGAATAACATAAAAACTACCATGCTATAAAGTCATGTACCTCTAATGACTAGATTATCATTATCTGAATGAAAATCAGTCAGTTCAGTTGCTCAGTCATGTCTGACTCTTTGCAGTCCCATGGACTGCAGCACGCCAGGCTTCCCTGTCCATCACCAACTCCCGGAGCTTACTCAAACTCATGTCCATCAAGTCAGTGATGCCACCCAACCATCTCATCCTCTGTCATCCCCTTCTCCTGCCTTCAATCTTTCCCAGCATCAGGGTCTTTTTTAGTGAGTCAGTTTTTCATGTCAGGTGGCCAAAGTATTGGAGTTTCAGCTTCAGCATCAGTCCTTCCAATGAATATTCAGGACTGATTTCCTTTAGAATGGACTAGTTGGATCTCCTTGCAGTCCAAGGGACTCTCTGATGGGACCAGATGCCATGATCTTCATTTTTTGAATGTTGGATTTTAAGCCAGCTTTTTCACTCTCCTCTTTCACCTTCATCAAGAGGCTCTTTAGTTCCTCTTCACTTTCTGCCATAAGGGTGGTGTCATCTGCTTATTTCTCCCTGCAATCTTGATTCCAGATTGTGTATCATCCAGTCTGGCATTTCATGATGTACTCTGCTTGTAAGTTATATAAGCAAGGTGACAATAAACAGCTTGATGTACTCCTTTCCCAATTTGGAACCAGTCTGTTGTTCCATGTCTGGTTCTAACTGTTAATTCTTGACCTGCATACAGGTTTCTCAGGAGGTAGGTAAAGTAGTCTGGTATTCCCATCTCTTGAAGAATTTTCCACAGTTGTGATCCACAAGTCAAAGGCTTTAGCATAGTCAATGAAGCAGATGTTTTTCTGGAATTATCTTGCTTTTTCTATGATCTAACTGATGTTGGCAATTTGATTTCTGGTTCCTCTGCCTTTTCTAAATCCAGCTTGAGCATTTGGAAGTCCAGGTTCACATACTGTTGAAACCTGGCTTGGAGAATTCTGTGAATTACTTTGCTAATGTGTGAAATGAGTGCATTTGGGGTGTAACAAACTACCACACAACTAATCCTGTCCTCACACAGATGGCCTGGAGAGACTTGTGAGAATATTCCACCAAGGGGGCAGCAGAGAGCAGCAGGTGTCTCCACAGAGTTTGTCCCCCAGGGCCAACTCAGTCCTCAGCCAATGGCACCCAAAATCTCAGAGTGCAAACACAGAGCTTCAGAAACTGCCCCTTCTTAGTCTCACTTGACCCAGCTGCACCACCAAAACAAATGATACTGCCAAGCCAAATGGCTGGAAATGAGAGGTGGCAGGAAAAAGAAAGTTAGTACTCACAGATCGAGGGTCGAGTTAGGGACAGGGCAGGGCTTCACTCGCTTTAACACAACTTGTTTTTCAGGTTCTGAAAAGCTTCACCCTTTCCAGCTTTGCTTCACATCCATGACTAAAAGGGTTTTAAATGGAGATTTCACACAGATAAAAGTATCATAAGAGATTTGCTTCAAGAGGCTCCTCTTGTCTCTCAGACCTGAAAGCTCAGAAAGAAGCTATGAGGCTATGGAGCCTGAAAGTGGGGTTTCCTTCCTGTCCACTCAAACTTACTTTAAAGGCTACTGAAAGATTTGCTTTAAGTTACAGATTCCTGGGCCCCAACCACTCCTCAGAGCATCCCAACTTTGAGAATCCCGAAATGTAATAACTGTTGACACCTGAGCAGTGGACGATGGTGTGTGAGTTGAAGGACCCAAGAATTCTAGGTCATTGTGTGGACTTAGAAAATATTCACAACCTAAAAACTGTGAGTTATATTTTATTGGGTAGGAATTTTTTAGGACTTCATGCCCAGGAGACAGCGTCTCAAGTAACCCTGAGAGAACTGCTCCAAGGAGGTGAGGGAGGAGCCAGGTTGCATAGAAGTTTTGCAACAAAGGACAGGTAGTCTGAACATCAAGCAATTATTAATTAAAGAAAGCCAGGAATCCCAAGTTAAGGAATTTACTGCTCTGAATGGGAAGATGCAAGAATCTGGGCTTACTGAAATCACTCCTTTGATATGCACCTCAGCTATCTGGGCCCAACGTCCTGTTTTCACATCCTGAGCTTCCTCAGGGCTTTCCCTGATAGCTCAGTTGGTAAAGAATCCACCTACAATGCGGGAGACCTGGCTTCCATCCCTGGGTTGGGAAGATCCCCTGGAGAAGAGAAAGGCTACCCACTCCAGTATTCTGGTCTGGAGAATTCCATGGACTGTATAGTCCATGGGGTCACAAAGAGTCAGACATGACGGAGCGACTTTTATTTCACGTCCTGAGCTTCCTCAGGTCTCACCTCAGGGAGTGGCTGGAGTCTGACGGCTGCTAGATGGCAGGTATTCTTTCCCTCCTGAGTTCCCTCGGGGCTCACCAGCTCACCATCTGTGGGGGCTGTAATGACTAAGACTGCAACATCCTTTGTTTACTGATGTGGCAAGAAGTATTCCATTTCTCAACTGTTACATTGGCCAACAATATTAGGCCCAGAATGAGGGCTCTGACCCGCTAGGAGCCCAGATTTTAATCCAGTGGATGATCCCACTTGTACAAGAAAACCTCCTATGACCACAGAACAAGGTCTCCCTTCAAATTCTACCATACAGGAACAGACTTCAGTTTGCCAGGACCACAGTTTGTCCTTATAACAGATACCTGGAAAACTTTACTTATATTGGGGCTTTAAAATGGCCGGGGAGTGACCTGCATATAACCTAGATAACTGCAGTTTTCCTCTTTTTTGTAGATCAACCTCACACAAATCTCATGTAGGATCTAGCAAACCCAACTCCAGAGGCTCTCCCAGTGAAAAGGTACTAACCACCCTCTCACATTTCTCTTTCCCTCTCCCCTCAACCAAAATTCCCTTAGTCTAGCCCAAGAATGTCACCTTCCACTAAAAGGTGGTTCTCTGAGGAAAGCTGATGGCCCCCATTAAAACTACTGCCTCTAGCAATTCAAAGGCTCTAGAAGTTAAAATTAACCCCACAAGCAATTAACCCAGTTAAGATGACCTCTGGGAATTTGGCTATTATTATTTTTTAATCTGAGGTAATTCAGTCCCAGTATAGGGGGCAAAAAAATCTTTGAACTAAAATCCATAATCTTTAACATTCCTAATTTTTTATATTAATCAAGACTCTATTAATCCATATCTCGACCAGAAAGTAAGAAGGCCAAACTAAAGAAGTCTTCCCACCTTAATCTTTCCACTGATTTAATTTTAGACAAAACCCAGAAATTCTTGGATCTGTCTATTCAATTTCTTAGAGCGACTGGACTACTAAGAAGCCCTCCTATGTCAATCTGACCAAAAGTCCAGAAAGAATCTTCTGGCAGTTTTTCTCAACAACCTTCTCTCATTATAGACACCAAGGGGAAGCTGTACATTATTCAAATCTAGTCTTTAAAACAAAGGTGGCTGTACTCTACTGGGGGCTCCCAACAACAGATACAGCCCAAAGTAGACCCAATGCTAAAAGTGAGGGCCTCCAGGGTCATCCCATGTGAGAACTCACGATTCCTCCCAGTTCAAAGCTCCAAGGAGTTTCTGAAGCACGGTAAGGATCGGCAGTGGGGGTGGGGGAGTCTCTAATGCCCTTTGTGGCCTTCGGGCATGTAAGAGCTGTGCCAGAGCGGGGTTGAGACTCTTAATAACAAACGATTTAAGACCCTTAAAGTTCCCTCTCTAAGAATAAAAATCTTCTAGCCCACTAAACTTCCCACTCATCCTGTCAATTAGTTTCCAAGTGAATCATTTATAACAGCCCATCTGGGAAGCATGTCCTGATGACACTATCATTGAAAGGCCCCTGGGTCCCCTCAAATATTTTCTAGGCTATTGTTCCAATCTGGCCTGCTGAGCCTTGGCTTTAACAGTCATCTGGCAACAGGAGCCAAGACATTCTCACCATGCAGCTGGTTCCTGGATGAATATTCCCTTCCCTTCCTCAGATGCACTAGACTAAGAAGCCCATAAATCTTCCCATTAAGGATCAGCCTGCTACACCTTATCTCAACTCAGATTAATTAGGTCTAATTGATGGTATTAATAAATCAAGACATGTAGAATCACAAAACCTTTAAACCCAAAAGAATTGGTTGCATTGTTTTTCCTAACCCTCAGAGGATTTTCGAATCTGCTCTTCAATGCTTTAGAAATCCTGAAATGTGGCAGAACGAGGACAAAAATGCAAGTGTCTTGGACTTCCCTGGTGGAGCAGTGGATAAGAATCTGCCTGCCAATTCTTATCTCCATATCCAGGGGACATGGGTTTGATCCCTGGGCTGGGAAGAATCCACATGCCACAGAGCAACTAAGCCCGTGTGCCACAGCTACTGAGCCTGCATGCTGCAACTACTGAAGACTACATGTCTAGAGCCTGTGCTCTGCAACGAGAGAAGCCATCTCCGTGAGAAGCCCTCCCACTACAATAAGGAATAGTCCCTGCTAGAGAAAGCCTGCACAAAGCAACTAAGACCCAGCGCAGTCAAAAACGAAAATTAATTATTTTTTAAAAGAAATGCAAGTGTCCTGATCACCAACCCAGGCTCCCATATAATCCATAAGTTACTGCAGATCCAGTTGGTCCAAGATTTCTGGCCTTTTCCTTATCCTGCTTTCTGATACATAACTGTGATAAAGAAAACATAATTTATCATGTTGTTAGGGGAAGCACACTGATTGAAACTGCCCACTCTGGCCAGGCACCATAGTAACCATTTGCATGAGTTGTTTTATGACAGGAGATCCTGATAAGGAATAGCGAACTAATAAGCCACCCCCAACCAGAAGAGTTCGGGAAAGGCGGAAAGGAAACACCAGGTGTCCATCTACTTCCCAGAATCCTCCTCGCTAGCATCCATATTGGCTGAATGATGCCTGCACCTCCAGGAAAGACTGAACTAAAATGATTGGCCAAAGACCACCTGGAAATTAATCCCATCACCATAAAACCCGAGACTGCAAGCCATGAAGCAGAGCAGTTCTCCTGGGTTTCCTTACCCTACTGCTCTCCAGCCGGGTGCACTTTCCCAATAAATTCTCTTGCTTTGTCAGCACGTGTCTCCTCGGACAATTCTTTTCCGAGCGTTGGACAAGAGCCCAGTTTCGGGCCCTTGAAGGGGTTCCCTTTCCTGCAACAACGTTACATCCAGTTAACAAAATGAAACCACTTTTAAGCAATTTGTATGTATTTCTTTCATTCGTTCATTCAGTGGTTCAACAAATATGTACTCCAGGCTCGAAAGAGACATCAGAGAGTGGACAGACCTCTGCCCCCAACTTCACATCTACTGGAGGAATCTGGACAAATAAATTGGCAATGATAAAACAACAAGATAACCTGGTGATAAAGGAAGTTCAAAAGGGGCACAGTAAGAAGCTCTTATTCAAGTCAGTGGGTCATGGGAGAAGAGGAATCAACTGGGGAAGGAAATATTCTGGATATGGGGAAGGATCTGTAAAAGAGAACCAGGGGAAAGGACGCATTCCAATGGCAATGGAAATGTAGTTCCAAGGAGCTGGAACAAGCATTAGATGAGAGATTAGAGAAACAGACACAGATTCGGATATGCTGCATGAGGAGGAGACAGGATTTAATCCGAAAGGCAACTGAAACTATCAAAGGGCTTTAAACACATGCTCATTCATTCTAACAGACTTCCCTACAGCTCAGATGGTAAAGAACCTGCCTGCAATGCAGAAGACCGGAGTTTGATCCCTGGGTTGGGAAGACCCTCTGGAGAAGGAAATGGCAACCCACTCCAGTATTCTTGCCTGTAGAATTCCATGAACAGGTGAGCCTGGCAGGTTAGAGTCCATGGGGTCACAAAGAGTTGGACACAACTGAGAGGCACTGGCATTCATTCTAGGGACCTGACAGACAAAAAAAATTTCCTAGTGTGATGAGCACTATCAAGAAAGCAATACCAAAAAAAAAAAAAAAGAAAGCAATGCAGAGAACCAAGAAATTGGTTCTTGGGGAAAACAGCTGCTTCAGGCCTCCAACACAGTCCATGGTACCTCCACTTGAGAAATCCAGCTGCTTCAGAAAACCTACTGGAGGGAAACCAATCAGGACTCTACTGCTTAATTCAGAGAGAAAAATCTATATTGAAAAAGATCAGTTTCCAAAGGCCCATTCTCAAGTCATAAGCTGCATGAACAAAAGTAGGAAAATCATACAAAAGTAGGAAAATCATGGGACTTCCCTGGTGGCCCAGTGGTTAAGACTCTGTGCTTCCAATGCAGGGGGCACGGTTTTGACCTCTGTTCAGTCTGGAACTAAGATCCTACTTGCCGCAGCTAAGACCTGGCACAACCAAATAAACAAATATTTGGGGGGAAAAAAATAGGGAAGTCGTGATACCAACTCATTTTCAACAAAATCTAATTATCTTAAATAACAGACATTGTGTAGTGAATTTTGTGTATAACTTTAATAAGAGGGTTGGTATTTTTTATTATTTAAAAATCAACTTTCCCTAATCCACATCATTGAAGGGCTTTTTTTTTTTTTTTGGCGGGGGCGGGGCGGGGGCCATGGGAACGTTTGCTTGTTTCTTTTTGGATTTTTTTGGCCAGGTCATGGGGCTTGTGAGATCTTAGCTGATACTTTAGACTGAGTTGACAATGATTCTTTATCCTCTAAACTTCCTTCTGAGGCAGACTAAAGGGAAAGTGAAGTCGCTCAGTCATGTCCTACGCTTTGTAACCCCATGGACTGTAGTCCACCAGGCTTCTCCGTCCATGGGATTTTCCAGACAAGAATACTAAAGTGGGTTGCCATTTCCTTCTCCAGGAGAGCTTCCAGACCCAGGCATTGAACCTGGGCCTCCCTCATTGTAGGTAGACACTTTATCATCTGAGCCACCAGGGAAGTCCTAAGATTAGGGTTAAACAAAGGTCTTATTATTCCTACAAGCAACTTTTTGAGAGTTAAAACAATGTAAACTTCTTTTCTAGAGTATTTTCCCTCCTATCAGCAGATAATAATATGTCACTAAAAACCAGCACTTTTCTCGAGGGCAACCTCACCCTGAGGCCCATCTCACCTCCTGCTTTGATAACTGCTTCCAAGAAAAAGAAAATCCTGTCAATGTAGTGGGATCACAGACACAAGGAAAGAAACATTTTAACCACTTTATTGATTTCTGAGATTTGAAGGCTATTAAATTTTGTCTCTGTTGACAGCTTAGGAAGATCCAAAACAGCAAAAATCCTTTCATGTGGCATGCCAACTGGGATTGCTGCATGGCCGTTACCTGAAGCATCCTCCTGGGAAGGCTGAGGATTTGGTGAGACAACTCAGGTGCTCTGCTATTAACCACTGTGATCATGGAGGCTACCTCTGGCACAGAAGAGAAGAATTTGCCCTCCAGGAGGTAAGTCCTATTACAACCTACCCTTAGGCAAGTACATCCAGCAGAATTAATTAGACTCATTTGGCAAGGATGGATGACCAACAGTCAGGGCAGAATAGGAATAATTCTGGTGGCAAGGAATCTGTTCCTGAAGTTCTTTGCTAAGTCTGGATAGCTGACTTTATGTTTTTAAGTAGATGGGGTTACTGAATCCCAGCTGGGGAGAATCTTATCCTGCTGTTTTATATCTAAAACATGGAAAAACATCACAGAAGTTGTGATTCAATGGATTGGAGCTATACACTTAAGGCTTGTGTACTTTAGTACATATATAACTCACTTTTTAAAACTTAATTAAAAATAATCCCATCAGCTGCTGATGATCAGCCTATGTTGGAGTTAACACTATGTTGGGTCTTGTGGTGGTACAGTTCACTCCTGTCTCCACTGTCCCGTCCAGTGCCTCGTACTAGCAAGCAACCAATACGTAGGAGTTGAATAAATAAATAAGATGCTCCACAAGAGAAATTCTTTTTATGGTTAAAGTAACCAGTAACACCTGCTTTTGCATTATTTCAGGTCCAAATTCTCTCTGCTGGACAACAAGGTACAAAGTCTTAAGGATCTTGAAGTAGTCCAAAAGCCTTGAGCATGTTCAATGTTTCATTTCTGAGAAAAACTTACCTTCCCCGTAGCCATCTAAATCAGTCAGTGCACACGTTTCCTGGTTTGTCTGTTTGGTCCTCCCAGCGTCCATTTCCTCAGCTTTGGTCTCAATTCCCAGTTTTCCCCCAGAGAGCCCACCCACTCTGGGTCCCCAGCTGACCAGAAGTTCACTCCACTGCCCAGCCCTATAGTGAGTGTGTGTCCCACCTCAAGGCAATTAGCCTGGCACATTCTCCAAGCCATAAGAATTTCCTCAGTGGAGGAAATTATTTGCTAGGCTCATGGGAAAGAGAAACTTTCTCTTATCCTCCCCAAGATTGAGTCAGAAAGATGGGAAGTTGAAGATTCCAGGGACAGTTACACAGAGACTTAGGAGGGGCCAGCACAGACCAGAACCAGAGGGGCATCCTGCAAGCATCACCTGAGTCCTGACTCAGGTCTCACCTGAAGCAGCTTTACTTGTGGCCTTCTCAGTGACAAAAGCCAATGAATTCTTTTGCTTTGTTTATTTTAAGCTAGTTTGTTTGGGACCTGCGGTCATTCACAAGAAGAAGATTCCTAACTAGTGTATCTTCCACCAGGCAAATATGAGTGAGGACGTTGGTCTGACTTCTCCACCTTCATCAAAATATTGATAGGTGCATCTAAGGCTTTACTCCAGAGACTGAATGATCAGCATCCTGACACTCCTGCTGCTGCTGCTAAGTCACTTCAGTCGTGTCCGACTCTACGACCTTATTGACTGCAGCCCACCAGGCTCCTCCATCCATGGGATTTTCCAGGCAAGAGTACTGGAGTGGGGTGCCATTGCCTTCTCCCCCTGAGACTCCTGGGAGAGTTCAATTGTGATATTATCTAGAGGTCCCCTTAGTTATCTGATATATGAAAAGCAACCATTCTCAGGTCTGAAATGAACTATATCAAAAGTGTCACAAATGCAGAGTAAAATGGTTGAAAACTGTGATCTAAAAGGACATATCCTGTTATCCTGGGGTCTCTTCCCTCTCCACCTCTCTTCTCTTCCTCCTCTAGACCCGTGGTCTTCTCCCACTTGGTCTGTCCCACTCTCCTGGGGGGTAGAGTGTGGTGAGATGTTACTAGGTTTCACTGGAGTAGCCTTTTCCCCCCAGAATAGAGTGACCTTGGAAAATCAGCTCTTCTGTTGTTTACATGGACTGTCTCATAACTTCAATGCGTTATTATGTTCCTGAATATTCTGTGGTTTCCTCTATTTCACCGAAAGTCTCCTCCTCCTGGGGAGGGATAAGCTAAAAGAGGAAATCCTGCAGTGCCTCTTAACAACAAGCAGCTGGGCCTTTAAGGAGAAGCCCTTCTCAAAGCCGGCTGTGCACACAGCCCAACCTACCCAGAGAGCCACTGATAGGAACCCTACCTAGGTCAATTGACCCCAGAGGCACTCAAGGGTCACAAAGGGCCTCTTCCTCTCTCACTGAAACAGAGAGTGTTAGGGTGCTCCGGGACCAGGAGGATGCTCTGGCTCCAAGTCAAACAAAGGTCACATCTTCCAGGGGTAGGCAGCCACAGTAGCCAAGTTCTAAGTGGGAGAGGAGGGAGATTCTTACCCACTATTTCCTGCACCCACTCCCTCCACAGGGCCCCTTATCAACCTGCTACACCCCTCTTCTGCCTGGATGATAACAATCTGCTTTTCACCCTGCTCTGCTATTCCTGGGCCACACAGCAGAGACTCCGGACCATTTTGTCTGAGACTTGAGGTAACCAGCATTCTATAAGTGTTCTCCATAGAAACAAAATCCGTAGCGTGGGTGGGTGGGTGAGGGTGTGTCTGTCTCAGTGTGTGTACAGGATGGGGGTGGGGAAGAGAAAGACAGGATGGCTCGGGACAGGGGTGGGGAGGGGATTTTAGAAATTAGTTCACATGACTGATTGTTTTTCTTTAGTCACTAAATCATAGTCAACTCTTCGCAACCACAGGGACTGTAGCCTTCCAGGCTCCTCTGTCCATGGGATTTCCCAGGCAAGAATATCAAAGTGGGTTGCCATTTCCTTCTCTGAGGAATCTTTCCAACCCAGGGATCGAACCCTCATCTCCTGAATTGGCAGGCAAATTCTTTACCACTGAGCCACCAGGGAAGTCCTCACATGATTATAGGGACTGGCAAATTCAAATCGGGGACAAGCTGGCAATTCCAGCAAGAAGCTGATGGAATTGTAAGTAAGGTGAAGTCCTCTTCAAGGGACCTGAGTCTTTCTTTTCTCTTAAGGCTTTCAGTTGATCGATGACACCCACCACATTATGAAGAGTCATCTACTTTACTCAAAATCTACCAATTTAAATATTAATCAGAGCTTTCAAAAATGCCTTCATAAGGACTTCCCTAATGGTCCAGTGGCTAAAACTCCATGCTTCCAATGTACAGAGCCCAGGTTCGATCCCTGGTTAAGAACTAGATCCCACATGCTGCAACTAAGACTTCTCATGCTCAAATAAAAGATTCCACATGGCAGAACAAAGACCCACCTGGCACAGCCAAATAAATATGTTTTAAATGCCTTCATAGCAACATCTAGACTGGTACATGACCAAAACACTGAGCACCAGAGCCCAGTCCAGTTGACCCAAAAAATGAACCATCACAACCCGGGTGGGGGAGGCTGGTGGCCACAGAACCTCTAAGTGAGAGAAAGGAGTGCATCCCCATGGGTGCACCTCTCCCCAGTGGAAACCCTGAAATCCTTCAAAAAGCAATTTAGAAAAAGGAGGGGGAGGGGCAAAAGTGTGAGCGCCACAGCTGTAATTGTCTAGAAGGGCCAAGCCCCACAGTCAATATTATTCTGAGCCCAACACCCATCTTCTTAAGCCATTGGATAAATTCTTCATCCTCTTTAGGTTAAGGCAATTCAATTTAGTATCATATAAATTGCTCATAAGAGACAAAAAATTACTTCAAAGAAATCTAAAGCTTCACACATACATCAATTCATAATATTATTGTCAGTTATATTGACAATATAGTAATGTTAGTGTAAGGTCGAGAAGGCCCAATGATGTTAAATAAAAGAACCCAGACGCCAAATAGATAATGTAACAGGCTTTACTGGCTAGGTGCCCCCGGGCAGGACCCCAAGACCTAACAGAGTGAGGTCGGGGGGGTGGGGGTCGGGGGTCCGCGCTGAACAAAGGCAGAGAGCAACTTATATAGGCTCTCAGTAAGGAGCAGTAATTCTTTCCAAAAAAGGCGAGGTCTGGAGTGGCGGTCTCTCATAGGTCAGCTAGTTGAGGTGGAGAGACCAGGTTGGTCGCTCTGGAGGTTAGGAGGTAGGGTTGATTTCCGTCGAGAGCTGTTGCGTCAGAGACTCTTCAGCAGTTTGGCGGGACTTTTTCCCGCCAGCAGGAAATGAAGAGGAGAAGAAAAAGCAGCCAAGATGGCCACCAGGGTCTGGCCTTACATTCCGACGCTTTTGATAGGATAAGGGGCGACATTGTCATCTCTCGCTACTTCCTGCTGGAAAGGGGTGTCATGGGGCTTTTGGGTCATGGCCAGCCCCCAGTGTTCCCAGGTGCTCAGGGTCTTTAGGCAGGGGTCTGGAATTGGCGGTTATCATCATTTTCTGTCTGTTGGCATTTCAGGTCATCTTTTGCAGCTGTTGGTATGTGGGCTGAAAAGCAATGTGAGTAAAGTGACTGCAAGAATAAAAACAGGTTTAATTCCAACCGGCTAACATGGTCTTGGGTCTGTGGCCTGTCATTCCGTCGTTGTCGTTTGAGCTCTTCAACTCTTCCCTCCCTCACCGGTAGCTTATCTAGATCCAATCCTGGGTCCCTGTTAATTGCATAGGCTGGTACTGAGACCTCAGGACCTAAGTTGAACTGAATTTACCCATTCCCTGACAAAATTGGTCACCTTGTTGATGATGCAGGGCCCGATTGTTAACAAGAGGAGGAAGATGACAAGTGGACCCGTCAAGGCTGAGATTAAAGTCGTCAGCCAAGGAGACCCGCTGAACAACTGTTCGTACCATCCACTCTTTTTGGGTTCTCTTTCTTTAATACGGCGTCTCAGCAAAGCCACGGAGTCTTTAATGGCTCCAGAATGGTTGACATAAAAACAGCACTGCTTTCCCAAAGCTGCACAGAGGCCCCCTTGTTGCATAAAGAGGAGATCTAGCCCTCGTCTGTTTTGTAGGGTTACCTCCGCTAGGGAATTTAGAGATTCTTCTAATTTAGTCAGGGACTGTTCTAAATGTTTGAGGTCTGAGTCAATGACTGACTGCAGGATTTTATAATTTCTGTCTTGTAGGATCAGGGCTGAGGTTCCTACCCCTGTAGCCCTGGCTATGCCCAGCCCCACCATGGATGACAAGAGAACTGCGGCTGCTCTGATAGCTCGTCTAGTCCTAGACAGGAGAGGGGAAAACACCAGTTCCATCTGAGTCTCTTCATAATAGGTCATTTTAGGAAACAGCTGAACCATCACACAATAGCCTTTCCAGAATTTATAATGGTGCCATGAGTACAGGAAGTAAGACCCGTTGAGCAAGCCCACCACCCAGTGGGGGCAGAATAGTAAGAGCCGCTGGGCACCAAAAGGGTACTGCTACATAACCCCGCAGGCACTCGAGCTCCTGGAGATATAACACATGTGCTTGCTCCCATTACCTGTTGGAGTGATTAAAGGGTTGGTGGGAGTTGGCAATACATGCAGCTAGCAGTATGGTCAGAATCAGGAGCACTTAACTTAGAGTAGTCAGAAGAGGCCGCAGAGCAAGCATGGCTGATTAAGATATTAGGCAGAGGAGAACCAAGGTATAAAAGTTGATCTGGGTGTCGGTATAAAGAAGGAAGCTTCCCTGTAGCCAAAGTTCAATGATAGCCTGGGTGAAGTCAGTTATAGGAGTGGCAAGCCAGAGGTCTTGCAGGAGGTCAGACAGAAAGTTTCAAGACTGGCTAAGGTGAGAGACACGTAGAGAGGTAGGTCACTACAAAAAATAGTAGCACCCCAGAAGTATAGTGCAACCTACGATGTAGGCGAGGGCCAGAAAGAGACGGAGAGCAAAGGACCACTCCGGTGGGGCGATTGAAGCGAGGCCTATGGCAAAAAGTACGGCCAGGAGGGTGAAGCGAGTCCCACCAGTTGAGCTCGACAGTCATCACTCGCCTATGGGTGGAAGGGGTATTTTGGTTATAGTGAGTCTGGCGGGCCCGGAAACTTTGGAAGTGTAGGTATGGGTATTTGTGGACTGAGGAGGGAGAAGGCTGTGTGAGGGGGCCCGTTTAATCCTGGTGATGTGATACCACGGTTTGTGTCCCAAGAGTTTGGCCACTGTAGGAGTGGTGAGAATCACCGTGAAAGGGCCAGTCCACCGCAGTTGGAGGGGGTTAGGTGTTAGCGTCTTTAAGAGAACCTGGTCTCCCGGAGCCAAGGTAGTTAATGGAGGCTCCCGATCTGCGTTGCTAACGGGCTGGGGCAGGGTGCGGTCTGTGTGTTCCCGTAGAAGGGATCGGAGGAGTGTGAAATAGGGCAGATAGGCTCTGAGATGTGGTAGTGGGGGGTCTGGGAGACTGGCGAGCAGATGACCTACCGTATAGCAGCTCGAATGGCGTGAGGCCTGTCTTGGAGTGGGGAGTTGTTCAGATGCGTGTGAGTGCTGCCGGCAGAAGGCGACTTGTTTCAGCATTGTCTCGGGGTTGGTCGGGGAATATTCTTGTCATACTACCACTTGGAGATTTGTTGCATCCTGGAAGAAACAAACTTAACAAGAAAGTTAAAGGTACGTGGCCCAGAGATTAATAGAAGTAGAAAAGCTGTTCAGGGGCTACCAGGAGAACCAGGACCAGACATTGGTTCATGACGTTAGTGTTTCTCTAGGTACAAGAAGATACAAGAATTTGGGCTCATAAAATCTTTACCTGAAAATATCTGACTATCTGAAGGCTGGTTCTGGGTTTTTCCCAGAGCACAGAGTGCCTTATTTCTGATTTCCACCCTGAACTCCTTTCAGGGGGTGTTGAAGGTCAGTAGCTTGCTGTGGTCATGATGTAATCTTTGTAGAGGCAGCTGGCAAGTACCAACTTCCAGTCCACAGGGTCCCTTCATAGCCACATATTTGACCATGTTTGGGGGCCATTTCATGGCCATTGTGTCCCGCGGTGCTGGGAAGGCTCATTCCCAGCTCTAGGGAAGATTCCATCGATGAGCCACTCAGTGTGCTAAAATTGGACCAGGCCTTGCAAGTAGCAAAAGTCTCTGGACCACTGTCTTACTAGCCTCTTGGTCCAGGAAAATATTCCCTCTTGTTGCTTCTTCCCATATCTAGAGTTACATTATTACAATCATTGATCTCATTTGGAAGTGCATATCAGCATTATATCACAGGCTCAGTCACACATTTGTTAAAGTAAGAAATAATCTTCTGAAACAAGTGACATAGAAAATAATATAGCCATACCTAGCAGTTATTAGTAAAGTAAGAATTATAAGTCAAGAACTTTCACTAGATAAAGCCTGGTATACCCCAAGTCATCTGACTTCATTTGTTAAATGACTATAACCTGGTGTTAATCTCCTGGTTGTACATTATGGAACATCTGACCTTTATCTGAAGACTGGTTACTGAGATAAGCCTTAGAAACAAACTTAGAGTGTAACAAGGAACTGTCTCAGCAGTGAGTCTTAGTAAACACTAGACCTTAATTAACAAAACTAGAACCTTAATTTAACAATTTACAAAACTTAATATTCAGTGATTTTTCATTATGGAGGCATTAACCTTGTAGCCAGGAAGGCTTTAACCTATCAAATAAAAATGAGGTTTGTCAGGGAGCTGGGAAAATCCAAGCGGCCATCTTGGATTTCCCATAGCCCTGACTCTGATCTTCAGCTATTGTTCACCCATTTTTAATTCCCCAATTTAGAAGTAGACTGTTGCCATGGTTTAAGGACATTAGGATAGCACAAGTCTAACAGAGTTTTTGTATAAGAAGAATGAGCTTTTACATGTACCATAATCTTAAATAACGTCTCTTTACTTTACTAAAGTAACAAAAGATTTTAAAAACAAATATGAATCACTTAAAGGCAAAGAAATTCATAATCTGTTATTGAAAGATTCATTCTAAGAAAACTTTGTTCTCTTAATATAGAGAGTAGATTAAATTCCAGTCTGTTACCAATTTACCAGATAGCAAACAAACAAAATTTATCAGTTAATCTTAGAAAAGTCTTTCCCATGAATCTTGAAGAACTAGCAGTATTTTTAAAGGCATGAGAGTGAAACCATACAAGGCATGTTTAAAATCTAATTAAATTATAATTTACAAAGTAGCCTTGTCATTGCTGTGACTTGTAACATTTTAACATGATAACTAGAATTATAACTGACAACACTTTACCAGGACATATCAGATTTTCATGAATTTCACATAATTTCTAGGATATTTATATAAGTAGCATCACCCATACAGTATAACCTGAGAAGACTCATCATTCCTCCAACAATATTTCCCATGCAATTTAACATGTCAGATGAACTCAGGTAGTTTAATAGCTCTTTGGGATGTCTCAGGGGCCCTCTGAAGCATCCCAAAGTCAGCTATAAGTCAAGCTATTTAGGCAGTTTTGTCAATAAATATCAAAAGGGTTTATAACACTCAGTCAGATAGAATCATGTAGATCACTGTGAAATAATATATTCACTTAGCCAAAGTAACAAAGAAGATTTTAAAGGTAAACATAGAACAGATCACTTCAGAAGTAAAGACATTTAAAATCCATTATCAAAGGCAGTTCAACATCTCAAGAAAACTTTTATCTATACATAGAAACTCTTTCTTTGGGGTCTACTTTCCATCAAACCTTCTTATCACTTTCTGTACCCATTTGTTTTAACTTCATTTTTCATGCCTTCTTTACTGAACATACACACCTTACTTCCCTTAAGTGGGGACCTCGGTGTCCCATACCGTGGGGTCTATAAAGGAAGATTCAGAGGCACAAAGGAGGAGTAGCGGTAGGGTTGGGGAGTAAGGGTGTGAGAAGGGCAGATGTATGGTGGCTTTGAGCTTAGTTAGAATGTCTCGTCCTAATAGCGGAGTGGGACATGAAAGAAGTATTAGGAAGGAGTGGGTGAACAGGTGATGGCCGAGCTGACCAGGCTGTGGTCCAGTCTGTAGGGGGTGTAAGGGCTTGCCATCTATACCCACCACCAAGACCTGGGAAGGGAGTAGTGCCCCCGTAAGAGGGAAGAAGAGAGTAAGTAGCCCCCGTATCTATCAAGAAATTGATAGGTTTACCTGCTACTTGAAGCATTTACCTGCTACTTGAAGCTCGGCTTGGGTTATGGGGGTCCCCAAGTCTGGGCGTCATCAGTCTTCGTCGGAGGAGAGGAGTTCCAAGGCAGGAGATGAGGGCAGGGCATACTTCTGGGAACCCAAGCCCTGGCCCGATGAGGTTGAGGCCTGAGCTGCCCAGGGACAGTTGCTCACCCAATGTCCCCTCTACCAGCAGCGAGGGCATGGCCTAGTTGGAGGTCAGGGATTTGGGCATTGACGGGCCCAATGACCCTCGCGGCCACATTTGAAGCAGACTCCTGGAGGCGGCTTCTGGGGACCCACCTTCTGTTCCATGGCCGGCTGTAGGGCGGCTACCAGTGCCTGGGTATGCCTCTCAAGGAGGTTGGCCTGCAGTTTGGCCTGTTGTTTAAACCTTGCCTTACGGCTGGCTTCGACTACGTCTTCCCGGGCATTATATACTTTAAAGGCCATTTTTACCAGGTCTCGGAGGGGGCTCTGAGGCCCGTCCTCAGCCTTGGACAACTTCTTCCTGATGTCTGGAGCTGACTGAGATAGTAAAGCGATTAGCCAAGGTGGTGACCCCTGCTGGGGAGTCGCGGGTGATGCGGGTGTAAGTGGTGAGAGCCTCGGTCAGCCTATTGAGGAAGACTGCAGGGTTTTCATCAGGGCTCTGGGTTACTTTATCTAGTTCTAGCATGTTAATAACCTTGAGAGAGGTATTTTCCATCCCCTCCAGCAAACATTCCAGCTTGTACACTGGATACTGGCCCTTCCCCACCCCTCCCTTAGTCTCTGTTAGGCAGCTGCCCCAGGGGGTTGGGCGGGATCTGCCAGATTTGCCAGATGTCGCTGGTCAGCTACCATTTTGGCTGCCCCCAAGATGGCCTGTCTCTCTTTTGGGGTGGGTAGAGCGACAGAACAGAGGGAGCCCCCCGGTGGCCTCCGGGGAGCCATCTCTTGAGTGAGAAGGCTGAGGAGAAGGCATTGAAAGTGTTAATGAGGGAGGGGTTGGGGAAGCTGGGGAAGAGGGAGTTGAGAAAGTAACAGAAGCCAAAAGCAGGGCGCTGTCAGGTCTTCTGAAGGAACCGTGAGGGCGGAGTTTTCCTCGGTCTGTGCGGACAATGTTTTGGCTGGCAGCGAGAGGCCAGAAGGGGAAGGGGGAAGAAGGATTTGGGAGGGTGGGAGAAAGTATAGGGGGAGGGGCGGGGGCGCAATCGCCACTAAAGCCTGTGCGTAGGGTATTTCAGACCGTTTTCCCATCTTATGGCAGTAATTTTCTAAATCACGGAGATTAAAATCAAAAGTCCCCGTTGGTGGCCATTGTGAGCCATTGTCGAGAGGATATTGAGGCCAAGCCTCAGAGCACAGAGAGGTCAACTGCTTGCGGCGGATATCTCAAGAAAGGCGCTAGGTTTTGAGGTTGGCTGGGAGACACTCTCGGAGAAGGCAATGGCACCCCACTCCAGTACTCTCGCCTGGAAAATCCCATGGATGGAGGGGCCTGGTAGGCTGCAGTCCATGGGGTCGCTGAGTCAGGCACAACTGAGCGACTTCACTTTCACTTTTTACTTTCAAGCATTGGAGAAGGAAATGGCAACCCACTCCAGTGTTCTTGCCTGGAGAATCCCAGGGACAGCAGAGCCTTGTAGGCTGCCATCTATGTGGTCGCACAGAGTCGGACACGACTGATGTGACTTAGCAGCAGCAGGAGACACTCTAACTGGGTTGACCAGGCTCAGTCGGCCGTCGCTCAGTCGTGTCCGACTCTTCACGACCCCATGAATCACAGCACCCCAGGCCTCCCTGTCCATCACCAACTCCCAGAGTTCACTCAGACTCATGTCCACAGAGTCGGTGATGCCACCCAGCCATCTCATTCTCTGTCGTCCCCTTCTCCTCCCACCCCCAATCCCTCCCAGCATCAGAGTCTTTTCCAGTGAGTCAACTCTTCGCATAAGGTGGCCAAAGTATTGGAGTTTCAGCTTTAGCATCAGTCCTTCCAATGAACACCCAGGATTGATCTCCTTTAGAATGGACTGGTTGGATCTCCTTGCAGTCCAAGGGACTCTCATGAGTCTTCTCCAGCACCACAGTTCAAAAGCATCAATTCTTCGGCAATCAGCTTTCCTCACAGTCCAACTCTCACATCCATACATGACCCCTGGAAAAACCATAGCCTTGACTAGACTATGGTTAGGGCTACCACAGTCAAAATGGACGTCTCCAAAATCAACTGGTGCCGAGGAACAGTAGGGCCAAGGCAGCCGAGACGGACGTCTCCAAACCGACTGGCGCCAAGGAGCAGGTCTGGCCTGTGGGAGGAGGGAGCTCGGACGTGGCCGCAATTTCGGGCTGAACTCCCGAGGACCAATGGCCAAAGGGAAGGCCCCTACCAAGACCCAAACTGGGGACTCACCCCGTATGCTGCCGGATGGTAGAGCAGTCCTATTGAGGTGATGAATCAGCCCAGGGTGCAGGTCGGACCCAAGGGAGCCAAAGACCCTGTGGCTGGTGGGGTGGGCTCTCACCTCGAGCCCCACGTTGGGCACCAAATGTAAGGTCAAGATGGCCCAATGATGTTAAATAAAAGAACCCAGATGCCAAATAGATAATGTAACAGGCTTTACTGGCTAGGTGCCCCGAGTCAGGACCCCAAGACCTAACAGAGCGAGGTGGGGGATGGGGGTGGGGGGTGGTCCGCGCTGAACAAAGGCAGAGAGCGACTTATATAGCCTCTCAGTGAGGAGCAGTAATTCTTCCCAAAAAAGGCGAGGTCTGGAGTGGCGGTCTCTCATAGGTCAGCTAGTCGAGGTGGCGAGACCGGGTTGGTCGCTCTGGAGGTTAGGAGTTCAGTTCAGTTCAGTCGCTCGGTCGTGTCCGACTCTCCGAGACCCCATGAATCACAGCACACCAGGCCTCCCTGTCCGTCACCAACTCCCAGAGTTCACTCAAACTCATGTCCACAGAGTCGGTGATGCCATCCAGCCATCTCATTCTCTGTCGTCCCCTTCTCCTCCCACCCCCAATCCTTCCCAGCATCAGACTCTTTTCTAGTGAGTCAACTCATCACATGAGGTGGCCAAAGCATTGGAGTTTCAGCTTTAGCATCAGTCCTTCCAATGAACACCCAGGATTGATCTCCTTTAGAATAGACTGGTTGGATCTCCTTGCAGTCCAAGGGACCCTCAAGAGTCTTCTCCAGCACCACAGTTCAAAAGCATCAATTCTTCGGCAATCAGCTTTCTTCACAGTCCAGCTCTCACATCCATACATGACCACGGGAAAAACCATAGCCTTGACTAGACGGACTTTGGTTGGCAAAGTAATGTCTATGCTTTTTAACATGCTGTCTAGGTTGGTCATAACTTTCCTTCCAAGGAGTAAGCGTCTTTTAATTTCATGGCTGCAATCAGCATCCGCAGTGATTTTGGAGCCCAAAAAAATAAAGTCTGAGACTGTTTCCACTGTTTTCTCATCTATTTCCCATGAAGTGATGGGACCAGATGCCATGATCTTTGTTTTTTGGAGGTTAGGAGGGAGGGTTGATTTCGGTGGAGAGCTGTTGCATCAGAGACTCTTCAGCGGTTTGGCGGGACTTTTTCCCGCCAGCGGGAAATGAAGAGGAGAAGAAGAAGCCAAGATGGCCACCAGGGTCCGGCCTTACAGTTAGTATTGCAATTTTGCAACTGTTTTAAGTGTAGAACAACGTAAATAAACAAAACTTATTGATGTTATTAGAAGCCAAGATTTTTAGCATAAAAGAGACGCACATATAAAATAAAAACAGTTAACGGGAAAAAAATCCTGCAATGTTGAATTGGAATTGTCATTCAAATGCATGATTATTTTCTTTAGTGAATTTTCTACCTTTGCCCACTAAAGGGAACTAAAAGCAATGACTTCCCAGTATCAATGAGCACCACTAGCATGCAGACCTTGGTTTTTAAATACTATTCCTTATTCAAAAGCATGAGGCTCCTCAGAGAGATGGCAGATTCCAGGGCTTGGTCAGAAAACATACAAAATGAGCCCAGGACATCTTCTGCCAGAAAGTAAAAGTACACCAAGACCAATGGGGTAATAACCAAAGTAAACACTGTTCAGCAGTATTGAATAAAGTTGAGCATACTCTATGAACAAACAATTCCACTGTTAGGTATATGCTACCCGCCTCCAAAAACAAAAAAAGCAAACAAAACTCAACAATATGTTCACCCAAAGACAAGTATCAGAATGTCCATAGCAGCACTGTTTTAACAGAACCTAGAATCAGCCTAAATGCCCACCAACATTAGAATGGATAAATAAATTGCAGGAGGGATGAAAAAGAACTACAACTACACACATCATAGATGAATCTCATGAACATGATGATGAACAAAGAAGCCAGACACATAAAAACACTACATGTTCTATGATCCTATTTATACAAAGTTCCCAAAGAGGCAAACTGATCAACAAGTTTAAAAGCAAGACTCTTTGTGGTTACTCTTGTGGGGAAAGATAGGAAGAGGGTGTGATGGAGGCTCCTGGGGTAATTTCATTTTTCTGTTTCTTGATCTGGGAACTGGTTACACAGGTGTTTGCTCTGGGAAATTTTTGACCTGTAGACTCAATCTTTTGTATATTTCTCTACGTAATTGAATTAAATTTTTTTTACTTTTAAAAAAAGCCAGTTTGAAGGGGCTCCCACAGGCCAAATTTAGTATAATTTGAATATCGAAAAGGATAATGATTGTAGCTGGTTAGTAAATAAAAATACATGTGTCCAGGGGGTGGTGAGAGGATAAACAGGACAGATCTTCTTTACAAAAGAAAGTCAAATAAATGTGGAAGTGATACCAAAACTCAAATCCATGTGCTCACACAGTGAGGCCAAACATACCAAAACTTCGGAGTCTGGAACAGAGAAAGGTATACTGTAGGGCCCTGCAAGGAGATGGGTGGTGGTTCATGACTTAAAATTCCAAACTCCCCAAACACTTTCAGCAAAGCCCTTTTCTAGGAAAGGTGACAGAGGGGTGTGGTTAGCTGTTGCAAACTTCTTGGTATCAGAGCCTTTGTTCTAGAGGTCAGGTCAGGGTCAGGGAATGATGTTCCAGTAAATCTCTACCAAACACACGTTATTCCCTGTCTGACAAGAAGGCCAGGGTCCCAAAGCACAGCTTTGTCCTTCTGAGGTCCCAGTCCCAGCTGAGGAGGCAGATCTCAGTTGGCAGCTCCCTCAGGGCCAGGTCCCCAGACCCTGCACAACTGTCATCACTGAGGGAGCAAAGCGCCCAGGATGCAACCAACCCTCAGGTTCCTCAGGCGCCACAAATGTGGGGCAGGGCCCACAGACTGTGTCCTATGCGGACTGCCACTGCCATTAGGTCAGAGGTGGGGATGGGGAAGAGGTTCACCACCACCTCAAGGCCTGGGCCAAGGCCAGTGCGGTGGCCCTAGGAAGGGCTCTGGAGCCCTGCAGGACACAGCCCCTAGCCTATTCCCTGGGCCCCCACAGCACACCTGCTGGTCCGAGGCCAGGTAAGCTGGAGAGATGGATCCACCTCTTACCTCACTCTGCCTGACGACCACCACTCCACTGCCTGATTCCTTGGCTGCATCCCCTCAACTGTCCCTTCTTGACAGCTGGTGGCTTGTGGGCGGGGCTCACTGCAATGCTGACCAATGACTGAGCAGGACCACCAAAAGGCCTCTCTTTGACAGTTGGTTGCTCATGGGCAAGGCCCACTGCAGTGTCTCAGCAGGGCCCCCACAGGTCCAATGGTGACCAGAGTTGGATGCAGCATAGTGGCACTGAAGCAAGGGCTGCAGACTTAGGGCTGCACTCAGCCATACTCTGTTACAGAAGGAAAGACAAGATTAGATCACCATTTATACTCACCCTCCACATAATACTTGACAGAGGTAACAATCACCAGTGGAAGCTAAAACCATTGGATTAAAACTTGTTATCAGCACCAAGGTATCATCTCAGAGGCCAGTTACCTCTGGGAACAGGAGCAATCGTACATTTGCGATGAAGAGGTGATGCAGAGGTCTGGTGTGACCATCTTAATCCAGTGATTGAAACTGGTATCACAAATAATGGAATAGTGTGACATTGTGTGCCTCCTGATAGGAAGCAAATTAAACAAACAAAAAAAATAATCTAAGGCAGTGGGTCTTACTGGCTGCATTAAAATCACCTGAGCAGATTTCAAAACTCCCAAAGACTAGGCCACGCCACCAGACCAACTATATGAGAATCTCTGGGGTGGACCCCACGTATCAGTGTTTTTTAAAGCTTCCAAGGTGACTGCAATGTGCAAAGTATTCCAGACAAAAAATGTATATAGCCTGAATCTAACTTCTAATTTATAGGATCCTCAGGATAGAGCAGCGGTTCTTAGTGCTGAATACTTACCAGAATCACCTAGAGAATTTTGAAACCAGGGTCACCTGAGCTTCAACTCCAGAGATTCTAATTTAATTGGTTTAGAGTGGAACACAGACATTGGTATTCTCTTTTCTAGGCTTTAAATTTGATTTAAATAATTCCAGTGAGAACAGAGTGGGCCAATGAATCCCCCTTCCTTGTACTGCCAATTAATCAAGACAGGTGGTTCCGAAGTGCAGCCAGGGCAGACGATTACCAGGACAGAGGAAAAACTGAGCATCATGAGGAAACAAATCAAGAATGTGGGACATTCGTACAATCACTAGCCTAAGTTCTTCAGAAGGTCAATGTCATGGGAGAAAAAAAAAAGGGGGAGAGGAACTATTCTAATTTAAAATAAGTAACAACCATTAAAAAAAAAGTAATTGATTTTTTTTAAGCTGTAGATGGGGAGGGATTTAAACATTAAGTTGATTTTTTTATTTTTCATTAAGTTGATTTTAGATGGCTTTCTTAGCAGGTATAATGACATTGTGGGTCTGAAAACAAACATCTGTATTCTTAAGTGATGTATGTTAAATATTGAGAAGTGATGTGTCATAATGTGTATACATACTCAGTAGCTTCAGTCCTGTCTGAATTTTTGTGATTCCATGGACTGTAGCCCACCAGGCGCCTCTGTCCACGGAATTTCCCAGGCAAGAACTGGAGTGGGTTGTCATTTCCTTCTCCAGGGGATCTTCCCAACTCAGAGATCAAACCAGGTCTCTTACATCGCCTGCATTGCATGTGGATTCTTTACCCACTGAGCCACCTGAGAAGTCCATCATAATGTGTATATAACTTTAGACTTCATTGTACTAATGTTGGTCTGCACCCTGCAGGCCTGTAAGCCTTGTCCAGCCAGGAGACCAAAAAAAAAAAAAAATGCCTAGAGACAGTGACAGAGACACCACTGACTTGTTGGATAGCTAATCTTACAAATAGGAAGCAAAAAGTCCTGGAGAAACACTCCACCATGGGCAGAAGGCAGGACACAGCAGAAATCTTCCCTACTCGAGGAACAAGAAGGCTATCATTTACAAGGGGAACTGACATAACTAATATCAGGCTAGCTCATCAGTCACCATGGAAACCAGCGGCTGGGGCAGGGGGCAATCTCATAGGTAGTTACTCAATAAGCCCTGAGATCGAGAGGATTGGGAAGGAACCCGCCTGCCAATGCAGGAGACATAAGAGACAGGGGTTTGATCCCTGGGTCGGGAAGATCCCCTGGAGGAGGAAATGGCAACCCACGCCAGTATTCTCGCCTGGAGAATCCCATGGACAGAGGAGCCTGGCGGGCTACAGTCCACAGGGTCACAAAGAGTCAGACACAACTGAAACGATTTACAACACACACACTTAGTGTAGGTGAAGCAGGGACTGGTCGAACAGGGGATGAACAGGGCAAGAGAACAGCCATCCTGAGTGGCCTGATCATATAGCTAGTCTCTCAGTTTTCCTGAATGTTTGAAATAGTTTATAAAAGAAAACGTTGAGGAAATGGGAAATTTGTTACTGTTGCCCACACTGTGGTGTGCAGGATCTCAATTCCCCGACCAGAGATAGAACCTATACCCCCTGGAGGGGAAGCAGGAGTCTTACCACTCAACTGCCAGGGAAGTCCCAATATTTTTTAAATAGAGATTAAAGAAAACCCTACTCAGAAGTCCTTGCAACTTCCATCTGTATTAGTTCTGTCTTGAAAATTCTCCAGTAAAATCCACTCACAACTCAACCTTACACAACCAACCTCACACCCCACCCAACAATCAAAGCTGTATTTCTCAACCTTTGCCCACTCCATTTCTCCTATTCAGTAGGAGTTATCTGGGAAAGATCTCTTACTCAAATGAGCTTGAAAAATGCTGGGTTATACCAGGTTTCCTTGCTACCCGATGTCTCATAAATCTTAATAGATTAACCTGCATAGGCCACTGGGGTCTAGATTAACCTGCAGAGGCCATTGGGGTCAGGGAAGAACTCTTGCATGGTAAAACATCAATTCTTAACCCTATTTTGTTTCCAGCCCTTAATGGACAACAGACACGTTTTGTTCCAAAAGATCTTGTAGATGAAGTGTCCTGCAAGCATTTAGGGAAACACTAGCATGAGACAACTTCTCCCTCATTTTACAACTCTTATATCTTTGATTAATCAAAAAGCCCCTGGATTTCCAAATGGATCCTAATGGCACACTGGCAAACAGATGAAGATCTATCTCCCAACAACTGCAATTTCCTATTCACCTAAATACTAAAATTTTTTTTCAGGAACCTATTTTCTCAAATATTTATGACTGTTTTCTGTGATTTCTATGCAAGCTTTGCTTCAAATGCACTCAAGATGTCTGTTTTAAAGTATGAGTTCCTTTCTCTCCTACACTGCTGGTGGGAATTTAAGTTCGCACAACCACTACAGAAAATAGTATGGAGGTTCCTCAGAAAACTGAAGACAGAATTACCATATGATCCAGCAGTCCCACTCCTGGGCATACACTTGGACAAAATTACAATTCAAAAAGTTACATGCAGGAATTCCCTGATGGTCCAGTGGTTAGGACTATGTGCACTCACTGCCAAAGGCCTGGGTTTAATCCATGTCAGGGAACTAAGATTCCACAAGCCGTGTGGCATGGCCAAAAAAAAAAATACATTCACCCCTATGTTCATAACAGCACTATTCACAATAGTCAAGACATGAAAACAACCTAAATGTCCATCAACAGATGAACGGATTAAGATGTGGTACATGGGACTTCCCTGGTGGTCCAGTGACTGAGACTCCAAGCTCCCAATGCAGGGTTTTGTCCAGGTTTTGCCCAAGTTTTGTCCCTGGTCAAGGAACTAGATCCCACATGCTGCAACGAAGAGTTTCCATGCTGCTAAAGACGCCATGTACTGCCAAAACCAAAGACCCCGTGTGCCACAACTGAGACCCACACAACCTAATAAGTAAACATTTTAAAAAGAAGATGTGGTACAAATATACAACGGAATACTACTCAGCCATAAAAAAGGAACAGAATAATGCATTTGCAGCAACACGGATAACAACTAAATAATATCATACCAAGTGAAGTAAGTCAGAAAGATAAAGACAAATACCATATGGCATCACTTACAAATGGAACCTAAAATGTGGCACAAATGAACCTCTCTACAAAACAGAAACAGACTCGCAGATATAGAGAACAGACTTGTGGTTGCCAAGGGGGAAAGGGGCGGAGGAGGGATGGATTGGGAGTCTGGGGTTAGCAGATGCAAACTATTACATTTAGAATGGATTAAAAACAAGGTCCTACTGTGTAACACAGGAGACTATATCCATCTCCTTGTACAGACCATAATGGAAAAGAAAATTTTTTAAAATATGTATATATGTGTATAACTGAGTCACTTTGCTATACAGCAAAGAATCAGTACATTATAAATCAACTATACTTTAATTTTAAAATTTTTACTATGTAAATAAATTATGAGTTCCTAAAAGCCTACCCCACGTGTCTTCTTCCATTCTGCTTTCAGGATGTCACCAACCACCACAAACATATCTGTTGATACCCAAACAGCAAGAAAGAAATGGATAAGGACTCTTGTCCAGGGTGCCCCCACTATCCCAGTCTCCACGGTATGGTGGCACCCCAGTATTCCCCCCATGATCCTCTCAAGATGTGTGTTATGATCACAGTTGAGGTTTCTAAGAGCCAGACAGCCTACAAGGCTTGTGTGTGTGCGTGCACTCAGTCATGTCCAGCTCTTTGTGGCCCCATGGACTGTAGCCCGTGTGTGTGTGTGTGTGTGTGTGCATTCAGTCGTGTACAGCTCTTTGTGACCCCATGAACTGTAGCCCACCAGGCTCCTCTGTTCATGGGATTCTCCAGGCAAGAGTACTAGATTCCCATGCCCTCCTCCAGGGGATCTTCCCAACCCAGGGACTGAACCTGCATCTCTTGCATTAACCACTACAGCACCTGGCGAGCCCCTGTCCATAGCCAAATAGTGGAGAAGCAGCTTGGCTGGGATCTGAGCCTCAGAGCTGCTCTCACAGCAGTCACCAGTGTGCTTCCTGAAACTTCAGCTTTAATCATCTTCTCCAGGTCCTGTGTTGTCACACACAGTGTCAGGAATTTCAATTCTTCCAGGAGAAGCAGACCCAAGTGGCAACCTGTGCCTTTACATGGCCCAAGGAAGCTGGCAAGGGGCAAGTGCAGATTCATCAGGGGAGTAATGCTTTGACTAAGCCAAGCTGGTCAGCCCTGTGGTGCATCCAACCTTAAAAATCAGCCTTAAGCTAATGAAGGGCTAATGACAAGTGTGAAGACGAAGGTGCTTATGGAGCCACCACCCAGAACTACTCAAAACTGCCTGGCAAGGGCTCAGCCTGAAGTCTTTCAAACCTTGAGGGTCCCTGAAGCCCCCCTGAACTCAGAAGAACAGCCTGGCAATTCCCTGTTCACTACCCTCCCTGCAAGAGTCTGCAAGGAGATCCAACCAGTCCATTCTGGGGGAGATCAATCCTGGGTGTTCACTGGAAGGACTGATGCTAAAGCTGAAACTGCAATACTCTGGCCACCTCATGCGACGAGTTGACTCACTGGAAAAGACTCTGATGCTGGGAAAGGTTGGGGGCAGGAGGAGAAGGGGACGACCGAGAATGAGATGGCTGGATGGCATCACCGACTCTGTGGACATGAGTTTGAGTGAACTCCGGGAGTTGGTGATGGACAGGGAGGCCTGGCGTGCTGTGATTCATGGGGTCGCGGAGAGTCGGACACGACTGAGCGACTGAACTGAACTGAACTGAACCCTCCCTGCAAAACACAGCAGCACTTCCAAGAAAGGCATATGGACTCCATTCTACTATAGCCAAATTAAGACTAAAAACTGACCTTAGATTAAAGAGATGAAAACTCACTCTCAGTAGATCTCAGACTGGTATGGACTTTTCCATGGTCAAGGGTAGGAACGGCTCATAATATTTCCCCACTTGTTCAGGGGAAAGGGAGACCTCATACCACTCTACAACTCTAGAGTCTGCACCAGAGCCCCAGGCTCTTGAGCTGAAGTCAAAGACCAGTTAGTTACTGGAGGCCCACATCTGCCCAGAGTTGACAGTCAGTCCAGAATTTAAATTCCTACCCAGGATCTGAATCAGCCTGTGATTCAGATACATAAAATCATGGAATGATGAAACAGTGAAATCTGAAGTTCAACTCCAGGCCATGCAAAACTAGTTCCTCAGCTTACATCATTGCTTTGCTCATGTCCTGTCGAGATGATGGACATTGGCATCCGTTTTAAGAAATACTTTTAAGCAACGTAAATTCCTGCTCTTCAGAAAGCATTTTCCAACCACCTGCTCTGTACCTGCTCTGTGCTATGTGACATCACTATCCCAGTGCTTTAGAGACAGTTGTGTCCAAATACCACAGCAGTCTTCCCTCCCCCAAAAGCCCCCCAAATGATAGGCAGATTCTTATTATAAATTAAGTTGAAAGAGGTTCTGAACCCTGAGACATTACACAGAAGGGTTTTACAGCAAAGTCTCAGAATATAAAACTAATCTCAACTACATCCTGTCTAGTCTTTCATGGGATGGAAATGCCTAACGTGGGTTGGGCTTTCCTGGTAACTATTTATCAAAGGAAAGAAATTTCTGGAATGTGACAAATGGCCAAAGGCTCTCTCCTAGACTCTTCAGGGGCTCTGCCCACCTGCTGAGAACACAAAGGCTGGTAAGATAATACCAGTCTGCAAAGAACTCATAATCTAAAGATGAGTGACACCCTGCTTTTAATTAAACAGACCGTGATCATGGCCACAACAGGGATGCTTCACAGTGGTGTGCGTCTGCAGAGGGTAGCATACATTCCATCTCTACGGTGGGCAAAGCTACTCAAAGCAGTTCCTGGGTTTTTTACCACTGGAAATGTTGGGAAAGTGAAGGGATGTGTGTACTGGGCAGAGAAAATCATGTCATCAAATGTACCAGCAGGTAAAAGTGGCCAGTGTGTGGGGGTGGGGGTAGATGAGTACCAGCTGCTTGATGAGGAATCATGCAGGAGATTCCAGGTCACCGCAGCTCCTGGACTGAGAGGAGCACCCCTGGAAACTCGGTCACTGAGTCCTAAAAGTAGCACAATGCAGTTGCTATAGCCTAACAGCAGATGAGTTTATTCGGTGTTTTAAATTAAACTAACTTTACCAACGTTGTTCAGCTGAAATCATTTATGCCCAACACTGTTGGACACCGTCTCTTGAAAAACTCCCAAGAACTCCGTAAAAGAGGTACCACTGTTATGCCAATTTTACAGATCAGAAAACTAAGGCTCAGAGAAGTTCAGTAACTTACTCAGAATCACACAAGTAGGAAGTAGAGGAGCTGGGATGTAAATTTCTTTAGTCTATCTCCAAAGTCTATGTCTAATCATTTATGTTAAATACCATAAGATACAGCAAATAACAGTTCTGTTGTCTTCTGATCACTAGGAATAAAAAAGGCTTTTATTTGGGTTTCAGAGCTACACATCTCACCAATCTTTTATATTCCCCACAGCACACAACATGTTACTGGACACCACTGCTTATCATTCATCTGGATTTGTAACAAACATGTAAGGAAACATCATACTGAAGTCCCACTAATAAAAGAAAAATGAGAGAAAGAGAGAAGGCAAGAGATGTGATCAATGTCTTGGTATGTCTGTCAGTCTGTACGTCTGTCTCTTTCTTTCTTCTCTTCTCTCTCTCCCTCTCTTGTCTCTTTACCTAGCTCCTCTTTTCACCTTTCAGTCTATTGCTATCTTCGTCTTTCTGTCTGTGAGTGTGTGTAACCCTCTCTCCCCCTCACTCCTTCTCCTCTCCCCCAACCCCTCCCAGAGTGGCACAACACTTCCTAGATCTCGAACAGACCAGTAACCTGGAACTGATTCAATATCATAAAACAGTCCCACGGGAAACCTGGAGACCCCAGGAACTCAAGTGAACCACAAAGGGGCCAGTGAGAGTAGCAGTAAATAATGAGAACTCATGAGGCAGACAGACTTAAGCCCCTACAAGCTACACAACCTAGGGCAAGTTACAAACCTATTTGAACCTCAGATTCCTTACCTGTGAAATGTGTAATGTTGTAACCATCACGTACTGCTATTGTGAGGATTAAATGCAATAATGGATATAAAGTTCTTAATACAGAGTCTGATCCATGTAACAACAATGCCAGTTGCTACTGTTGCTATTATTATTCACAGGGTCTTATTTGCCTTTAGACTCTCAGAATCTAGCACAGCACTTGGCACACAAATGGAGTTCAACGTCTGCTCAGAGAAACAAGATAGAGATAAGCATACTGAGACATACACAGAAAAACACAGGACACAGTCACAACCAGGTAAAGAGATGGAAAGAGAGACAGAGAGACAGAGACACGAGGGAGGAAGGAAGAAAGAGGTGGGCAGATGCACAGTCAACACGCCAATCAACCCCTGACCAAGTCTCTATCTTTCATCTAAATTTCCCTTTAGCAGTATGGATCTAACATAATGTTTCCTTCCTGGTTTCTCATAATTCAACATAGACAAACAAGGAAGTCACATTCTCCATACCACAACCAGGCTTCACATGACACAGAAGGGGAGCTGAGCAATAGAGGGACTTGGTACACACGTCCATCATGACACCACAGACGCAGTGAGTGACTGGCTATTCACTGGAGCAGACGCAGGCTGTCCTGGCCCTCTCTGAGGCATTCCTCAAGGAGAACAGTCCAGGGGGTATTGAATCCACGACCTTGAACTCACTTGCCTGAACCCTTTAACTCAATGCCAAGGACATCCATTTCCCTCCCTCGCAGAGCTCCTAGGCAATGCCACAGGAGCTTTTCTCCACAAATACAAAGGGCAAACTTTTATCCTCACATCGAAGGGAAAAACAAAACTTCCACCGTGGTGCCGCAGATAAAAATCCGCCTGCCAACAAGGGGACATGGGTTCGATCCCTTCGAATCTTCGAATCTCGTAAGATTTCACATACCGCGAAGCAACTAAGCCCGCACCACAACTCCGGAGTCGGTGATCTAGAGCCAGCAGGCTGCAACTACGAAGTGTGGACACCTTAGAGCCTGTGCTCCACAAGAGAAACCACAGCCACGAGAGGCCTGTGCCCCGCAAGGAAGAGCAGTGCCTGCTCACCACGACTGGAGAAAGCCCAACTGCCCCAAAGAAGGCCCAGTGCAACAAAAAATAATTTGTTTCTTTTTAAAGGGCGAAACCAGCCAGTCCTCCCAAGAAGATATTTAACTCAGTTAGGAGGACACCAGAGTCCTCTCTTTGTTGTGTTGACCTTCAGTACCGGCTGTAAACTGTGAGCTTTACAACACGTCATAGTACACTTCGATAAAACAAAGGTGAGGATGAATGAGATCGCCTTTGGAACAAGGCCATCTTTAGGGAACCAGTATCGGGCAAACCATTGTGGAGATGAAATTTTCCATTCATGTGATCCCAGAGGAAGACTGAATCATCAGGAAAGAGCTGAAGCCCATTGGAGTTCTATGCTTGAAATTTCTAAACTACTCTCCACCCTGCTCTCCTGTCCTGCTCAGGACATCTCTCAGCTTGCACAGGAAGAAAGGGGAAGCTTACAACTGAATACGAAGCTGACTTCAACCGTCTGGATGTGCTCTCTTGCCTCCAGTCAGCAGGCCGGGTCAGTGCCCCTCTCACTCCCTGCGGGCAGGCCCTGTGCCACCCGGTCCCCTCCCAGCCCCCACCCTACTCCCTCTTACCACTTCTGAGCGGCATCATGCAGCAGCAGCCGACTCGGGCCATCAACACGGCTGCCACCACGTCACTCAGCACCAAACATCCCCCAGCTCTGCTGTTCCAGCTGTTACAGAAATCTGGGAACTCTCCTCTGCCCTCCAAATAAAACCCACTTTGTCTGTCAGTCAAACCACACCTGTAAAGATCTGGAGGCTGGGCTGTAATGCACTACTGTGGACCCTGATAAGGTTCATCTCCAATGGGGGGGCCTCTTCTAGGACCTTCTCATTTCATTTCAGAACCATTCCTTAGGAACAAAAAAGAAAAAAGAGGCTTCCTAGGAGCAAGGAGTCATTCAGTCCGCCTCCTGACTACAGATCCCTGGCAGAAGGAATTACCAAAGCCAGTAAACTGATAGTTTAGAAGTACAGCTAATTTTAGAGAAGGAGGGTGCTGATGGTTGCCCAAGAATGCGAATGTGCTAATGCCACTGGCCTGTACACTTAAAAAGGGCTAAGATGATTATATATATATTTTACCACAAATTTTTTTTTTTTGGTTCCAAGGTTTGTTTTTTTGATTTGTTGTCATTTTGCTATATATTAGGTCCTCATTCATGATCCATCTTAAACATAGCAGTGCGTGCAGGTCAGTCCCAAACTCCCAGATTCTCCCTCCCCACCCCCGCCCCAGCCACCATTTTTCAAAGTGAAAAAAATTTAAAAATAAATTGAATGCAACACATTTTTCTTTTTTTAAAAAAAGGAAGTACACCTAAGGCCCAGGTGGTCTAATGGTCACTGCTTTAGTATTATTCAATTTTCAATTGAAATATAGTCGCTATACAAAATTATAAAAGGTACAGGTATACAATAGCGATTCACAATTTTTAAAGGTTATAGCTATAAAATATTGGCTATATTCCCCATGTTGTACAATATATCCTATGGCTTGTTTTATACATTATAGTTTGCATTTCTGAATCCCCATCCCTGTATCATCCCTCCCTCCTTCCCTCTCCCCACTGGTATCCACTAGATTGTTTCCTATATCTGAGAGTCTGTTTCTTTTTTGTTATATTCACTAGTTTCTGTTTCTTTTTTGCTATATTCACTAGTTTGTCAAATTGTTTAGATCCCACATATAAGTGATTCCACACAGTATTTGGGTCTTTCCAGGTGGCGCAGTGGTAAAGGATCCACCTGTCAATGCAAGAGATGCAAGAGACTGGCATTTGGTCCCTGGGTCAGGAAGATCCCCTGGAGGAGGAAATGGCAACCCACTCCAGTATTCTTGCCTAGAAAATTCCATGAACAGAGGAGCCTGTGGGCTACAGTCCATGCTGCTGCTGCTGCTAAGTCACTTCAGTCATGTCCCACTCTGTATGACCCCATAGACGGAAGCCCACCAGGCTCCCCCATCCCTGGGATTCTCCAGGCAAGAACACTGGAGTGGGTTGCCATTTCCTTCTCCAATGTGTGAAAGTGAAAAGTGAAAGTTAAGTCGCTCAGTCGTGTCTGACCCTTAGCGACCCCACGGACTGCAGCCTACCAGGCTCCTCCATCCATGGGATTTTCTAGGCAAGAGAACTGGAGTATGGGATCGCAAAAAGTTGGACACGATTAAGCACACACACACATACAGACATATAGTATTTGTCTTTCTCTGTCTGACTCAAAGTATTATTATTTTTAAAGAGAATCTCACTAGCACAGAAAGCTAAACCAGTAGTGAGGGTTTGTGAAAATCAAAAGTAGGAAAATACATGCTCCTATAATCAAAAATGTCCTTAAATTAAAAATCAACACACTCTGTCTGGTGTATGAGTATTTTCTATGAGTACGATTTTCCAAAGAATGCCACAAAGCTTTTCTTTCAGAAACCGGTTCTTCCACAATTGCAACTTGAAGAACATTCAGATCATAGGAGTGGCCTAGAAAGGTTTCCAGTTCTAAGAGTAACATGTTCAACAGGCTACTTTCATGGTACCTCTCTGAAAATGAAGACACAGTCCCCCATTACATAAGTGGAAAATATTATTTGCATTGGCAGATGGTAAAGTTAAGGCTTGGAAAATCTAAAAGACTGAACTGAAATCATCCCATGAGAAGAGAACTTCAGATTCTAGATCCTGAACTCCAGGCTCAGAGGCCATGCTTTTCCTGCCTTCTGGCTTGAGATCATTTAAGAAACAGAGGTTGCTCATTGTAAATTATTATAATAAACTTCAATAACTGTTCAGCCACATAAACACCTATTCTCTTGAAGCATGCCTATTAACTCCCTCTTTGCCAGGAGACTCCAACACAAGAATCCCCAAACTGGGGGAAAGCCCTGTATGAAGCTTACCTTTAGGAAAGGGAAAAGGCATGATTAATTGCTCCCACTTGTCAGTTTCACCCACAAAGAGTACTGAGTGACCTGTAGAAGGTCTAAGGGGCAGGGCAGGGGAACAGCTCCAGCACAGGTCAGGTTCTAACATGTCAGGTGCAAGCAGCAGAGCACATCGGTCAGGAGCAATCATGGAGGTAGAAAGCCCAATTGCAAGCCCAAGAAAGAGAACAGATTATGACCATCTCTCAGGCAGTTATCCATAGAAAGAGTTTTTATCTTGACACCAAACCAAGATGGACCACGAAAAGGGAGAAATGCAATGCACACAGTTTCCTGCCTTGCTACCTACAAAGGTTTCTGCATCTACCCTGGATTTCACAACTTCCCTACAGTCTCTGCAGAAGAAAAAAAACATAAACCTCTTCCCACAAAGGATAACAATTTCCTTTGAGCTCTGGTTTCCACCTTCCCCTCCTCCTCAAAGGCATGCGCCAGTTAATCATCTCTATTTCTTTCACCTTTCCTTTTCTATTGCCACGTTTGTTTACCACCATGATTCTAAAGTTTTGTGGCTCAAAAGGCTCTTTCTTTGAGAAGCAGGTAAGTTCTGCATGTCATTCCTAAGGGGCTGATAGATTCCTAGGCTCACTGAGCCCAGGAAAGAAAGCCCTGCTTTCTTTCTGTCTTTCTGAAGAGATGGAAGTCTCAGACCTTGGCTGCTCGTGGACACCTCTTCTTCCTTTCCAAGCAAACCTCTAGCATACACACCTCTCCGCTCCCCATCTCCTATTTCTTCCTCTATCCACTGCCCTCACTCCACCAAAACTAATCCTGTAGTGGGCATGCTTAAGCGCTCAGTTGTATCCGACTCTTTCACTACCCTTTGGACTGTAGCCACCAGGCTCCTCTGGCTGTGGGATTTCCCAGACAAGAATACTGGAGTGAGCTGCCATTTCCAACTCCAGGGGTCTTCCTGACCCAGGGATCGAATCCACGTCTTCTGTGTCTCCTGCATTGCAGGAGGCTTCTTTACTACTGAGCCATAAGAAAGGCCAATCCTGTTGAAGTTACCACTGACATTTCAAATGCCAAACTCAGTGGATACACTTTTCTCTCTCATTTGACTTCCTGCTGTATCTCACAGTGACCTATCTCCAATAGACTAAAGCTTCCTCAAATATCTTGATGTCACAGGAATAAAGCCCTCATAGAGTCTGATAAACAATTTTTCCTTCCCTAGGACATGTTCAAACCACCCTCCTGGGCCCCAGCTCCCATGTTTTTGTACTTACATACCTCCACCTCCCCACCATGGTCAATCAGCCCAGAGATGGGCCTCACCAAGCAGTACCTATCAGTGATTTCCCTGAGAATTTTTCAATAGAGAGGGAAAACAAAAAATGTCTTGGATCTCCCACAATATTTGGTAACACATTCCAATTACATGCTCACACCTACGTGCCTGACTCCCTTATATCTTTAAAATACATTTCCAATTTTCCTCCCCCCAGTTTGTACTAGGCTTCTGTCACCTGTCACCACGAAAGGGTCCTAACCAATCTAAACATTCTCTTATCTCTGATTCACCTCCCCAGTCTCCTTTCAGTCTTCTCAGCAGGCAACTCTCTCTGTGTGTCCATCCCTCAAATATGGCCCTATCTATCACAATTCTAGGGGACAATGTTTGGTGAGACAGAAACATAACTATATCAGTGAACCGGATTGACCCAAGTAAGTCTTTGAATTTCACTGAACCCCACCAGGCCTCTCTCAGAATAAGCTATTTGCAACACAGGTTTCTATGGGAAAACAAAATCTAGAAAAAAAAAATTGAAATTTAACAGCTGCAAAGTTGATTTAGTAAAGTATCAGTCACTTAGTTGTGTCCAGTGCTTTGTGACCCCATGGACTGTAGCCTGCCAGGCTCCTCTGTCCATGGAATTCTCCAGGCACAAATACTGGAGTAGCTATTCTCTTCTCCAGGGGATCTTCCCAACCGAGGAAGCTCTTCAAACCATGTCAGTTCTTCAAACCAGGTTTCCTTCATTGGAGGCAGTTTTTTTGTTTTTGTTTTTACCATCTGAGCCACCAGGGAAGCCTGCAAAGTTGACTTAGGCTAGGCTATATTTTAAAGATGAGACATGCAGAATATGTCACTTTGTAGAAAAGACCAGGATATATATGTGTGTGTGTGTGTATCAGTTCAGTTGCTCAGTCATGTCCAACTCTTTGCAACCCCATGGACTGCAGCACACCAGGCTTCCCTGTCCATCACCAGATCCTGGAGCCTACTCAAACTCATGTTCAGCGCAACAGTGATGCCATCTAACCATCTCATCCTTTGTCATACTCTTCTCCTGCCTTCAATCTTTCTGAGTATCAGGATCTTTTCAAATTAGTCAGTTCTTTGCATCAGGTGCCCAAAGTATTGGAGTTTCGGCTTCGGCATCAGTCCCTGCAATGAATATTCAGGACTGATTTCCTTTAGGATGGACTGGTTGTATCTCCTTGAAGTCCAAGGGACTCCCAAGAGTCTTCTCCAACACCACAGTTCAAAAGCATCAATTCTTTGGCACTCAGCTTTCTTTATAGTCCAACTCTCACATCCATACATGAGTACTGGAAAAACCATAGCTTTGACCAGATGGACCTTTGTTGGCAAAGTAATGTCTCTGCTTTTTAATATGCTGTCTAGGTTGGTCATAACTTTCCTTCCAAGGAGCAAGTGTCTTTTAATTTCATGGTTGCAGTCACCATCTGCAGTGATTTTGGAGCCCAAGAAAACAAAGTCTCTCACTGTTTCCATTGTTTCCCTATCTATTTTCCATGAAGTGATGGGACCAGATGCCATGATCTTAGTTTTCTGAATGTTGAGTTTTGAACCAGCTTTTTCACTCTCCTCTTTCACTTTTATCAAGAGGCTCTTCAGTTCTTCTTCGCTTTCTGCCATAAGGGTGGTGTCATCTGCATACCTGAGGTTATTGATATTTCTCCTGGCAATCTTGGTTCCAGCTTGTGCTTCATCCAGCCTGGCATTTCACATGATGTACTCTGCATGTAAGTTAAATAAGCAGGGTGACAATATACAGCCTTGATGGATTTCTTTCCCGATTTGGAACCAGTCTGTTTTTCCATGTCCAGTTTTAACTGTTGCTTATTGACCTGCATACAGATTTCTCAGGAGGCAAGTAAAGTAGTCTGGTATTCTCATCTCTTGAAGAATTTTCCAGTTTGTTGTGATCCACAAAGTCAAAGGTTTTGTGTAGTCAATAAAACAGAAGTAGAAGTTTTTCTGGAATTCTCTTGCTTTTTCGATGATCCAGCAGATGTTGCCAATTTGATCTATGGTTCCTCTGCCTTTTCTAAATCCATCTTGAACATCTGGAAGTTCACAGTTCACATACTGTTGAAGCCTGGCTTGGAGAATTTTGAGCATTACTTTGCTAGCATGTGAATGAGTGCAATTGTGCGGTAGTTTGAATATTCTTTGGCATTGCCTTTCTTTGGGATTGGAATATATTCAAATATGCATATTTGTCAGATCCAATAATTTAGGCAGTTTCTGATAAAATGATAGATAAAATCTCATCATACAAAGGGCCTCTTCCTGACATTAGAACCTCTCTGACATGATGCAGTGGGAGGTACAAACATCACTTATTGATGAGCTCGTGGACGTAGCTGACCTAAATCCCACCACAGTCCAGAATGTGTAGTTCCTGTAGAACAACTGGCCTGGACCCTCAAAGCCCTCAATGTCATGGAGACCAGAGGGAGGTGGAGGGAGAAGAAGGGAGACTTTCTAGACTGAGGCAACAGAAAGGTAACAGTCAAGTGCAAAGCGTGAAACTTGAGTGGAGCCTAGATTTTAAAAAACTTCTTAAAAGAACAGTTTCAGGAATTTGAGTATAGACAAGATTTTGAATGTTATTGAAATAATAAACTGAAGTATAAAAACAATGTCATGCACATTGCTATTTATAAAACAGATAACTAAGAAGGACCTACTGGTCCCATCACTTCATGGGAAATAGATGGAAAAACAGTGGAAACAGTGTCAGACTTTATTTTTTGGGGCTCCAAAATCACTGCAGACACTGATTGCAGCCATGAAATTAAAAGACGCTTGCTCCTTGGAAGGAAAGTTATGACCAACCTTGATAGTATATTAAAAAGCAGAGACATTACTTTGCCAACAAAGGCCCGTCTAGTCAAGGCAATGGTTTTTCCCGTGGTCATGTATGGATGTGAGAGTTGGACTGTGAAGAAAGCTGATCGCTGAAGAATCGATGCTTTTGAACTGTGGTGTTGGAGAAGACTCTTGAGAGTCCCTTATACTGCAAGGAGATCCAACCAGTCCATTCTAAAGGAGATCAATCCTGGGTGTTCATTGGAGGGACTCATGCTAAAGATGAAACTGCAATACTTTGGCCACCTCATGCGACGAGTTGACTCACTGGAAAAGACTCTGATGCTGGGAAAGGTTGGGGGCGGGAGGAGAAGGGGACGACGGAGAATGAGATGGCTGGATGGCATCACCGACTCTGTGGACATGAGTTTTAGTGTACTCCGGGAGTTGGTGATGAACAGAGAGGCCTGGCGTGCTGTGATTCATGGGGTCGCGGAGAGTCGGACACGACTGAGCGACTGAACTGAACTGAACTGAACTGTATAATATAGGAAGCTCTACTCAATAATCTGTAATTAACTATATGGGGAAAGAATCTAAAAAAAGAGTTGATACATGTATGTGTATGTGCTAAGTAGCTTCAGTAGTGTTGAACTCTGTGCGACCCCATGGACTGTAGCCCACCAGGTTCCTCTGTGGTTGCCCTCCTCCAGGGGATCTTCCCAACTCAGGAATCAAACTCAAATCTCTTAATGTCTCCTGCATTGGAAGGCAGGTTCTTTACCACTAGCACCACCTAAGAAGCCCTGATATATGTATATGTGTAACTAACTCACTTTGCTGTATACCTGAAACTAACACAACATTGTAAGTCAACTTTACTCCGATAAAAATTAAAACAAAAACTCACAGTATCATCATTGTCTGGGAAGATCTTGCTCTTGAGAGAAGTTGAAATGCTTAGAGGTGAACTCACCTGGTATCTATAGCCTGGAGCTCCTTCCTTATCCCTCTTGTCTTCTGACTCTTCTAACTCAACCCTACTCATGCTCATCTGCTCTGCTCACATTTATGTGCCACACCTATGGACAAGCAGAACTCCCTGATCAGTATCTCCAGCTTGGAACTCTTTTCTGGGCTCCAGAACTGTGCAGCTCCCTTTTTACCCAACATTCACACCTAAATGTTCCAGCAGCTGCTCACACTCACATTATTCAAAGCCAAACACATCTTTCCCCTTTTCAATGCCTACCCCCCTTCCCCTGCACCACCCACCCTGCAAAAATCCCTGCTGCTTTTCCTGTCTTCTCCATCTTAGTATGTCAACTTGGTAATGTCAAGTTGACCAAGCCAGAAACTTACCTCTTTCTTTCCCCAACACCAAATCCTGTGTACTTCATCAGTCTCTCTTCTCCATCTCCTTCCCAGGGCACTATTCTTGCTGTCTTTGTCTCCCAAACTAAACATTCAGTTCAGTTCAGTTCAGTTCAGTTGCTCAGTCGTGTCCGACTCTCCGCGACCCCATGAATCACAGCACGCCAGGCCTCCCTGTCCATCACCAACTCCCGGAGTACACTCAAACTCATGTCCACAGAGTCGGTGATGCCATCCAGCCATCTCATTCTCCGTCGTCCCCTTCTCCTCCCGCCCCCAACCTTTCCCAGCATCAGAGTCTTTTCCAGTGAGTCAACTCGTCGCATGAGGTGGCCAAAGGATTGCAGTTTCATCTTTAGCATCAGTCCTTCCAATGAACACCCAGGATTGATCTCCTTTAGAATGGACTGGTTGGATTTCCTTGCAGTATAAGGGACTCTCAAGAGTCTTCTCCAACACCACAGTTCTAAAGCATCGATTCTTCGGCGATCAGCTTTCTTCACAGTCCAACTCTCACATCCATACATGACCACGGGAAAAACCATTGCCTTGACTAGACGGACCTTTGTTGGCAAAGTCAAGTCTCTGCTTTTTAATATACTATCTCCCAAATTAAAGCATCCCCATTGGACTTTCTTGTCTCCAGTCTTGCTGCCATCTATTTTCCACCCTTCCATCAGAGTAGATTTGTAGATTTTTCTAACATACAGGGAACTATATTCAATATTTTATAATAACTTATATGGGAAAAGAATCTGAAAAAGAAAAAAGAATGTGTGTGTGTGTATATATATATATATCTGAATCACTTTGCTATACACCTGAAACTAACACAACATTGTAAATCAACTGTACTTCAGTTTTTAAAAAACTATCAATACACGGCTCAAAATTACTCACTGGTTCCTTAGTGCCTCCAAGACAAACTGTAATAAACCTCTCTTGCATGACACTTGAGGTCTTTGACGATCTTTGTTCCCACCTTCCTTCCAAGGCTCGTCTCCTGTAGCAGCCCGCCACTGCAGTCCGTTCCTCACATATGCCATGCTCCCGTGGTCACCCTGAGCACCCCTTATCCGCCAGAGCTGCTGGGCATCTACACATGCCATCCTCTGAGCTTGGATGCCACGCTCTGCAACCTCTGGACCAACCCCCCATCACACTGCCTGCAAACAATCCTACTAGAGAAGACAGGTGTGTGAGAATGCTGCCCAGGTCAACTTCTGAGCTCCATTTCTCCTGTGGCCCCATTGACACTGACACACAACCATTTTAAAGCAATTTAGCTTACTATATTCGGAGAAGGCAGTGGCACCCCACTCCAGTACTCTTGCCTGGAAAATCCCATGGACGGAGGAGCCTGGTAGGCTGCAGTCAGACACGACTGAGCGACTTCCCTTTCACTTTTCACTTTCTTGCATTGGAGAAGGAAATGGCAGCCCACTCCAGTGTTCTCGCCTGGAGAATCCCAGGGACGGGGAGCCTGGTGGGCTGCCGTCTATGGGGTCTCAAAAAGTCAGACACGACTGAAGCGACTTAGCAGCAGCAGCAGCTTACTACATTAGGTTATTTGTTTATGTAATTGGTTTCCCTTAGATGGAAGATTCTCAATAACATGGAACTTTATTTTTAGTTTGTTTTTTTAAGGAACTAGTCCATGCCTAGAGGTGGCAGACACTCAACAATTATTGATTTTAAAAACTGACAAGGGGCACGAGGGATGAATTGGTGGAGCCCAATGAATTTTTAGAGGTGAAAGTGCTCTGTATGATACTATACAATGGATATATTTCCTTAGACATGTATCCAAACCCAAACAATGTACAAAACCCAGAGTTAACATAAGCAACAGACCCTGAGTGATTATGATGTGTCAATGGAGGTTCATCAGCTGGGAGATACTGAGCAGGGGGAATATGAGGAAACTCTGTACCTTCCATTCAGTTTTGCTGTGACCCTACAACTGCTCATAAAAATTCTATTTTAAAATATATACACAGAGAGAGAAAAAGAGAATCACCTTTGAGGAAGAAAGTACGGAAACAGAGAAAGAGATGAGAAATCAAATCCCAGATGAGAACACACAAATCCCAGGATGGACCAGTGGAGAGCAGCTATTCCGTGCCGAAATGAAAAAAGAAATGGACAGCCAGAGATGACGGTTGAGAAGAATTTACTTAAAAACTAATTTAGATGAATAATCATGGAAGTAGTACTAACTAACGAGCAGGAAAATTTTAAGGGGGAAATTAGGAATTCAGCCTCCTGCCTTCAGCTGTAAGGGACAAGAAACTAGTCAAGTGGTAGAGATGAGAGATAAGCCAGGGATGAAGTGAACAATTTGAAAGTCCCTTGCACAGACATAGCAGAATAATTACTTAAACTGTGAAGGCAGTATTTTAGGTCTAAAATGTCACCACCATCAAGTCTAAGTTTTATTGTAGTCTGTTAGGGAAGGGTTCTCTAGAGATTATGAAAAACTGCTTCTTGAATGAAAACTCTGCAAAAACAATTGACATTTCTATAATCCTTAAGGAATAGGACTTAGAGGGAAAATGACTATGCAGGTGGCTCTCTGAACATCAGTGTCTGAATAACTAATATTCATCCTTGCTTTATGTCAGCCTCATTAATCAGCTCCTATTAAAGATAATGCCATACATGTAATTATATGGCATAGCATTATGCTAAATATTTAAGGCTTTCATATTGCACCATCTCTTAGGTGTGGTGATACATTGCCCCGATTTGAATCTGTCAATTTTTCATGGATATCATCTATATTCATGGCTCAAGGCCCCTTAGCAAATTAATAACCAAAAGAGAATGGACTCCTCTATTTATAAGTCTATAGTCGATTGCTTAGCATACTTTTCCATGCTTGCTTTATCTCTCAAAGTCCTATTGGGCTTTCTAAAAACTTTGCCTCTCCTTTGCTTTCTAATTGCCCTAGTTCCCACATTAGATTTTTTTCTAAATCTAATCACACGTATTTTCAAAATTGCATCACTCTTGTAAACTGAATAATCAAAACAGATTACAAAGGAAATGAACAATACACTGTAAGTCAGATTAAACCAAATCCGCGACCTTGCAGTAAAATCTCACTTACCTGCTTATTATGCATTTTTAACATACAAAAAAAACCTCATCTTTATAAAGTTTCCAAGTGCTAACATGGTGTTTCATTCATTACTTCTTAGGAAAAACCTTACAAAAAATAGTCAGCACTGTCCTAATTATATAATCAGGAAAAGAGAGAAGACAAGAAACATTGGACACATTTCCATGACAAATAGCTGAATGGGGATTAAAATTCTGTGCTCACAGGCATTTTCTCCTGCACATTTTTTTGGTGAAAATTCTGTTGTCAGGTACCTGGCCTCCCCAAGATTATTCACATCAATCATTAACCACTATTAAATCAATAAACTCCTGCTGCTTCCACCCTAAGCCCAACACACCCTTGGGAGAAGTAGCATTGTCAGAATTCAGTGCCTGACACCGCTCTAAAAATGGCTGCCTCTCTGCTAAGGGCCTCCTCCTTGCTGCTGCTAAGTCACTTCAGTCGTGTCCGACTCTGTGTGACCCCATAGACGGAAGCTCACCAGGCTCCCCCGTCCCTGGGATTCTCCAGGCAAGAACACTGGAGTGGGTTGCCATTTCCTTCTCCCATGTGTGAAAGTGAAAAGTGAAAGTGAAGTCGCTCAGTCATGTCCGACCCTTAGCGACCCCACGGACTGCAGCCTACCAGGCTCCTCCATCCATGGGATTTTCTAGGCAATAGTACTGGAGTGGCTTGCCATTGCCTTCTCTGGCCTCCTCCTTAGGAATTCCCAAAGTTCATTTCTTTTACCCCATCTTTTAAGTCAGATAAGCCGAAACATGCTCCTCCAATTTGATGAGAATCTATCCAGCTGACTTCATTTGTTGTAATAAAGAAAAGGCAGAAACTTTGTTCTATCCAAGTAGGTAATACTGTTCTGGACTCTGGGGTAAACCCTGTGGCTTTCGATAATGAATGTCCTGATGTAAACTGTGGAAAATTCTGAAAGACATAGGCATACCAGACCACCTGACCTGCCTCCTGAGAAACGTGTATGCAGGTCAGGAAGCAACAGTCAGAACTGTACTTTCCAAATAGGAAAAGGAGTGCATCAAGGCTGTATATTGTCACCCTGATTATTTAACTCATATGCAGAGTACATCATGAGGAATGCTGGGCTGGACAAAGCACAAGCTGGAATCAAGATTGCCGGGAGAAATATCAATAACCTCAGATAGGCAGATGACACCACCCTTATGGCAGAAAGTGAAGAGGAACTAAAAATCCTCTTGAGGAGAGTGAAAAAGTTGGCTTAAAGCTCAACATTCAGAAAACAAAGATCATGGCATCTGGTCCCATCACTTCATGGGAAATAGATGGGGAAACAGTAGAAACAGTGTCAGACTTTATTTTTTGGGGCTCCAAAATCACTGTGGATGCTGATTGCAGCCATGAAATTAAAAGACGCTTACTCCTTGGAAGGAAAGTTAGGACCCCTAGATAGCATAGTAAAAAGCAGAGACATTACTTTGCCAACAAAGGTCCGTCTAGTCAAGGCTATGGTTTTTCCCGTGGTCATGTATGGATGTGAGAGTTGGACTGTGAAGAAAGCTGAGCACCGAAGCATTGATGCTTCTGAACTGTGGTGTTGGAGAAGACTATTGAGAGTCCCCTGGACTGCAAGGAGATCCAACCAGTCCATTCTAAAGGAGATCAGTCCTGGGTGTTCATTGGAAGGACTGATGCTAAAGCTGAAACTCCAATACTTTGGCCACCTCATGTGAAGAGTTGACTCACTGGAAAAGACTCTGATGCTGGGAGGGATTGGGGGCAGGAGGAGAAGGGGATGACAGAGAATGAGATGGCTGGATGGCATCACCGACTCAATGGACATGAGTTTGAGTGGAATCCGGGAGTTGGTGATGGACAGGGAGGCCTGGCCTGCTGCGATTCATGGGGTCGCAAAGACTCGGACACGACTGAGCGACTGAACTGAATGCAGTAAACTCTGCCTTGGTATGTGGTATTGATGAAAAGGCTAGATTATTTCTCGATCAGTGGCTTTAGAACAAGGTGCTTGTTAAAATGCAGATCCCTAGGTTCCAAGCTACCAAATCAGACTTTAGGGATGACAGTGCATTTAAATCAACAGCACTGCAACTAGAGAAAGCCTGTGTGCAGCAATGAAGACCCAGAGTATACATAAAAAAGTAAATAAAAATTAAACCAACAGCACTGTGATTCCTCTGCAATCGCAAGGAGGAAAGCCTTAGGCAGGACTAGGGCTTTTCATACTAGACTGCATGCTTCTGAGAATAGGAAGCAATTTTTATTCATCCTCACAGCCCTAGTATCCAGCTGAGGTGCTTAACAATGTTCAGTGATTGAACACATATGAACTGATTGTGTTAATCGGGTGTGCAATGTAAGTGTCCAAAACCTTTTGTTAGAATTGGCTCATGCATAGTTACTTATGAAGCAGTGTAAATACTTATAACCCCTTTGTACTGATGTTTAGCTTTGTCCTACTCCTGGTCTGCAAAGTGCAGGATTGAATGAGCCAAAGGCATGGCCTCGGCAAAGCTCACATGTAGACTTTCTCTGGGAAAACTTGAGGGCAGGAAGAGAAGCAGGTGACAGATGAGATGGTTGGATGGCATCATGTCAAACTGCAAGGAGATCCAACCAGTCCATTCTAAAGGAGATCAGTCCTGGGTGTTCACTGGAAGGACTGATGCTAAAGCTGAAACTCCAATACTTTGGCCACCTCATGTGAAGAGTTGACTCACTGGAAAAGACTCGGATGCTGGGAGGGATTGGGGGCAGGAGGAGAAGGGGATGACAGAGAATGACAATATACAGCCTTGATGCACTCCTTTTCCTAAACTCATGGACATGAGTTTAAACAAACTCCAGGAGATAGAGGACAGGGAAGCCTGGCATGCTGCAGTCCATGGAATCGCAAAGAGTCAGACACAACTGAGTGACAGACTTTCTCCACGGCAGCCTGAGGCCCAGAGATTCTCCAGTCACTCAGAATATTAAATTCCTTTGGTCATTTTAGACAAAAATTCCAGTCTGGTCAAAAAGCCAATCTCCAAACTCTCATTCAGTTAAATTTTCTCTCTTCTTCCAGTTGGGACCTACCTTTGCTGGGCAAACTGCTGAGAATGGGGTGGATGGGCCACTTCCTTCAGTTCCTCCTCTGCCATGCCCTCTGCAGCCTCTGGATCCCTTGGGGGCCAAGACAGCTGGGAGGGGAAAGAGGTGGGGATGGTGAAGTCTTCTTCCACTGCTGGACTTGTAATCCGAAAGCAGGCCTTGGCACAGCAGACACACAATTACCAACACTTCCTCCTCACAGGGGAAACTTCCTTCTCACTGAGGACCTGATGTAGTCACCAGTACAGATGGTACTACTACCCAGTCTAAGGTGGTACTGCTTGCCACAGAACAGAGTTGTTGGGGCAAGAAACAGCCACTTTATTCTGAAAGCCATCAGACCAAGAAGATGGTGAACTTGTGCCCCGAAAGAACCAGTGTGGCTTTGAGTTAGAATTCAGGCTTCTTTTTTTTTTTTCCAGGCTTCTTTTATACTAAAAGAGCCGGATGTAAAGTCAAGCATTTCCTGTTTCCAATCTGTTTTATTTCTTCCTGCCTCCAGTTGTCCACAGGTGGGCCTGATCAGGCCCTCGTGTGAGTTAAACAAAAGTATTTTAGCTTAATGCTCATTGCCTGGGAGGCAGGGTTCCCAGAGATGGGCCATTGTGTATAATTTAATCTGAAAGGTAACACCACTTTAGTGATTGACTTGTAATAGAATATAAAAGTTCTTCCCTGCTCTTGTGAGAAACAGGTCCCAGTCCTTCCAACTGGAACTCTGAAGGCCCCAAGATTTGGCTTACTACCCGGGGGAGCTCTCTCCCCCATCCCCAAGGAACACACACTGGCACCCCTCTCTCCAGAGGAGTCTCACTGTCCACCCCGATGGCGTTGTCCCTCCTCTTCCCCTCACCTGGAGCACAAGAGGGCAAATACTGTCCACACCAGATCCACAGTCTCTTAGCATGTCCCACACAGGTGGTCCAACATCTCACAAGGAAGAATTAATGGGAAAATTTGTCACCAGTCGTAGTGAAGAAGGAATTCATAAGATCTGAACCCCATCTTAGGCCTGTTCATGCTGATCATGCTCGGCCATCTTTCCAATGGACTCTGAACTTTGTGTTTAGTGCCTATGAAAACGACAACAGAAAGATAAGACCTCCTCCAGACAGGGGAACCTTGAAGATCATATCTAGGTTACTCATCGCCTAAGGCGTGCTGTGATTCATGGGGTCGCAGAGAGTCGGACATGACTGAGCGACCGAACTGAACTGAACAACTGAAGAGAAAACATACACTAATCACCCCTTCCTCCAGACAGGCCATAAATTTTTCTGTATCTATCGCAGTGTAACCTCAGGTTTATTGATTATTGGCTAGTTGTTTGACTGTTTGAGCACATGAGCACATAGCACGTGAATGATGGAGTTATTGGGATTGTATTTTCCTTGGTTTATGTAAGTCTCAAGGAATTTGGGGTGGTGGGTTCAGACATGCACACATGGGGTATAAAAGATTTTCACAAATGCTGGTCAGGGTCCTTGGCTAAGAGAAGACTCTGCCTTGGGCCCATCGGTGTAATAAACTGCACTTCACTATCTGCATTGTCCTTCTGAGTGAGTTTGAACGTGTGGCTACAACAGTAGTATCTGGGGAGACAGCTAACATCTAGTTACATTAGTCAACCTCTTAGTTACAAGTAAAAAGACTCACTCAATTCATCTTAGTTAATGGAGGTTTGGGATAAGAATAGTGGTGGAAATAAGGAACTCTAATAAAGCACGGCAGCCCAAGGGCAGACCTTGGCGCACGACGACTAGAGTGCAGTTCAGAGAGTGGAACAGGTCTAATGACCAGGAAGTCTGAACTGCCTCTCTGCTCCTGCTGCCATTTCTCCTTTTGCTTCCACCCGCACGCCAGCCCCACTCCCAACCTTGTTCCCTGGAACACAGTAAGACGCGAACAGGTGGGGCTTCTGTTGTCACACACATCTAGGAAACACTGAATTTGAAGGTGGAAACAACAGGCTCTATCTTGAAAGCAGGACTCCACCGAGGGCCGGACTGTGGACTTTGAGCTCTATGCCCAGTATCTACGGAAACGACAAACCAACCGGAAAACCAGGCCCCCGGAAGGAAGAGCCCCAGGGCTCTCCATCGCCTGAAAGAATACCCTAATTATCTGTGTAACTGAATAGAATCATACATTCTGTTATGCTTCTTGGGATATGACCACAAGCCTATTGATAATTGGTTAACTACCTAGGCTTAAGGGATATGAATCAAGGTTAATTTTGATTGTATCTTTCTCTTCCTTTGTTCAGACTAGTTTCAGGGAATTTGGGGAGGTGGGTTGGGCATGTACACTTAGGGTATATAAGGTTTCCACAAAAACTGGTTGGGGTCCTTGGCTAAGAGGAGACTCTACCTTGGGTCCGCCAGTGTAATAAACTATACTTCACTATCTGCATTGTCCATCTGAGTGAGTTTGTTTCCCGGAATGCATAGCTACAACAAATGGACATGGGTTTGGGTGGACTCCAGGAGTTGGTGATGGACAGGGAGGCCTGGCGTGCTGCGGTTCATGGGGTCACGAAGAGCGACACGACTGAGCGACTGAACTGAACTGAGAGTACCACACTCCCCACCCCCAGCCTAGTTAAGTATACTGAGATCAAGATTAAATCAGGCTAGATATATAAAAAAAGATGAATGACAAGGTCTTACTGTATAGCACAGGAAACTATATTCAATACACTATGATAAACCATAATGGAAAAGATTATGAAAAAGAATACATAGGTATATTTTTATATGTATAATTAACTTATTTTGCTATACCTCAGAAATTAAAACAGCAGTATAAATCAACTATAATTATTTTTTTTAAGGCAAAGAATATATACGAGTAGAGAAGCCATGTTTGTGGAGAATTAGGTTCCTCCAAATCTTGATTTCAAAAAATAAAAGAGATGAAACCAAGCTCCATGTTAATGCCTCTAAGTTTCCTCACTGAATAGGTGAGCCACATTTTAAGCACAGAGCATTTTAACTGTGTCTGTGTGTAAATGCGTGCACTCTACAAGAGAGAGGACATTTTAAATATTGTTGTTTTAGTCGCTACATTGTATCTGAATCTTTGCCACCCCACCCAACTCCTCTGTTCGTGGGATTCTCCAGGCAAGAATACTGAAGCGAAAAAGAAAAAAATAATACTGAAGTAGATTGCCATTTCCTTCTCCAGGGTTTCTTCTTGACCCAGAGATAGATCTCATGTCTCCTGCATTTGTAGGTGGATTCGACCCTTGGTCTGGGAAGTAGATCTCACATGCCACAACTAAAAAAGATCCTGCATGTCTCAGCAAAAATCGAAGATCCTGCGTGCTGCGGAACAGTTAAACAATTTTTTTTTAAATAGGTAAATTGTTTCAATATTTTTGATTACTGCTTACCCACACACTTAATGTCTTTAACACCTAGTGGCAAACCCACTGTAAATGATTTTTTTAATTTTAACAATGCAAAGTAAAAGAATGGATGCAAAAATGTTTTGTAGGCTTCTGATTTTACAGATGCTTGGCCAGACTGAATTGAAAATGTCTGAAGGTGGATTTTGGTCTCCCTTGCATGAGCTCATGCAGCCCTCTTCCAGTTAAATAAATCGGCCCTCCTCAATTCACCTCAGCAGTCACATTCAGCCCATACGAGGAAATTACTGGTTCATTAACATCATTCCACTGACTGGATCATAAAAATGCAACTTCAACATTATAAAAACATTAAGTCGGCCGGCCAATGTGACCAAAGGTCAATTTAAAAAGTCATGCACTCTTCCAGTCGTTCCCTCATAGGGCTATCTGTGAGCCGTAATTAACATGCAATGTCAAGAGAGAGGACTCCCCACCCAGGAGGTAGTGAAGTACAAAGTGCATGGGCCTGAACTCAGACAGATTAGCTCCATGACTTTGCGCAAGAGTGTTAAATTTTCTAAGTATCAGCTTTCTCTCGTCCACAAGATTGTGAGAGTCATGGTAACGTTCTGAGAGGGGCTATGTACATAAAGGACCTGCTCTGTATATAGAACACTGTAGTTGTCCAATAAACCGTGATGGTGTCTGTCGTGGAGGTGATGATAGCAGTAGAGATATCTCTTTGGTTGCCTTTTTTGTTTGTTTGTTTACCCAATATGACTTACCACATTTGAATGCAGTTTGCAGTTTTCCAACACATGTAGTACTAGCCTCATCCCAGCTCTGTCTCCTTCCTAGTGATTCAGTTCCCAAAACCACAAGGTTTTTTCTCTGAACTCAGAGATGCTAGTCCCAGCAGAGCTATGCCCCCTCCTCTGAGGTCTGAGCTCCACTCCACATATCCCTCCTCCAAGTGTCTATTTCAGTAATCCCAGTCTTTGCTTCTCAAACCCTGTGAGTGGTCATTGCTTCCTGCAATTGCTATCTCTGTGAAGCCTTGGTGTTTTTTCTTGCCTTTTTGATTAATTAACTTTATATCTAGTTAATAGTCTACATATTAAGTTCCTTGTCCAAACAGTTGGTATGGCTTATGACTCGACTAGACAATGATGGTACAAGTTGGGGTTTACTCTTTGTTTTACTTGTTTAATTGTTCTGCCACAATGCACAGCATGTGGGATCTGAGTTCCCTGTCCAAGAATTGAACCCATGCCCTCTGCATTGGAAGCACAGTCTTAACCACTGGACCACCAGGGAAGTCCCAAGGTGCTTTTAATGTAAGTGTAGAATTGGCTTGGATCCCTGTATCTTATGGGATCAATGAGTCATTTTTGCCTGGGTAGTCCTAGTTTCTGAGCATCTGGCCCTTCATGTGATTGTGTAACCCAACCCCTAAACACTTGTCTACCTTGATATAATCAGGCCATCTAGGCCACCTGCACAAATTCTTTCTGGAATCTGAACCCCACAGCTGGCCCCATTTGGGGAGAGCCCAGAGGAATAGCCCAAGGCAATGGGACAAGCACCTGGGTTTTATGTTGCCTCTTGCCTTTCTGAACTTAGTGGGGAAGAAAGAGGAGTGTCCCTAGGCCAAAGGGCAAGGGTTTATAGAGCAAGGTTCCATCCATACCAACAGTAGAGAAGGAGGATGGCGACATCCCAGTGGACCACGGATACTAGACAAAGCCTGGTTATTTCATATCCTGCCTTTCTGCCTAGGGACCCTCCCCTCCCTTCCTTCCCCAGTGAGTCTAGCAAGGCAAGAGGCAACAGAAAAGATCACTTGTGTTTTACCTGTACCCTATGTACTTCTGTCTTATCAAAAAGGCACTTTCATTTGGAGAAAAAAAAAAAACTAATCTGTTTCCAGTTCCACCTCGAGCCAACCAACTAGTTCTGAGCTAGTCAGACACAAATGGTGACTAGAATATAGCGCCCATCCTCAAGGAGCCTCAGTCCACTAGGAAGACAGACCACAGGTTTGTAAAGAGAATACAGGTTCAGATGCATGAAGTGGAGACCCAAAACTGCAGTGAGTTAAACAAGTTTATTTCTCCTCGTGCAACAGCCCAGATATGAGCGGAGGGCTGGCAGAACTGCTTTATTCCATGAGGTTGTCCAGAGACCCAGGTGCTTTCTATCTTGTTGCACCACCGTTCTTTACGGTGCAACCCAACCCCTAAACACTTGTCTACCTTGATATAATCAGGCCATCTAGCCACCTGCCACAGTCCACAAGCTCTAAGATGACCTGCTGTCACGTTCCTGTTCTACTCAGCACAGTAAAAGAAAGGAAAAGAAAGGGTATGCCCTTCTTTCTGAAAGCCACACACATTACTTTCCCTCATATCCTAACTGGCCAGAATAGAATCATAGAGCCACAGCTAGTTGCAAAGGATGCAGGAAAATACAGCCTTTATTCTCAAGACAACCACACACTCAACTAGAAATTAGAAATTCTATCTGTATGTTAGAAAGAGGAAAAAGGATATTGAGGGGAACAAGCGGTCTGTATGATAACAGACAATTATAATAATGTGGAAGGTGCAGGGCAGTGAGGAAAAGGCCTGAGAAAGCTTAAAGGAGTCTTCGTTTTCCTACACCCAAGAAATGCTTAACATACTTTCATGTAATAAATCTGGATAAACATAAAAATAAAGAGGAGTTCAGATGTAAACTGAACTGAAATCAAGTACCACCAAGCAAAAGTCAGTGGAAAAAATACATAAAATGTTTAACCATGACAGGGCTGGACATCAAGATATAAGATCTCTTCTTGCCCCGGCTTTCTCATTTTAATAGTAAATCCAGTATTACCCACAATTCAATACTTCGAAGGACATACCAGTAGGCTTTTACTTCAGACAAGCTAGAGTACAAACAGCTTGACTCTGAGTGTTCCTCAAACTCATACATGATAACGTCTTTAAATAAGGGATATCCAAATTATCACATCCTCATTTCTGCTAATGATTAAGGTGTCCTTCAATCCTGGGACAAACAGAAAAATTAGTATTGGTTTCTCCTAATATAGTTTGCCTAGGATTTTCTTCAAGGATGTTTGAAGGATGATCACTTGAAGTATTCAAGAGGGTCACCAATAACAGACATTTCTTTCTCTCTCAAATTCTTTAAAAAGGAAAGGAAATCAAGTGTTTTGGCTAAGGATAGAACTGATCTGCTACTAAATTGATAGAAGAAAACTCCTCTTGGCCAACTCAAGCTCCTTGAATCAAAAGCGAAGTGCAAGGCCACTGTTTTTTTAGATAACAAATTGGTTCAGTTAAGGAAAGACTGTAGATCTGACAAGGGAAAAATGGCATGCTCAAGAGAAGATGAATTTTTACCATATTTCATTATAGAAAACCACAATGAAAGAAAAATGACTTCATCAGACCCATTCTAGGAGCCCTGGTGATACTAAGGACAAAAGAATAAAGCCTCTGGAACTGGCTTCCTGTCACACGAGTTGCATCCATCAATTCAGGGCGGCTTCAGAGAGGCACATGCAATCACTGCTGACAGTGGATAAATCACAATTATCAAGACCTTATTAGCTATTGCCCTAGAGTTAAAGGGGGTCATTTGCCTCTATCGGGTAGCAATCGATTGCTTTGTATGGGCTACAACTTATAAGGCCAAGGTCAAGGTATGGTGATGGAAAATTAGGTTCGATATCATAAATCCTCAGCACCAATCCTTTTATCTGAACGAGAGTGCTATAAACTATTAACCCTGAAGACAGGTTTGTGGGAAATATAACAGAATCCAAAATCACAGTGAACTTTCAGATGGATAATACAGTATACCAGAAAAACCTAGAAAGATTGACCTTTCTTCACTTGATGAGAAGAAAAGAAAATTGAATTCACCCTGCCTTGATGCGCATGGTTAATTCTTCAGACCAGCAAGTACTCATCAAAAAGAAGAGGAAGAAGGAAGGTAGAAACTTTATAGAGAGAATATCCTCTTATTTCCCCTCTTCTTCCCTTCCTGCTATAATCCAAGGGAACCCATGCTCTAAACGAATGACTCACAAACAGCAGATACCTTGAGGTTGGCACTGACCAAAGTGAGGAGACAATTCTGTCACAAGGTCTTTTTATCTCTATAATTAATCACCAAGAGGAAAACTACCAAAAAAAAATAACAGAAACAAAATATAATTCTCAACTGCCCAAATAAAAGATGTAACTTTTTAGAACTGTTAGAAAATAATAATAGTAAACCGAGGTAAAAGGTACATGGTATTACTTCACCCATTCATCCAACATTTCTGAATGACTGAAAAAATTCCAATTTAAAAGTTGGGAAAAAATCTTGTCATAGTTGGTACTAAAGTAAGTGGCTGTGATTTAATTATTAAAATAATTTCATGTGCTCCTGTATTTCGGTTTTTCTTATATTTACTTGCCTTTTTACTGGCATAATAAGTGGTTTCCATTTTTATGTATATTGAAGTTGTTATACCCAGAATTGTACCAAATAGAAATATTTATAAATCAGTGTTTTCATACTGATCACAACAAATGTTCAATCAGTGAATCTACCTGGGTCCTTTTTGGCAAATTTAAAAAAATTTTAAAGACAATAAGACACAAATGCAAAAATTACCATCTTATTTGATGACAGCTTTTAACATGGTTGAATCAACAAGAAAAAAAAAAGAAACCATTTTTTAAACTTTTACATAACTAAAAAATATAAGGTTTTATTGAGTTCATGAGAAATGACAGATGTTTTTTCAAACGAATCTTGTTTAGAAATGTCAGAAGGTAGAAACTGTTCTTAAAAACAATAAACAATGAGAATGAATCTGATAAATTCTCCAGGCTCAGAAACAGGAACAAAAAAAATGTAAATCCAAAGTTGTCTCTGGATTCTCAGCTAGTTGAACAAACCTTGACACTAAATCAAATTTTACTTAAATTAAAAATGAATTTTTCTATAGATTTCTATAGAGGTAAAAGCAGGAAGCTTCAGAAACACATGAGCATGAAAACTTTCAAGGGTTAAACATTATTACTTTGCAATCTCCCACTGATTTCTCCCACTATTGCTGGACACTGCTATCTCCTAAAATGATCCACTGGAAATGCTAGATTTATCATTGACTGCTGCATCTCAGAGTCTCACTAGCCTACACATGGTTCTAATTACTCAGTGACAATTCATGTTTGCTCTAGAAATCTTTTCAGTTTTAAGTATAATTTTTGACAAGAATCTTGTATTTTAAAATACTGGGATCCTCCACTACCGTGTTGAATTAAAAATAAAACCCTGGCTGCACTGCTGACTGTAATAAATTTTAGATTTAGGGAAGGTATAAAAGCTTTCTAGATTTACCTACATTTTTACATTAAGCTGAGGATTTAGTGAAAACAGGAAAACTGTCCTGGAAATGCAGTTTCTTCTGCTTGCTAAAACGTAACTGGTAAATAATAATAAAGTGAGCTTTTTCTTTCCAGACTCCTAACTAAAGGACCAATGTTTCAGGGAAGAGTCTTTTCAAAAAATTAGTATGAGAGATGGCAGAAGTGGAAGGCAAATTCCCAGCAACCCAAAAGGTGGGCAGCTTGTCTATAAAGCAACGAGAGGTATCTAATAGCTCCATAAGCTGATAGATAAGCTGTGAAGCCCCAGAAAATCCCTGGAATCTCACCAGGACTCAGATACGTACAGGCCTTGCTAGAGAAAGTCCAAATCCCACTCTCAAATCATCTGAGGCCAGTGGTGAACTAACCCATTGGTTGCAAAAAAAAGTGCACACCCAGCTCATTGAGAGATGAGATTGACTCACCCAGCCTAGTAGCCTGATATTTACCTTTCTGAAGGTGAATAGTATTTAGTATTTAAAAACTAAAATATTTAGTTCAATATTTTCTACTATTCTTTCACATTAAACATCCAGAATACAATTTAAAAAATCACAAGATACACTGAAAAACAAGAAAATGCAGACCCACTATCATGAAAGAAAACAGAAAAAGACCCCAGCCTGACCCACATGTTGAAACGATCAAAGCAGAATTTTAAAGTAAGCATGGTAAAAATGCTGAAGTACCTGGTAGAAAAGAGGCAAACACGTTTGAAAAGATGAAGACTTCAACAGAAATGTTGACACTTTTTTTTAAAGAATCTATGGAAATGCTAGAAATGAAAAATATGCTATCTAAAGTAAGTAATTCATTAGGTGGGTGTAATCACAGGTCAAAGTAGAGGAGAATATCACAGAGCCAAGTTTAGATCAATATAAGTATTCAAACTGAAATGCAGAGGGAAAAAAGAATGAGAGGAAAAATACAAATAAAAGAACTGATCTGTGGGGAAACATGAAATGGTCTAACATTAACGCAATCAGAGTCCTAGAACAGAGGAGGGCGAAAGTGAAGTCGAAGAAATATTTGAAGACAGGCTGACCAAGAACTTCCCCAAATTGATAAAAGACAACAATCCAAATATTTAAGACTCTCAATGAATTCCAAGCAGAGTAACCACAAAGAACTGATCTAGTCATACCAAAATCAAACTTCCAAAAGTCAAAAATAAGAAGTACGTCTTAAAAAGAGCAGCCAGAGGAGCATAAAAGGGGGAAATACATTATATACAAGCAGGAAAGGATACATATAAAGGCTGGTTTCTCCCCAGAAATAATTTTTCAGAAGACAATGGAGAAATTTCTTTAAAGTAATAAAAAAAAAATAAATGTCAACCTAGAACACTGAATTCGGTGAAAATATCTTTCAAAAATGAAGATGAAATAAAGATATTCTTAGAAAGATAAAAGCTAAGAGAATACATTTCCACAATCCTACTTTGAAAAAGGTGTAAGGCTAAAAGGAAATAAAATTGACAGAACTCTAGTACTGCAGAAAAAATGAGCCAAAGAAAGGATAAATTATCTGAGTAAATGCTTTAAATGTTTTAGTTCCTTTATTTTATATATTTTCTTTTCACACTTCTGTAAAAGGCCATCGATTTTTAAAGCAAAAATTAAGAAGCTGAGACACTCAGCGCATATATAGTAGTAAAATACAAGCAATGGGAGCAAAAACGGTAGAAGAGGTCAATGGAACCGTGTTGTTGGAATGTCCTTATACTGTTCATGAAATAGTCTGATATTCTTTGAAGGTAGATTATGATAAATAAACATGCTTGTAATATTTATCTCTGGACTTCCCTGGTGGTCCAGTAGTTAAGAATCCACCTGCCAACTCAAGGGACATGGGTTCAATCCCTCGTCTGAGAAGATTCCACGTGCCAAGGGGCAGCTAAGCCCAAGAGCCGCAGCTGAGCCTATGCGCTGCAACTGTTGAAGCCCATGAGCCTAGAGATTGCTCTGCAGCAACAGAAGCCACCGCGATGAGAAGGCCAAGAACTCCAACTAGAGAGTAGCCCCCGCTCACTGCAACTAGAGAAAGCGCTTACACAGCAACAGACCCAACACAGCCAAAAATTAATTTTAAAAAAACTTATACCGACAGCAGGTTATTACATAAAAGTTTTGCCTTAAGTTAAATCTGATCTTCCAATAGAAACAATGGCATTAAAGAGGATGTTTTCCTATCTAAGGACTCAAATTCAAAGTTTCCCCCTGCTGCTCCCTGCTGAGCACACTCCCTGCTGAGTAGCAATGCCCCAAATGGGGGATGAATGCACAGCCTGAGAGGAGGTCTTCCACCCTCAGTGCTCCTCTCCCCTGACCTAACACGGCAGCCCATCACCAGGTCAAAGCCTCTGATGACACTCCTCCAACCACTTCTCTCCATCCCTCTTCTCCCACAATCCAAGGCTCTCCCACCTATTGTTTTGCTGCAAAAATTCTTTTGCACTTCTAGACTTTTGTACTTGTGCCCAGATGGGATGATTCTGTAGATCTATTTTGCAACTTTGTGGTTTTTTTTTTTTAACTTACAATGTATTCTGGACATTTTGCCAAGTCATTTCAGAGAGTTAGCTCATTCTTTTCTTTAACTGTGTAGCCTTTTCCTGCATATATGTACTATAATTTATCTATCAATCCCTACTGATGAACATTTCTAATTTTTTAATATTAAAAACAAAGCTATAATTCCCAAACACTGCTAGCAGGGGTATAAATTAGCACAGCAACATGAATAAACAAATCGTAGCATATATTCATAAACTGGAATAATATAGTGAAAATAAATGAATCACAGTTATATGTAGAAGCAGGAATAATTATGCAAACATAAGCAAAAGAAGCAAGATATGAAAGAATGCATAAAGCATTTTCCATTTATATAAATTTCAAAATTTGGCAAAACTAAACCGGGAGTTGGTGATGGACAGGGAGGCCTGGCGTGCTGTGATTCACGGGGTCACAAAGAGTCGGGCACGACTGAGCGACTGAACTAACCAAACTGAAACTATATTACATTACAGATGCATACACAGGTGGTAAAATTTTAAAGAAAAGGAAAAAATTTATTATCTAAAAGTCAAGATAGTGATTACTTACAGAGCTGTACTATCCAATGAAAATATAACATGAGCCATGAAAAGAAACCATAAATGCAATGTTAAATTTTCTAGGAGTCACATTAAACAAAGGGAAAAAAGAGGTTAAATTAACATATTTTATTTAACCCAATACATTCAAAATATTGTCATTTCAATATGTAATCAATATTTAAAATTACTAATGAAGCATTTTACACTTTTTTATACTAAGTCTTCATAATCCAGTGTAAATTTTATACTTACAACACATCTGAATTCCACCTATGTTTCAAGTGCTTCTCAGTCATGTGTGGCTGGTGGCTACCATATTAGACAACTCAGTTCTAACAGATACAAGAGTCAGGAAAGAAGCTATCTCTATAGGAAAGAAGTAGGATTGTAACTGGGAAGGACACCTGGGCTTCTGGGGAACTCTCATTATTATCTTTTTTGACATGAGTGTGGATTACATAAGTGTTTGCTTCATAATTATTCATTAAACCATACACAGGGTAGGGGGGTGGTCTAAGTTCCCCTACCAGGGATCAAACCCATGCCTCCTGCAGTGGAAACATGGAACCTTAACTACTAGACCACCAGGCAAGTCCCCCTCTTTTTTTTAACAAGCTTTCTTTTAACATGTTCTGTTTCATTTTTTCAAAAAAGTTTTAAAAATACTGAATGTATATTCTTATAACTCATTGCTATAAACATGAGCAAGTCTTTCTGAAGGATAAATTTATAAACACATAACTACCAGATCAAATGCTACAAACATTAAAACACTGAATAGTACTAAATTACCTTCCAAATGCTTGTATGAATTCTCACTCCAATAACAAGGAGTGAAAACTCCCATTTCTCCACATACTTAATAACAATGGGTTTTATCAATTTTAGGACATTTTGACAGGTGTGTGTAAGAAGATATTTGAAGAGTTAGGGTCATTCAATGACTACTTCGAGAACTTACAAAGTATTCCATTCAGTACAAGTTCTCCTTTTACACGTGTGGGCACTAACCATCAGCTTGTTGGTCTTTCTAGTGCCTCTGAAAAAGATGGGACACTTGTGTTCTTGGGTTACCATTGCCTTGCACCAGCAATTTTACCCTGCAGCTAGATAATATTTGAAATGGCCTTTCCTTGAAAGTACATACACCAACCTTCACTCTGACTGAACATTAGCATTTGATAGTTCGCCTCAGGGCTGTTCATTCCGTCAAGCTTTGACTTGAGTGGTGGCCAAAAGCAAAGACTTCAAAGCCAAAGACTACCTTGATTCCACAAAATGAAAAAAAAAAAACCTTCCATCTTGGCACAATTCCAAACTTTCTCCTCTAATGGCATTATAGTCCTGTTTCATTTTATATGACATTTTTAAATGTTTAGAATATATGTTTGGGACTCCTGTAATAAAATTGTCTTCAGAGATGAATTATCAGCCACATAAAAAAAATGAGTCCTATTACGCTATAATCACAAAATACTAAAATACTCCTTTATTTGTCAGGTTCTTCTCTTTCTCCCCTTCTCTTTCCTCCTTCCCTTTCCTCTTCCTTCTCTCTCCCAGAATTGCTTAGCTTAGTTCTGATCTCTTATTCCTTGCTCTTCAAAGCCTGAGAATTCCAGAAGAAAGATGCCCCAGGACCAAAAAGTGGGCTGGAGACAAACTCAGATGTTAACCTTAGAAGGACTTACCCAGAGCATTAGCAAATAGATCTATACAAGAGGGAGTCTATGTTTACTGCTTATTTGCTGGCAGGAGTCAATAAATGGGCACAAATAACTTGGCACCCACATGAATTAATCAGCAATTAATTCAGACCTGCTTGTACTTGTCTCTAAGAAAAGGAGACTGTCTGGTATTGTAGAACCATAATTACAGAACAGCATATTATACTAGCAGGGACTTCCAGGCTCCACTGCAGATCTCCTGAATCAGATACACCATGGTTGATCCCTCTGGTTAAGAATCACTTAAGAGAGGGAGGCACACAGAGGTTCAGCCTAGTAGCCCAAGGCATAAATCTACACACACACACACACATAGAGGCCCATCACTTTTTATTAGCATCTGACTTTGCAAGTCATTATGAATCTTGCTTTCCTTATCTGTAAGACAGAGATGATGCCTACCACACAGGGCTAGTTTAAGGATTCTATATGTAAAGCACTTGTACATAACAGATTCTCAACAATAAATTCTTATGATAGTAATAAGATTAACAAGATGATGAGTGGCATCCAATTTTTTTAAAATTTTTTACAATAAGCTCATATTTGTTATACTTAGGGGAAAAACAAAAGGTACTTCCATTTTTAATGGGTCTTGCTTTTTCAAGAGCATAGGCTCTAAGTATCCATTATAGAATCTGCTATTAAAATTTTAAAGAGCGGGGGAAGTATGGGTCAATTTCATGGAAAAGGAACTAGGGGAAATAATGTCCATCTTTTCACAACATAACTCTTTTTCATCCCAGGTGTATTTACAGATATTGAAATAGAAATGAACGAGACAGATGCAAGATCTACACTCCAAGTCTTCATAGAGTAGTAGGAAAGCAACAACTCATAACAGAAATCAATGGAACTGTGCTAACTTGTGACACTGTGTCACAAGGCCCCTCACCAGGTCTACAGGGTCAAAGAGGTTTCCCGTGGAAGAGATGCCTGTGCTGCTGGGAAGAAAAGACAAAATCTAGAAGGGTAGGGAAGCCCTCACCAGGCAGATGAAAAGCCTGGGTAAACACCCTGTGGTGGAAAGAAGCACAGGAGAGGGAAGGGTAGTTGGTTGGGAACAATAAGAAGCAGCATGTTAAGCACAGAGTGGGGGATCATCCAGGCCTTGTAGAAATGTTAAGGATTTGGGACTTGAACCCAAATGCATTAGAAAGCCATGAGTGGGGGAATTCACTAGTGGTAGAGTGGCTGGGACTCTGCACTCCCAATGCAGGGGCCCAGGTTCAATCCCTGGTCAGAGAACTAAATCGCACATGCCACAACTAAAGATCCCACAGGCCACAACGAAGACTGAAGATCCCAAATGCCACAATAAAGACCTGATGCAGTCAAATACAGAAGTAAAAATAAATATTAAAAAAAAACAGTGGGTTAATGATGAAATCAAAAAGAAAACTCCAAGAATGAAAACTAGCTCTTTTTTAAAAAAGAAAACAAAGCCATGGATGGGTTTTAGGTGGAAGTGATATCATATGATCTGTTCCTTCATAGGTCAGTCTGGGTGCTACCATTTGATAGCATAATCTGGCTTGCCCTGAACTCATTTGTCAGCAAAACCTTTTCTGGTCTGATTGAAAGGCATTTATAGTTTCATTGACCTCATTTACTGTGAATATTCATATAGTTCAATGCAGAGCTAAAAATATATTTGATAAACTACATATTGCCCTGGGTCTGACCAGGAATATTAAATGATATATACCATTTACCTTTCTAAAATCCTCCAAAAATCATAATTTTGAAAGATAGTCCCAAGTGTCTTTGATAAGGGGTTATGGAACTCCTTACTGATTTCTATAGTTTTTGTAGATTAGGAAAGTTAACATATATTCATGGCTATTGCCAGTTTTTCCCCCTTTTTGCAATGGTCCGATCTATCTTATACTATCATAGGGTTTTTTAAATTACTAATTCATGTTGAACGCAAAAAAAAAAAAAAAAACTTCACATATAGATTTGAATGGTGGTTCTTCACCCTCTCAAGTAAATGATGACTTTGAAAATCTGATTAACGTCATGGGAGAGCTCCCCCAGAAAAAGTACAAATAATTTTGCATATAATTTCTGGAGCTTTAGAAGCTCAAACACCAGATTAACAACTTCTGCCTTCTATGCTCTTCCTAGGAACTTTCATCCTTTCCTTCAACTTCAATATTCAGCCCATATCCATTTCCTGATTATATCTCCATATTCATCAGACTACTAAACGTCTCCAAATATTTCACTGACGTCAAACTCAATACATCAAAAACTGAAATCATTTTCTCTTATGCTAAATCCATTTATCTCTTTGTATTAACTTTTAATGAATCAAAATTCATTCAAAATTCACTAACCAATCAACTGAGTCAGCCAAAAATCTGGTCAGCAACCATGACTTCTAAAGCTCATCTACCCTTGACATCTCTCAATTTTATCGGCTCCTCATGTCCATCACAACAAACTTAGTTTGGCCATCAGGCGTTGCCTGAATTACTCTAACAGACACCTAAAATAGTTTTTCTACCAGAGTTTTTATATCCTCTGTGCGGAGAGAGCAAATTAGCCAAGATGCTCAGGCTCTCTCACCCCGTGTTTTGTAAATAGTGACTATGTAGCTGCTGAGATAATTTATAGTACTGCGCATGCGCATCATGAGATACTCGCTTAGTCACGGGTTCTGTGTGGTATGCCTGAATGAGCTTCACCCTGAAAGCTCTGGCTGCTGCTGCTGCATTCGGGCTAGACTGGCGCAACATCATGATTATGTTATGTGAGGTTATGTTATGGTTCCGTTATGGCTATATTATGGTTATGTTGTGGCTGCTGCTCCAGCTGCTGCATCAGCCAGGAGAAAGGCTATGTTATGGCTGCCGTGCCAGCCAGGAGAGAATAAACATGTCTGCAGTTCCTACGGCTCTTCGCGTCTTCTTCCAGCCTCTTAGCTTGCGCCTTGCCTACCCTGGGTTCAGCGAACAGGGCAGACAATGTGAACAGCGAGACAATTGGCGCTATGAGCAAGATCAGCAATACACCCTCCAATCCATGTTTAATGTTGTAACCAGCATGACCTTTCTAAAATGCAAATCTGGAGAATTTTCTGATGGTCCAGTGGTTTGACTCCGTGCTTTCACTGTGGAGGTTCCAGGTTCAATCGCTCGTTAGGGAACCAAGATCCCACAAGCCATGCTGCATGGCCAAAAAAAAAGCAAATCTGCTATCTCCTTCATTTAAAACTCTCCAGTGACTCTCACTGCTCTAGGGATTAAGTCCATACTCCTGAAAATGGCTTACAAAATCCTTTATCATCTACAACTCACTAACTCCTGCATGATCGCCCTTATATCTGATCATTTCCCCCAAATGTTAGTGAATGTTACCACTTACCAAGTTACTCAAGACAGAATCCTGGACTCTCTCCGCCCCTCCCCTCTGTACCTAATTAGTCACCATATCCTGTTTCTACCTCAGGGCCAGCACTTTGGTCCAAGTTACCCTCTTTTTCTCACCTAGACTACTAAACTAGCCTTCTTTCATTGAGGAGGGTGTAAAACAGACAATTCTCATAAATAGCTTAACCAACCAGGCTTAGTAAACAGTTCAACTTTGTACTGTAAAAATGTTTGTATAAGTACATTTGACACATGCTTTTAAAAACCTTGGCAAATAAATATTTAAGAATCACAGAAACTAGAGTTTCCATGTAACAACAAAATAAAATAAAAACAAGATTGAGACTTTGTATTTATTCCAAAGACTGAAAGCTGACAAATCAAGAAAACAAATACCAAGAAAAAATACTACGCTTTAATTAAACTGTGGTACTATTTCATTACTCAAGGTCAATTCAGTAAAGAAGTTTAAAGAAACTGCGATTTCATTCTGCTTGGTCTTTATTGCCCTCATCAATAGCAGTAACTGAAGGATAGCATTTTCTTATTGAAAGAGAACAAGCTCTAATTCTAAGAGAGACACAAAGAGAGCCTAGGTGACATCATAGATACATCATGTATACAGACAACAGATTTCATTACAGACAAGAACCCCCGAGCTTCGAGAACCCAAATCTTTTTATACTGGACAGCAAGCATGTCCCCACTCTGCTCCAGAGGTGAACACTGTTACCATCCAAGGCTCCAAGCAAGCCTACAATTTACCCTAAAAGGAGACACTACATCTTCCAAGGCCTTTTCTTTAACAAATATCCTTGGAAAGATGGTCTAGAACAAAACCAGTCAGAACTACTGTTCGCAAGACATACAGAAATGTGAGAGGCCCACAGAGAACTATATCCCAACAATATTCATTCTACACATACATTAGTTTCTGTTCATAATTATGTTGCTCCAATAGTCACTCTAATCTAATCAACAGAGGCAAGAACCAAATCAACTTCTCCAGCACAGCATTTAATTTCTACTTCTGCTTTATTGACTATGCCAAAGCCTTTGACTGTGTGGATCACAACAAACTGTGGAGAATTCTGAAAGAGATGGGAATACCAGACCACCTGACCTGCCTCTTGAGAAACCTGTATGCAGGTCAGGAAGCAACAGTTAGAACTGGACATGGAACAACAGACTGGTTCCAAATCAGGAAAGGAATACATCAAGACTGTATATTGTCACCCTGCCTATTTAACTTATATGTAGAGTACATCATGCGAAATGCTGGGCTGGATGAAGCACAAGCTGGAATCAAGACTGCAGGGAGAAATATCAATAATCTCAGATATGCAGATGACACTACCCTTATGGCAGAAAGCAAAGAAGAACCAGAGCTTCTTGATGAAAGTGAAATAGGAGAGTGAAAAAGTTGGCTTAAAACTCAACATTTAGAAAACTAAGATCATAGCATCCAGTCCCATCACTTCATAGCAAATAGATAGTGAAACAATGGAAACAGTCAGAGACTGTTTCTTGGGCTCCAAAATCACTGCAGACGGTGACTGCAGCCATGAAATTAAAAGACACTTGCTCCTTGGAAGAAAAGCTATGACCAACCTAGATAGCATATTAAAAAGCAGAGACATTACTTTGCCAACAAAGGTCCATCTAGTCAAAGCTATGGTTTTTCCAGTAGTCATGTATGGATGTGAAAGTTGGACTATAAAGAAAGCTGAGTGCTGAAGAATTGATGCTTTTGAACTCTGGTGTTGGAGGAGACTCTTAAGAGTCCCTTGGACTGCAAAGAGATTCAACCAGTCTACCCAAAAGGAAATCAGTCCTGAATGTTCATTGGAAGGACTGATGTTGAAGCTGAAACTCCAATACTTTGGCCACATGATGCGAACAACTGACTCATTTGAAAAGATCCTGATGCTGGGAAAGATTGAAGGTGGGAGAGAAGGGGACGAGAGAGGATGAGATGGTTGTATGGCATCACAGACTCGATGGACATGAGTTTCAGTAAGCTCCAGGAGTTGGTGGAAGCCTGGCATGCTGCAGTCCATGAGGCCACAAAGAGTTGGACACGACTGAGCAACTGAACTGAACTGTTAAATAGGATTCTGGCAGAAAGCAGCCATCCTATATCAATCTCAACCATGGCTCCCAGGGTCTAAGAACCCACCAGCTTAACAAATCCCCAAAACTATCAAGGTCTAATTTAGAAAGCCATGATTCTATAAAGACCTTTCCACTCAGCCCAAGGCATTAATCCAGGCATAGCCAAATATACTTCAGATTGCACAAAATCCATCTTGGCCCTTAAGAAGGAAGTCTAGGGCAATTCTCTCATCCATAACAACCTTGCTTAATGAGCTGAGACCAGCCTGAAACCCCTCCAGAGCCAAGGCACTGTCATGGATCGCTTCAACTAAAATCATGAAATTTTGTACCACCTTTTCTAATCAGGTGACTCCTGATACAGAGATCACTGCCCATAACGTATACATGAATAATAAATCAGTTGCCTTTCTGGAATACCCTGTTAGAAAGATCTCTGCAGTCATATGAGGGTCACATGATCTGTTAGTGTTTCTAAACACTTGCAGGCAGGTCTCTTATGATTGCCCTGAAGGGTGTTTTTCAGGACACAAGTTAACTTCTTGCTTCCAGAAAAGAAATAAAGTCCAGAAATCATGTGAGGTATCCCTGGAAAGAAAATGTTGCTACAACTGTTGGCCTCAAGTGAGACCTCCATCATTCAAAGGGCATAGGTTGACAGTTCCTCCAATGGGGCCTTCTGGCAAGCTAGTATACCTCAGCTAGGGTTCACCATTCAGTTTATTTATTTTTTTCACCATTCAGTTTAAATAACTGAATCTGGTCCTTATTTTTGGAGGGATTGCCTGAGGACCAACAGTCCAAACTGTCTTGTCAGTCCATGCCACCAGGAAGGTGGCATTTGTTCAGCCCCTAGAGACTGAGCAATGGCTATGGGAATGGACGAAATCCAGAGGTGTTGATCAATGTTTTGCATGGAAGATGCAGGAGCTTGGGCTACCCTGTGCTTTACTTGCGAGTCAGGTCTGAGAACAGCCCAGTAGTTAAGTTCCTGGCTGTTTTTCAAACAGACAGCCATTATCAGGGGGCAAGAGGACCCAGAAGTCCAAATACGGAAGGAGCACCTTAGTTGGAAGATGTCTCTTTATGCCAGATTCTAAATGGCTAAATCATTAGTCATAGAGACCTGTAGCTCAAAGGGGTCATCAGAGTTCTGGAAATCCAAAGGTACTAGTATTTCTCTGCATACCTCTCTTGCCAAATATGGGGATCATCTCCGGCACTTACAAGCATTCATAGCACAGACATCGACACCAATTGCATACTCACCATAGGAAGCCACAAGAGTATATTGAATCGGCCCTAACAGGTCACAGAAATTTTCCTTCTGCACTACAAAAAATGTCCAAACTCCACTAGTTGAATACTGGTGCCCCTTCTCCCACAGGAATGGGTAGGATAATGACTTGGGTAAATATATCCTTCAGAGCCATCAAGTTTGACTCTCTCCCCTCTGTGAAACTCCCCAGCGCACCCAGGCAGGGTGCACTGCGTCTCACCTTTAATGAGCCTGAAGCCAGGATCAGGGAGAAGGGGCAGAGCGGGAGAGAGCAGCTCTGAGCCGATAAGCAAGGCTTTGCATTCAGTTCACCTGAATAAACACAGAATGTTCCAGACCACCCAAATGTGAATAATATGCCCTCATGTTATTCAACAATTCAACAATCAATGTTGTCACCGTTGATTTCCATTTGGAATTTCTCTGACTTAGCAGTGACAGACACAATGTCTTTAGAGCTGTCCCTTTGTCACGAGGTTCCTTCTTCCAACTCCCCAGAGGAACATGACCAACCACCAAGGCACCAGGAAGCAGATTGGCACAATCATGTCTCTCGCTTCTCAGCTTCAAAGGATTAGTTAGTCAACAAGTAGGATAGCAGGGGACCCTGGTTCCCCTAACTCCCCCAACACTTGAGCAAGAGCGTTTACTACTGGATGCCAGGGTGAGTCTCCTCTCTGAATCGGCCTGTGGGGCCATGGTCCTTCCTTCTCCAGCAGACACCGCATCTCTCCTTCATCGCGTCCACACCACCAGAACAGTGTCAAGAACTGTGAAGGGTCTGCAAACTAACAAGTTAGTCTGGCATAGCTTTGTGGGTGCTGGCAGAAGGCTGAGGTCCAGGGTCAGACACAAAAGACTTAGTTTTACACATAGAAATAGCCCAAGTATCACTTTCTTGTTTGGTTCTCAAGCTCCAGTCCCCACAGGACAAAGCAAAGAGGAGCAGGTGACACCTGTACATGCAGAGGGTCACATTACAGGAGAGGAATCCTGAGCACAGGGAACGCAGATTGTTTATGATGTCCATTGCTTCATAAGGAGACAATCTTTACCTTCACCTTCCAAAGCTCTAAGCACACCTGCCCTTTGTTCTGGACGGAGATATTGTCTCTTTATCTTCTCTATCATACAAACATCCTTGTAAAATATTCCAGAAAAAAAGACAGTCAGTATCTCTGTTCAGAAGACACAAAAACATAAGCAACCCATAGAGAATTATCTAATAAATACCTTCTTGCAAACAGATAAAGTTAAATGATCTCCCCATTTGTTATTTACTGACAAATGGACCAGACCCTTGCATCAGTGGGTGAGAATATGCTTCCATGATTGTCTCTCAGTGGACCTGCTTCTGTTTCTCCTTCTGACTCTCCTCAAAATTCTCTGTAAGGTTAAAAAAAAAAAATTCTTTTTTAATTCTCTATAAGGCTAAACTTACCTTCCATCTATCTCTCAGGTCAGTGTTCCATAACAACCATTGGCTATACAACAGCAATTTAATGGATTTCAGCGGAGTGAGGATGAATTAAAGATTTCTGAATAGAGGGCGAAGACAGATTATCTGGATATCCCTGTCAACTAATGATTCTTGACTTCTCTTGTTTTCAACCCAGCAGAGATCCCGATGTTAGAATCTACTTGTCAATGATTAAGAGGAGAGAGAGGATATCAACGGGGAAAGCCAAATTTGAGCACTAATTGAATAAATTCATACTTACATCCTCATATTCATTATTTCACTTGAGATCATCTACTTTTAACCACTTCAAAATCAAATTATATATTACCCTCACTCTCCCTATCTAATGGTGATGATACCAATTGATTCTTTAAAAATACCAGACTTTCAAATATCACTTAGTACCTCTGGACTAGAAAATGCTTCAAAAGTCTAATCTGTACAATCTGATGCCAAAAATATTTAAATTTTTCTAAAAAAAAAAATAGCAAAGCATTCTGGGAGGCATGCTTTAAAAAATGTCTAATTTTTTAAATTAGCAATACTTTTATGTTGACAGACATGTTAAAATATACTTACGGCTTATTGGCCCACAGCAATCAATTCAGAAATATAAATATTAGATCAATATTTAACCATCAAGGGGAAAAAAAATACTGCTACGTCAGCTGGTTTTTCTCTCTTCGAATTTAATGAGTTTACATCAAAAAATTAGGTAGTCATCTTACATTTACGGAATAAAAATCTTTTTTAAAAAAAAACAATACAAAGAGTGAGAGGATTGTAACCAAGTTTACATTTCTTTTTGTTATAGTTTGTAACAATTCATCTCATCATATTGCAATGTGCAAATGCATTTGCAGCACCCATTACAATCATGAAACTAAATTTAAGGAAGTACAGTGCTACTAATGGCCCTCAGAAGAAGCTCATTTACCTTCTGTTAAAAACTCTATGGTATATAAGCCTTACATAATAATGCTACTTAATCACCATTTGTCACAAGAACCATCATCAAAGTTTTCTGGAAATGAGTTCACATGTGAATTAAATATTTAAAAGGTGAAATGTTCCTTATTTTAACTTTAGTGAGATCTTCCTTTTTCATTAAGAAACACTTTATAGTTTTAAAGCAAAAGCTGATAAGAGTCCAGATAACTAAAACTGTACTCCTGAGTTCAAACTTACAGATAAGTCTTTTGTAAATAGTTCTCAATAAAATATCCTCCCTCCCCAGCCCCCTTGCCCCAAATCTTGAATTTTCTTACAAAACTTTGGTCAAGAGTATAAATATTTCCAGGCAGATATGTATGCCATACGATAGCAAGAACAGTAAAGCCCAACTAATGACTTTAGGTTTTAGAAATAGAAGGCAATTAAAATGTACTCAAAGTTACATTAAGAAAAGCTTTCACTGGGTAATATTGAAACAGTCACAAAGGTTAAGAAAATACTGATATCAAAGTACAAATGACTACAATGTTAAAATAGACAAAAACTACTATACAAGAGCCTCTTTTAAAATTAAAAATAAAGAACACAACACATGAGTCAGGATCGCTTTCCTGTTCTCCTCATGAATTTTAGTCTTTATATTCATAGGGTTGGTTATGCTGACATCTAGGAGAGTTTCTTATGACATCTGATGAAGTCTCTTTCCAAATTCAGGCGATGGGTCTTCCCTAAGGAGCTTCTTGACTTGGTCACATGTTGGTCATTGTACAATTTCAAAGTAGTGCAGTATCGCCATGATGTGCTGAGGCATGAAGATGTATCCTGTGTACAGTGCCATCCCCACGATGGAGACCAGCATGGAATCTGAGTCACAGTTAAGGAAACGTCATTTTATTTTTCTCAGTTTATCTAAAACTAAATTCCCCAATTTTTGCAACTGTTTTGTGTGGAAGTACCCACTCACTTAATTCTTTCTCACCCCTATCAAGCATTTATAGAGAACAAATCACTATATAATTATAGCTGCTCACCTGAACTATGCCTGACACCATTCTAAAATTTTGTAAACAATTTTGGCTGCCTCAGGTTTTAGTTGCAGAATGTGAGATCATGTAACATGTCCTTGTGACATGTAAACTCAGTTGCAGCATGAGAAGCCTTAGTTGCAGCATGTGGAATCTAGTTCCCTCACCAGGGATTGAACCTGGGGCCCCTGCATTGGGAGTGATGAGTCTTAGCCACTGGACCACCAGAGAAGTCCCCATTCTAAATTTTTTAAGTTCATTTTATCTTCACCATCACCTTACATGGGGCATACTATTATTCTCCCTGTTTTATTTCAAAATATCAGGCTGCTTAAAATGAAGCAGAGAAAGTGACTGTTCAACCTAAGAAACAGAAATGTACAGGAATAAAATTATACAGTATTTAATGACTGCAAAAGGTCTACCAACGTGAATAATAAGAATGTCTGATCCAAAAATTTTAGAATTATTTAGACTAGAATGCGGCTAAGATATTGACTTTAGGGCCAAAGATAAGATCGATCATATACTAGTGACATAAACTGACAACACCTGCTATATTAAACACATATTATTCTCACTAAACTTTGCAGTGTCAAAAGTCATCTTGATAACCTAAACCACAGACATTCTGCACTGTGGTCCTTTCTCTGCATTCCAAAAGGAATTTAAACTGTACAGACACAAGTCAACAGAGAGTCCTCCTGCTGGGCCACATGAAACACTGTTAACAAGAATTACGTAAAACCTAAGGATTTCCAAAGGGAGTGTCTGCTTCTGAACGAGCACTGTGTTTTAGTCCCTCCTTCATTCACATCCTCAACTTCCCCTCCCCCTGCCTCTTGTCTTCCATAGTTCAGTTCCACATACTGGTAGTTCTGTCATACCTTACATTCCTCTTTGAGAAGACAGAGTTTAAATAAACAATGTGTTTACTACCAACCAATATTTGTATAACAGTTTAGTTGACAAATCTTTTATGTATTATCTCACTTGACCTTTACAGCTTTCAGCTTTCCTGTGAAATGTTTATTGACTACCACTCATCAGAGACTGAGAAAATACTTGAGGGGACTTGTCCAAGGCCACCCAAGAAGCTATCTTTAGAGCTCAAACCTGACTCAAACCCTAAGTTCATTTGGCAAACATGGGTGAAAAGTCTCCCTCAATGGTTGCTTTTTGAAATGCAATTAAAATCACAATGATTTGGGGACTTTCCTTGATGGTTCAGTGGTTAAGACTCCACGCTCCCAATGCAGGGGGCAAAGGTTCAATCCCTGCTTGGGAAACTAAGATCCCACATGCCACACAGCACAGCCTGAAAAAAAAAAAAAATCATGATTTTATAGTGGGATCTCACAGTCTTCATGGGAGGGGTCAGCCGACATTCAGACAACCTGGACACAGGAATATCCCAAAGCAGGATTTATGAAGAAGATGGACAGGCCTTTGGAAATGAGTCACTAAAGATGGCGGTGGAGGCCAGTGTCACATCTGGAATGACAGCAATGACCCTGCTAGGGGTGCCTGAGTTAGTGCTGCTGTCCCTGTGAAGAACTTCACAAGAGGAAGGGTGTTTGCAGGAAGGAGGTTGCCCTGGGGGAGGTGGAGCTGGCCGCCTTGGTGGAGACGCAGATGTCAGGTGTAGGTAATGTCCACCCATGACAATTTTTTTTAACTTACTTTTTAGCCCCCCCTTAACTCAGTTCTTTCTTAAACAACCACCCTGTATTTACCACTTAATTTCTTTTTAAAAAAAAAAGTTTATGTACTTGCTGTTTCCATATTACTGTTTATCATCCACACGACCGTATGCCTTCTATCCCTCCAGGCTATAGACACCCGCAGGTCACTGATGACCTCCTACTAAACCCAATGGCTATTTGAATTGATGCCATTTTCATCTTTCCTCTTCAAAACTCCTTCGACTCTGGGTTGAGGTACTTCTCTGGGGTTCTCCTTCCTTCTCTCACATCATTTTCCTATTTCACTGGCTTTTTTCCCCTGTCTGCCACTGATGTGTAAGATGGTTAATGTGCTTTTCTTCCAAATATCCACTCCACTCCTCCTGCTATACAGCTGTTGTGTTCCTTGAGTGGATCTTATGCTATCCCATCTCCAGGGACAAGCCCTGACTGATCTGAACCAATTAAGATCTTCTCTTTGTAACAATGCCCACCCCCAAATCTGATCAACCAGTTCTAAGTTTAAGACTTCACCAATCCTAAAAGAAATCAATCCTGAATATTCATTGGAAAGGCTCTTGCTGAAGCTCCAATACTTTGAACACCTGATACAAAGAGCTGACTCATTGGAAAAGATCTTGATGCTGGGAAAGATTGAGGGCAGGAAGAGAAGGGGTTTAACAGAGGATGAGATGGTTGGATGGCATCATCGAGTCAATGGATACCAATCTGAGCAAACGCCAGGAGACAGTGAAGGACAGGGAAGTCTGGCATGCTGCAATCCATGGGGGTCACAAAGAGCTGTACACGACTTAGCAACTGAACAACAAAGATAACAGCAGTAGCAGCTTTCATTCCGTGAATATCTAGTGTGTACCTGGAACTGTGTTAAGCCTTTCAGTGAGTTTAAGCAACATCCCAAAATCAGAGTAAGCGATGGAGCCAATTCCAAACCAAATCAATCAAACCTCCAAAATGTATTCATAACCATTACACTATAATACCTTCCTATGAATGAGAAGTCCTGTTCATCCAAATAAAACCTAATCATTCTCTCAGCGACTCATCTCCTCTTAGATGAGGCTTTCCCTAGCACTCACTTTTTCCATTCTTACCCCAGTGTCCTGACAGAAGCAATTACTCCCTGATGTCTGTCAAACTCTTTATTAAATGTCACAGTGCTTATACCCATAGATTTATTTATCTCATCCAGATTATCAACTCCTTGGACACAGGAACAATGTCTAATCATTTGTATCTCCAATATCTAACATAACACATGCTTAATCAATGTGTGATGAATAAAGGCATTGCTCAAGAAACATTATTTGGCCCTGGATTCACCATAGTGCTTTCTATATATTCCACACATGTACTGTGGCTGACAAATGCTACAGTGACTACAGCGAAGAGACACAAAATCATTTTCTAATCTATATTTTCAAAATGTTTTTTGGTTTTTTACAGTTTTTACATAAGATTTATGAGTGTCTACACCAAACAAATGAAATGACATAGTAATAAAATTCAGGTCATTGGCTCAAATTCAAGTAAGAAGTAATTACTAAAAACAGCCATTTGAATGATTATATTACCTACTCTTTATGGCACTATAATCCTTCAATTGAGTATGGAGAATGTATCAGTTATGGAACATGCATAAATTTAGCTTAACAGAGACTGTTCCACATAAGATAGGAATCTGAAACTTAAGGTCAATTTTGTGAACACTAAATTCTCAAATCTTTAAACTTTTCTTTGCATATAAAATCAGGACGTTTTTCTAAGTGAAACAAGAACTTACTGAAACTTGAAAAGATTTTTTTTTGCCTGGTTAAGATATTCAACACTAGAGTTCATGACATTCTATAGCATTCTGTTGTGATGAATACATATGGAATAAGAGGACATATGTATACCTGTGGCTGATTCATGCTGATGTTTGGCAGAAAACAAAATCCTATAAAGCAATTATCCTTCAATTAAAAAACAAATTAAAAAAAAAGAATAAATGGCAATTATAAAGCAAAATTCAGGCAGTGGATACTTAATGGGGTGAAATGGGAAGAGGAAGAAGAGAGACCCGCAAGAAAGGGGCATAAAGGGGCTTCAAATGTATTAGTAATGTTTTTCTTCAACTAGTTGGTAGTATGGGCACACTTTCATTATATTATCCTTTATGGGGTTTTCTGCATGCTGGAATAGTCAATAACTTTTTTTAATAAGTAAAAATTGCAAAGGAAAATGTAACTGTATATCATACTAGACTAAAAGCTATTTGAAGGATCTTTGACAAAGTTTGGGTTAGGCATCATTGGATCTAATTTGTTACTAGGAAATAAACAGAAAGCCTTAGATCTTAGAAACAGAATAAATAACTCTCAATTCTGACAAAAATAAAATTACCAAAAGTCACTTGAACCAAGATGCAAATGCCAATTTATTAGCTGCTCGAAATAATAATAATAACCCTAAATTTATACCCAGAGCCACTTATTAAACTTTTATTCTATTTCCCTCAAAAAAGTTTCTATATTCCGACCCCAGTTCTCCTACGTATTTTCAGAATCATAATAATAACTAACTCCCTAAAAGTAAGTTTGCTATACAATTAAATTTCAAAATTATTTCCAAAAATTATCCTAAAGCTCAACCAGAAGAGAATATTTTTCTAATTGAAGTACATTTGATTTACAACATTTCAGGTATACAGCTAAGTGATTCAGATATACAGATGGATTCTTTTGTGGATTCTTTTCTCCATTATAGGTTATTACAAGGTACTGAATATAGCTCCCTGTACTATACAGTAGATCTCTGCTTAACTAGTTTATATACAGTAGTATCTGTTAAACCCAAATTCCTAATCTATCCCTCCACTAAATAAGAGACTATTTAAAACTGACTTAACTATACAATGAAACTTATAATAAGTGAACAAATAAAACAATGGGACCATGAGGAATTTCTACTGGCCTTAATAATCACCTTGCAAAACATGCAAAAAGAGAAGAAATGCCTTTTATAATAGCTTTCTACAAATGCAATTTAAGCAATTTCAGCCAGGTAGTTCAAATAGCTCCAAAATACCGAGTTGAATATTCCCTAAGATTATGCTTGGCACCATTTATAATGGCAGGCTATTGACACTCTTAGACCTTGGTTTTATTGTGACATTTGTAAGGCTGGGGAACATGTGACCTTTATCTCCTTAGAAATATTCTCCCAAACAAAGCTAAAAGTATACTCTCTAGAATACAACAGCTATTATTTGCTATCTGAGTCCTTGAGTGGATTTCTCAATCCATTGCATTCTTTTAACATACCTCTCAAATTTTAAAGTATCCTTGATATACTGTAAAGTTCAAGAAATGGATACTGGAATCACCACACCACTAGAAGAGACCTAGGTCTGAGCTGCAATTCTACCAATCCCTGACTATGCCAAAAACTATCTGATTACTAGTCTCTTTATCTATAATATGAGGAAATACATAACTTACCTTTCAGTGTTGATAGAAATCTATTCTTTAACAAAAGGTAACATAATCTTTATTGAAATTACTGTTTTAAGGCTTGGGCACTTAACACTATGACTCAGACCTCTGTTTGGAAATTGCGCAAGGTCACTCTGTTATTAGCTTGTTGTTAATTTATAGTATAATCCGAGGGCATCACAACCTCTCTGAACCTAAGTTTCTTATCCATAAAATGAAATCCCTTCCTACATCAACATGTTCAGATTCCACTTGCTTGGAGAGGCATTTAGGCACCATTTCTCAATCATCTAATGTAATCCTCTGTTTGAGACATTGACACACACACACAGATACACACAGAGAAAATGTAAATAATCAGTGCTACATAATACACATATATTAGAAGGTGACATAATCTATACATAATGCTATATAATATACAAGGTGATAGAGAAATCTTTCTATTTGGGCTTCCCAGGTGGCTCAGTGGCAAAGTGGTAAAGAATCTGCCTTCCAATGCAGGAGACTTGGGTTCAATTCCTGGGTTGGGAAGATTCCCTGGAGGAGGAAATGGCAACCCATTCCAGTATCCTTGCCTGGAAAATCCCATGGACAGAGGAGCCTGGTGGGCCACAGTCCAAGGGGTCGAAAGAGAGTTGGACAGGACTGAGCAACTAGACCACAACCACCTCTCCATTTACCAAGCCCTTACTGCTGTTTCCACAAGCATCAGTTAGCTGTACAAGACTGACCAGGTTCATGCTTTAAAGTTGGCTCCATGATTCAACCAATAGAGAACTAAGCTAGTGAAATCTAGACTAACAAACGAAAAACCTCAAGAACTAAAAAAAGTCTTTTCTGTTTTATGTGTATGTAACTGCCTCTACCACTGACTTTTGAGTGCTTAAGAGGGAGTGCCTCAGCCGCTCTTTGCTTCTAGCTGTAGTGCATTGTTAGACAACACCAGGACTTCGTCAATCATCAAGAACTGAGCAGATAATGTATAAAATAGATAACTAATGAGAACCTACGGTATAGCCACGAGGAACTCTACTCAATGTTCTGCGGTGACCTAAATGGAAAGGAAATCAAGAAAAGAGGGGATATAAGTAAGCATATAGCTGATTCACTCTGCTACACAGCAGAGACACAACATTGTAAAGTAACCATACTCCAATATAAATTTTTTAAAAAGAGAACTGAGCATACAATGCGCCAAGATTATGCAGGAACTGCCAATAAATGTTTGTTCAAGGGCTGCGTGAAAAATTAGAGTTTATAAACCTGGACATAACTTAAATATTTTATGGGTTCAATGGATTAAAAAGCAAATGGATGTGAAACCATACATCTGTGTATTGTTTTCTGTTTTCTTTAACAGGATTCCCCAACTAATCACGAGCTGGTAAGTTCCCAGCTAGATAGGAAAAATAAAGACATTTTGCTCATAGAAGGAATTGGCCACCCTAGGCCTTTTCCCAGCAACCTAAAAAAAAAAAAAAAGGAAGTCCTTTAAAATACATCAGAAGATTGCAGAAACTAACATTCCTGCCCTAACCAGTAACCTCACACTATCACCACCTACCTTAGCAAACTGTTCGCAAGACTCTGGAGAAACCAAAGTTAGTTCCTCACTGGGAAAAGAGTAGAGATTTCTGTTCCAGTGGGTATGATTTATTCCTGTTCACTAAACAGTTTCAATGTTTTCAGTCTCTGAAGGCCCGGGTCACATCAAAAAGCAGAGCTAAAGTGTCATTTTTCAATCTTCTATTAGTCAACCCAATCTTCTATTACTCAAATTCCTTTTGTAAAATCACCTCTTTAAATGCTACTTTTATCCTTAGACATATTCAAAAGTTTTGATAAATCTAATTTATTTTAAGGAACCATTTGAAAGAAAACAAAGCATCTGACAAAGTATAACCACAGGCTGTTTGGTGAAGAGCAATCAAAGTTCAAAGGGAAAGCAGGTGTCAGCTGCTGAACAATGCTATGGAAAGGAATCTCCCTTACTACTGCAGGTTTTGTCCCTTGACCTCAAAAAGAAATGTGCTCAGTCTTGTCTGACTCTCTGCAACCCCATGGACTATAGCCCGCCAGGCTCCACTGTCCACAGGATTTTCCAGACAAGAATACTGGAGTGGGTTGCCATTTTCTTACTGCAGGTTTTGTCCCCTGACCTTGAAAAGAAATGCTAAGAAAGCTTATTTTGGGAATTCCCTGGCAGCCCAGGGGTTGACTCCGTGCTTTCACTTCCTGGTCATGGAACTAAAATCCTGCAGCCTCAGAACACTGCCAAATGTTTTGAAAAAAAAAAAAAAATTTTTTCCCCCAAATATGTCACTTTTGATACTTCTGGTTGCCATAAATGAAAGCAAGTAGAAGATACTGTTCAGAGTATGTCAGCCAATTTGATATTCTTGGGCCATAGTAAAGGATATCATGGGCTTCCCTGGTGGCTCACTGGTAAAGAATCCACCTGACCATGCAGGAGACGTGGGTTCAAACCACTGATCGGGAAGATCCCCTGGAGAAGGAAATGGCAACCCACCCCAGTATTCTTGCCTGGAAGATTCCATGGACAGAGGAGCCTGGCAGGCTACAGTCCATGGAACTGCAGAATCAGACACAACTTAGCGACTAAACAACAATGAAGAACATTACATCAGCATCAGAGGTTAATGTTAGCACGCAAAACCCATTCTCTGAGCTTTCTGTAGTGGTCGTCATACCTAAGTATGGAAATTGATTTTAGAACAACTTGATGATGAACTCTTTAAAAACTAAACAAACAAAAAAGTCTGCTGCTAAAACCAGAAACAAAACTGTTCAATTCTGAACTGAAACCCTAGAAATGGTTTGTAGGTCTGAGCCCAGAGACAATGAAGCTATGTACGGATATATCTCTTTTTAATTAGAGCCTCTGTTAATCTAACTGAAGATCTGAAGTCCTGGAGTCAAGGGGTGGGGGAGTGAATCACCTGTTTGCTCTAAAATATAATCTGTCCTGCTATAACACACTTCTGAAACGTCAATCAGCTCATACATAACTAGGATTTCTTTCATATGGGATTTTTTTCATAAATTAGGGAAGCCAGATTAGTGAGAAAAGAATACTAATCTTGAGCAAGAAACATCCCTCAGCTCAGTGGCTACAAGTCCTTATAGCTCTATTTTAAGAAAATTAAAAATTAGCATCTGCCCCAGTTCTTCCTCTCCAGAAAGGTACAGCTCCCAGCTGGAAAAACTCTCCACTAATGACAGAGCTACACTGTCTGCCTGCACCTCCTCCTCCAAGCTAGCCCACACCATCTCTGTCACACCCCAGCATTTCCAATCAACTCTGTCCATCAATTTTTAATGTCCCCTGGGGCAGTCTCCAGCCTGCTTGCCCTGGCTATCCAAGTAATCCCCCCAAAAGCTAATCATTGTGCTCATTTGAAGTTGCATCAGTTTTGACGAGTCTGCGCCAATGGTATTTTCCCATAAACTATCTTATTTGAGAATTTTTTCAGAAACACATACAACACGTAATGGGGTTCACCGGTGGCTCAGCAGTAAGGTATCTGTCTGCCAATGCAGGAGATACGGGTTCGGTCCCTGGGTCGGGAAGCTCCCCTGGAGGAGGGCATGGCAACCCACTCCTGTATTCTTGCCTGGGAAATCCCACAGACAGAGGAGCCTGGTGGACTACAGTCCACAGGATCAAAAAGAGTCATAGACAACTTTGCAAGTAAACAACACCATGTGATGCCAAAATTCCTGTATTAGTAATAGTTCTTTTCATAACTTTTGATCATAAATATTCCCTCTCATTCCATAATTGCTATTTTTTAAGCACTGGAATTCATGAAAAGTATACATCGTTCATTAAGTAGATCTTCTGGAACATGTAGCTTTAATCATTAAATTTGAGCATTGGGCTTTTTTTTTTTCTTTAATCTAAAGAATTTACCTTATCCTTACCCCTAAGCATCATAAATGTTAACAACACTCAAACTCTGAGCTGGGGTGGGGGAACGAGGTCACAAAATCTTTACGAATATGAAGCAGTAGAGAGAGGATCCACATTCACCTCTAATGAAAAATCACTTGTATCACACACTGAAACACTGTAGATTACATGTGCTTTGTCCCCTCAACCATCAACTTCCCATGACTTTCCCTGACATCCTAGTACAGGAGACCTACTTTTTGTGTAGCACTGTTCTGGTCTTTTGTTTCGATTTTTGTTGTTGTTGTTGTTGTTCTGCTTTTATATTCCACTTTTCTCAAAAGAAGAGGTGGGTTTTTTTTTTCCCCATTAAGGGAAAATAATATCCTAAGGAGTACAAATACGGGATAGTCTACATTCTCATGTAGCCAGCCAAATATCCAGGCAGTGTGAAACAGGCAAGAGCAGCAAATTTCAAACTAAAGCACTGGAGCCCTGGAGCAACTTTTCAAAGCGTTGGATGAGTTAGGGGAATCAGTTTATAAATCTTCAGCTTCCACTGTTTTCTCTCCTCCAGCTGATCTGAGAACTGTGATCTGGTAGTTCTCCTTCTCATCACCCCCTCCTCACTTACAATTTCACTGCTCCCACTTTACTTCCAGAATCTTACAATCACGCATTTCCCCAGGCCATAAAATAACGTCTGAGACAGCAAACAAAGGAATGGTGACCAACTTCTGCCATACTTTATCTCATTCAAGTTACAAACTTCTGGCACAGCTCCAAGCCTCACCTATCTGTGTAATAACATGAATTAGGACATGAGACACCTTTCCAATCTGGACCCCACAAAATGCCTCCAGCAAACACTGTATATAGAGAAGGGCCATTCTGCCATTACTGAGGCAGTGGCCAGAGAATCCACTGCCAACATTCACAAGTGTACCCACGGAGTCGGCTTCAAGAAGCATGACCCTCAGGCATGAAAGAGATCCAGAAATCTGACATGAAGGAAATAGGAAGTCCAGATGTGCGCAGTGATACTGGTTTTAATAAAGCTTGGCCAAAGGGATAAGGAACGTCCCATAGTGTATTCACGTGTGGTGGTGTGGCTGTCCAGAAAATGTAATAAAGCTAAAAATTCACCAAATAAGCTCTATACATCGGTTACCTATGTACCTGTCACCACTTACAAAAACCTAGAGTTAGTATAGATGAGAACGAACCACTGATTATCAGATAAAATAAAAAAGCAAAAAAATTTTTAAATATAAAACAAATTAAACAGCAATGATAACAAGGTGAGACAAGAATAAAGGTGTTTACATAAAATCATTTGGGCAGGAAAATGACACTGAGTTGTTTTTTTTTTTTTTTTTTTGCTGCATCATAGGGAATGCAGGATCTTAGTTCCCAGACTAGGGACTGAACCCATGCCCCTGCATGGCGAGTGTGGAGTCTTAACCACTGGAACACCAGGGAAGTCAGATGTTGAGGCTTTTCTGACAGAAATTTAAGACTGAGTTCACCTACCTGGCCCAGCTTTGCTAAATCAGATCATGTGATGAACATTTTCTACGAATTGTATATGGGAAAAAATCATAGTTTTAAGGTTTTAGCAAAAATACAGTACTTTTTTAAAAGCAAAAAAACAAAAACAAAAACCTCCTGTTATTGTCTAAATTTACTATGAAGGATTTCAGATGTCATCTTAAATGAGTGAGAGGATAGCTAGTATGTGCTTTGTGTTCTATTAGGGGCTACACAAACAAAAAGTCTGAATACCACTGGGCTGGAGAATTGAAGTATTAATCTCTCAGTTACAGTTTTTCCTGCTTTTGCTTTCCTCATTGAGCCCCCTCCCTGACAATGGAAAACTGCCTTCATTCCTAAAAAAGGAAGACAAAAAAGGAAATGGCATACAATACAAAAGAAAGATTGAAGGTTGTTGGGAAGAAACTCTCCCTACCTAAGTTGGAAGGTAGTACAGAATGTTCAGGTTATTTTGAGGAGGTTATTTGGAAATCTTATTTGACTTGAAAGTACCTTGATAAAATCTTTCTAAAAGGCATTAAGCTTACTTACTAATAATTTTTTTCTAGAAGTAACTTTCTGATATTAAGAATTTTGCCTAATCACATGCTGATTTTTACTGGAAACCTATTTAAATTGTCAGATGGTTCTATATTTACAAACATTTTCTTAAAAAAAGGAGCTCATTAAGAAAAAACAGGTTCTAGTAGAAGATTCTTGGTGAATTAGGGTTTTAATAATTCACTGACTAGTTCAGAGAAAGCTCTACCAAAGAGACAGACAATGGTACTCACTGGCCTACATATAGGGGTTTTCTTTGTCAATTTTGTTCTGTGTGCTGTGTTTATTTACAAAATATGCTTTATAAAGAAAATATACAAAAAACAGAGTCACTTAATTGTAGGGAACCATATCAATCATCATTAGTACCTCCAAAAGGGCGTAGCAAAATATATTCCTCAAACAATTGTCTACTGGCTTATAAAAGCTTTGATTTCACCAAACTACACACACCAAAACAACATCTATTATTTTCCAGGTGTTCATAGGATGAAGACGCACAGGCAGCTGATGACAATGGTTGCCTCAGGGTGGCTGGGGCAGGGGTGGGAGGAAGACTTTCACCATCTACATTTTTGCACCTTTTGAGTTTTGATCCATGAGGATGTGTAAACTATTTTTCATTTATAATTCAAGAAGGTGAATTTTCTGAACTCTCAGACACACTAATTATTCAAGTATATTCAGATGCAAAGAAAAATCCTTCTCAGTTCCAGCTTTAGACATTTGAGGATACAGCAAAAATCTAAGAAAATAAACTAGTCACTGCTGAAAAGAACATGTGAAAGCGAAAGTGTTAGTAGCTCAGTCGGATCCGACTCTTTGCAACCCCATGGTTCCCACCAGGCTCCTCTGCCCATGGAAATCTCCAGGCAAAAAAACTGAAGTTAGTAGCCATTCCCTTCACCAAGGGATCTTTCCAACCCAGGGATCGAACCTAGGTCACCTGCATTACAGGCAGATTCTTCGCCATCTGGGCAACCGCTAAAAAGAACATACAGCTTTAAAAATGTAATGCTGGGGCTTCCCTGGCGGCCCAGTGGCTAAAACTCTATGCTCCCAGTCAGAGGGTCCAGGCTAGATCCCTGATCAGGAAACTAGATTCCACATGCTACAATTAAACTAAGATTTCACATGCCACAGCTAAGACTCAGGGCAATCAAATCAATCAATAAATAACAAAATGCTGGGGAGGGAGGAGGGGAAACAGTTGGGGGGGGTAGTGACAGGTACAAACTATTGGGTGTAAGACAGGCTCAAGGCTGCACTGTACAATGTGGGGAATGTAGCCAATACATTGTAATAACTATCAAGGGAAAGCAACCTTTAAAGCTGTATAAAAAATTTTTTACAACTTTTTAATTAATTTTTTAATTTGAAAAAAAAATTTTTTTAAGTAATGTTTTTTTCATGATCATTCAAAGCCTACCTCAATCCAAAACACCTACCTTTGCTTCCACCCTTCCTTCCTCTGCTGCTGCTGCTAAGTCACTTCAGTCCCGTCCGAGTCTGTGCGACCCCATAGACGGCAGCCTACCAGGCTCCCCTGTCCCTGGGATTCTCCAGGCAAGAACACCGGAGTGGGTTGCCATTTCCTTCTCCAATGTGTGAAAGTGAAAAGTGAAACTGAAGACGCTCAGTCATGTCCGACTCATAGCGATCCCATGGACTGCAGCCTACCAGGCTCCTCCATCCATGGGATTTTCTTAATTTATTCCAAATCCTGCAACCAAAGTAAACCTTCTCAAACTTATAAAGCTAGATTGAAGATTTCCCTGGGGGTACAGTGGCTAAGATTCTGTGCTCCCAATGCAGGGGGCCTGGGTTCGAGCCCTGGTTGGGGAACAAGATCCTACATTCCCCAAATAAGAGTTCATATGCTGCGGTGAAGATCAAACATTGAAGATCCTGAATGCTGCAACTAAGAACTGGAGCAGCCAAATAAATAATTTTTCTTAAAGTTCAGATTGGATCACTCTTCTATCAGAACTTCCAAGAGCACCCCTTTTTACCAAAATTAAAAACCAAAGTCCTTACAAAGACCTCCAGGACTTCCAATGAGCCTGACCTCACTGTCTACTACTCTCCCCAACGCTCACTCTGCTTTAGCCATATCTGCCTCAGTGATGGCCTTCATCCATGCCAGGCAGCTATGGACTCAGGGACTTTGCAACTGCTATTGCTTCTGCCAGCTACTCTCTTCCGTCAGATTTCTAACCTGCTAACTCCCTCACCTCCTTCATGTTTTCACTCTCAAGTATGCTTTCACAATGAAGCCTCTCCTGATATCTCCTTTAAAAATAGTAACTCCATCCTATCCACACATTTCTTATCCCCTTTACCTACTTTTGTTTTCCAAAATGCTTACTACCTAACATACTATATATTTCACAAGTGCAGAGTCCTAACCACTGGACTGCCAAAGAATTCCCACATAGTTCACTTATTATAAAAGTTTCCAAAGACAAGGATCTCTGTCTCATTTGCTCACTGACACATCAGAAAAAGCACCTAGGCCAGCATCTGGCACAAAGTATACACACAGAAGTGTCCAATTAATAAACAGCCTCAACCTGCTTTTCCAATTGTACTTCCCACCTATTCTGCCTTAAAGAATCTGTGTTCCAGCCAGTCAGCCTGGCATACTCACTCACCATCCTAACACATGTCTGCACCCTAGTCCACACCTTCTTCCCACATGGGGAAAATGCAGCCAAACCCTCAGATACCTCCCTCTGCAATTTCTCTAATCGCTTTTCCTGCCCTGGGTCCCAAAGCAGTCACCGCCCAGCTCTTTCAGCCAAATGGGGTGAGGGGGTTGCAGGAATCTATCTGAGAATTTGTGTAGATTCTAGTTTTTCCTGAACTTGGATTTAATTTCCCCAAAGGAGAAACTGAAGTTCATATTCTTGGAAACTCAGAAGAACTCAGTACATTGAAAAAATTTTTAATTAAAATAACTTTAAAAAATCCCATTCCTGGGGGGGTGGGGGTGGGGTGGGGGGTGTGTGTGTGTGTGTGTGTATGTGTGTGCGCATGGTTTCCACTCAGAATGAAAAGAGCTTTAAGTCTCAAGAGGAAAGGGAAAAATGTATATTCCTATGTTTTCTTTTCCTACTTTATCCAATATTTAAATGTCAGGGAGAAAAACATGTCAGTGAAAAAACTGTTACTGGACCTCAGTGACTCTACTCACAAGGTATGAGCACCCTTCACCTCCAGAACTCGCACTCCATGCCTAGGAGGCCTTACCGGATTGGATCTGACCTCTCCTGCTTCTCACCCCACTTTCCCCACCCCGATTGCACAACTATCCTTGAAACACGAAACACGCCAGACACGCCGGTGCTTCAGGGCATGGTTGCCATTCCTGCTACCTGGAATGCTCAATCCCCTGGGATTTTCTCCCTGCTTAAATCTTTCTAAATGTCTCCTTCCTGAACACTCTAGCTAAAATCAAAGAACATGACTGCTTCCTTGGTTTGTATCCTCATCTCTGTTGGTTTTCTTTCCCTCCATAATATCTGTAAGAACCTAATAATCTATATTTTTATTTATCTAGTGGCATTAGAATATTTTTATATTTTATTTGTAGGCAAATCCCTACTCTCTAGAATGGGCTTCCCAGTTGGCACATAGTATCTGCCATTAGAGAGTATATAATACTTGTGGAACAAAGAATTCAACAAATGTACATATTTTACAAATGAGGGGACAACAATGCGAATTTTGTAAACATCTCCAAAATAAAAGAAATTCTTTCAACTGACAGCTTTTTCTACTTCTTTAAGTTTGAATATAAGAACTGAATGTTGTTCATCAGAAACAGTCCAGTTCCAAAGCTACTCTAAAAGTGGCTAAAATCAGTACTTCTGGCAACATATAAGCAAATATTTGTCAAGCATTATTTGTGTGCAGTAACGTGTGGCTGAACATCAACAACAAAAAACTCTTTCCTTGAAGAAATCATGGTCTCTCTTTCAGGAGGAATCTAATTTCAAACATACACCAAAAAACTGCCCACATTTTGCCTAAAATAAACTAAAACATAAAATGCCATGGAAACATAAGAAGTCATAGAAAGGTGGCAAATATAATCCAGTGATAACAAAATACAAGTTTAGTTTTTTTTTAATTAAAAAACAAGGCTAAAATAATTCTTATGTATGCTTCTAATTATTTTAACAAAGTATCTTTTAATTTTCCATCTCCCTTCAACAGCATGGTTACAATGTTACTCAGTGTCTCACTGGTTACAAAACCGGTCTTGGTTACAAAACCTGGTCTTTTCCTTTCCCACTGATGACTTCCAGGAGGCAAAGGGGACTTCTGAAACATGTTAAAGCTTCCCCTCAAGAGGTGGAAATCAAAAGTTCCCAGCAGATCTCTTTCTGGTTGTTGCAGATCTCATTATTTTTTGTTTTTTAGTTGAAATCATGTGGTTACATAAACCAATGAGAAGTCAAATGCTTCAAAGGCAAAAATCCACAGAGGTACTACAGACAATTTCATAATTTATTTCTCCACATCAGGCCCCCAAAGCCATCATGGAGCTATTTATAGGACACTGTTACTATTGCAACATAGTACAAAAAAGCCTTACCACCACTGACACTATAGCATTTATCTATAGGCCAAAAAAAAAAAAAGGCTTCAAGACTAAAATCATGAGTGTAGACTCTGATAGTGGGGCGTTACATTCAACTTCTGATTTCTTAAAGAATTTAAATTTACCACAACACTGTTTAAATTCACTTTTTAGTAATTTTAACTAAGTCAAGAGGCGGTCTCTATTTTACTATACACTTTACAAGGATGACCTCATGCACTCCAACCTACAGAACTTAAGAGTGAAATTAAACTGAAAAAAAAAAAAACCTAACTAAACTACAGCTACAAATAAATGGTTCAGGAAATTAGAGCATGCTTTACATTCAGATTTTACATTTAAAATATGCATTTTGGTTCTTAAATTCCAGGTTTGGAAAGAAATGCCAACAATAATAACACTAAATGTCCTTGTAAAGCAGCTAAGATGCCTCAAAAGTGCTGAAACAGAAGACAGCTTTGAGTACAATCTTATCCTAGTTCAAATAAACATTTTTGAGGCTTGGAATGAAATTATCTCACTCTACCACAATGCAACAATGTATTCACAAAGTTGTTCTGAAGCTACTTCAACTAAACCACATTAAAGACGAGCGGCCCTCCATGAAGCATGCTTGCTTTGTAAAGTATTTGTCTCATATTGGTCCTCAAGTTCTTTTTTAAAAAGTTCTATCTCATATTAGTATTTATTCTGCAAGAATAATATCAAGGAACGTCAACATAGATTCAAGAAGCCTTTCTTCACAACCATGAGTTATTCATTGTGGTTATTAAAGTTAAGATACAGGAAAAGTGCTTAGCCCAGTTGTTTGGCTGGTAGTAAACGCTCAGTAGTCATTAACAAGTAACTATTAGCTATCTACGAAAACACAGTTTCAAACACTTATCTGCAAATAACCATAAATTCCTTTTCGGGCTCTCCTGTTCCGCACTGTGCAAACAGAAAATCAATGAGTAAAACACACTTTTAAAACTAACCATTGAAGATCAAAAAAGGTACAATTAACAGAGCTGCTTTCAAAAACTGAATTGGGATGCCATAAACACAAATTCACAACCTCACTTGAAGGCTGATAAACAGGTTAGCATTCTCATTAGGATCGAAGCCAGCTAAATCAGGGACAGTTAAAGGTCAAAAGCGCCCAAGCCCGGAGCGCTCTGCTCCACTAGCCGGTCCCCGCCTCCCACAGAAACAGGAGACCGAACCGACGGCTGGCGCGGCCGAAGAGCAGGCGGGGGCACACCCGATAGACGTCTCCCTAGCGGATCTCCTCCAGTAAGACGCCTCTATCTCCGGTCTGGAGACTCACCCGCGGCCGCTGATCTCAAGAGTTCTCGCCCTCCCGGCCCGCTCCCAACCGCAGAACGCCACCCGCGCGGCCCCCACACCGCGGCCCGCGTGTCCGTCGCGCAGAGGCTAGTCGGCGCGCAGCTCCCGCGCGGCCGGCCCTCCGCCCTTCCGCCTGCCAGGCCCGGAGCCCGAAAGGATGCCGCCCCGGCCCTCCGCGCCCCCACCGGCCCCGCGGCCCGGGCAGGATACTGAACACAGTCCGCTCCCAGGGCTCCAGCATGTAGAGCGCCGTGACCAGCAGGTACTGGTAGTAGAACCAGGACATCTGCTTCCAGGCCCGCGCCAGCGCCATCCCCGCCACGCGCCTCCCGCGTAGCAGCCAAACGTCAGTCTGTCCGGCCGGCCTCCCGCTAGCGTCCTAGAGCCCCCCGGCCGCCAGGCCCGCCCGCCCGCCGCCCCGCGCCCATTGGCCGGCCAGGCCCGGAGCGTCACCCGTGGGCACGCCCAGCCCCGCGCGCTCCCGGGCCGCCGGCGGCGAGCCCCGCCCGGCCGCGCTCATTGGCCAGGCCCGGCCTCGCGCCGCCGCCGGCCCCCAGCGCTTCCCCCTCCCGGGGCCGCGCCCACGCGAGCCCGGGAACTGTCCCCGCGAGAGCGCCCCGCCCGGCCTCGCCCCGCGGCCGTTGGTGGGCGGGACCGTACTGCCCGCCGGCTGGAGCGCGGGGGCGGGTACCCCCACTGGGGCCCAGAAACGCCAGTCGCAGAAATAATCTGTGGCAATAGCTGTGATGCCTAAGACGTCCTAATGGGCTCGGGCATTACAAGTTGAACAGGGACTTGTTAGGGTGCTTAACTCGTGCAGTTTACGACCTAGAGAGGGAGACAGGCATTCATCACACCAATGCAATTAAAGCTGTGATCGGTGCAGAGGGAGAAAATAAGATTCTCCGAGAGAGTGTGCAGGCGAACATCCGTCACTCAAGGAGGTCATGAAAGGTATCTGTGAAGAAGTGTCTGCCCACCTCTCTTAGTAGCTGTAGGTGCCCTGCAGGTCAAGGCCGGGAGAAGGACGCTGACTGGTGGGTTCTGCAGATGACAGATTGCTTGAGATCCGTCGGTGGGGCAGATATTTCCTGGAGATGCGCTCTTAAATGTTCCGATTTTCCCACTGACAAATGGGCCCCGACGTCACACACACCTTCAGGAAGGAAGACGCGTGGTTAACATGTGAAATGATACGATTAAATGGCCTGCTATTTAAATGTTAAAAGGTTTATACTAATAGGTTAAGTAGCCTGGTGGGCTACAGTCCGTGGGGTCGCTAAGAGTCGGACACGACTGACCGACTTCACTTTCACTTTTCCCTTTCATGCATTGAAGAAGGAAATGGCAACCCACTCCAGTGTTCTTGCCTGGAGAATCCCAGGGACGGGAGAGCCTGGTGGGCTGAAGTCTATGGGGTCGCACAGAGTCGGACACAACTGAAGCGACTTAGCAGCAGCAGCAGCAGTTTTCTGCTACACTTTAAAACTTTGATGGTTGACAACTATTTATTTAGAAATATCGAGTACTGTTCAAGAGCTCAATAATGGGTATAGAAAGCCAGATAGACTGAGATATGCCTTCATAAAGTGCCCAGTAACTACCAGGGAAGAGAAGCAAGTTAATTTGATTACAGTGAGATGTGGTAAAGGGTATTTTTATGTTTTGTGTAGGATGCTATGATAGCCCAGGACAAATCACACTGGGATTGTAAAAGTCTTTGGGGAAATACTCAGCTTGAGCTGAGTATTAAAGGAAAAGTAGAAATGGGAGGATGAATGGGGTGGAGTGGATATTACAAACACTGGACTATGGATCCCCTATATGAATGCCTGGTGCTTTTAAAGAGCTGGAAGAACTTCTCTGAAAAGAAAGAAAAGGAAAATAGTGTAGATAGCAGCAAGAAGTAGATAGTAACCAGGACTATAACCTCAAAGACCTTGTTTGAGGAGCTAAGGAATTTTTAACTTGCTGTCCAAAAGTTAAAAGAACCAGTAGCTTAGTAAGATTTGCTTTGGGGATAAGACATGCGTATTAGCAGTAGACTGGAGGAAAAGAAGATCCAGTTGGAGACCTTAAGAGGTAGAAACTGTAAAAGTATACTATAAACCACACTCACTTGGGGCCTCCTTATCCTTGAGAGATCTGAGTACTCTTGTCTCTCCTACTTCTGAATCTTCCTGTGCTGGGCTTCTCTCTCTCTGATCCTGAGCTATCTCTACAGATCTGTTTGGGCAGGCAAACTCTGTTCCTTTCTGTTTCAGTTCAGTCGGTTCAGTTCAGTCGCTCAGTCGTGTCCGACTCTCCGCGACCCCATGAATCACAGCACGCCAGGCCTCCCTGTCCATCACCAACTCCCGGAGTACACTCAAACTCATGTCCACAGAGTCGGTGATGCCATCCAGCCATCTCATTCTCCGTCATCCCCTTCTCCTCCCGCCCTCAATGCTTCCCAGCATCAGAGTCTTTTCCAGTGAGTCAACTCGTCGCATGAGGTGGCCAAAGTATTGCAGTTTCAGCTTTAGCATCAGTCCCTCCAATGAACATCCAGGATTGATCTCCTTTAGAATGGACTGGTTGGATCTCCTTGCAGTATAAGGGACTCTCAAGAGTCTTCTCCAACACCACAGTTCAAAAGCATCGATTCTTCGGCGATCAGCCTTCTTCACAGTCCAACTCTCACATCCATACATGACCACGGGAAAAACCATTGCCTTGACTAGACGGACCTTGGTTGGCAAAGTAATGTCTCTGCTTTTTAATATACTATCAAGGTTGGTCATAACTTTCCTTCCAAGGAGCAAGCGTCTTTTAATTTCATGGCTGCAATCAGCATCTGCAGTGATTTTGGAGCCCAAAAAAACAAAGTCTGACACTGCTTCCACTGTTTTTCCATCTATTTCCCATGAAGTGATGGGACCAGATGCCATGATCTTCGTTTTCTGAATGTTGAGCTTCAAACCAACCTTTTCACTCTCCTCTTTCACTTTCATCAAGAGGCTTTTTAGTTCCTCTTCACTTTCTGCCATAAGGGTAGTGTCATCTGCATATCTGAGGTTATTGATATTTCTCCCAGCAATCTTGATTCCAGCTTGTGCTTCTTCCAGCCCAGCGTTCCTCATGATGTACTCTGCATATAAGTTAAATAAGCAAGGTGACAATATACAACCTTGACGTACACCTTTTCCTATTTGGAACCACTCTGTTGTTCCATGTCCAGTTCTAACTGTTGCTTCCTGACCTGCATACAGGTTTCTCAAGAGGCAGGTCAGGTGGTCTGGGATTCCCATCTCTTTCAGAATGTTCCACAGTTTATTGTGATCCACACAGTCAAAGGCTTTGGCATAGTCAATGAAGCAGAAATAGATGTTTTTCTGAAACTCTCTTGCTTTCTCCATGATCCAGCGGATGTTGGCAATTTGATCTCTGGTTCCTCTGCCTTTTCTAAAACCTGCTTGAACATCTGGGAGTTCACGGTTTACATACTGCTGAAGCCTGGCTTGGAAAATTTTGAGCATGACTTTACTAGCGTGTGAGATGAGTGCAATTGTGCGGTAGTTAGAGCATTCTTTGGCATTGCCTTTCTTTGGGATTGGAATGAAGACTGACCTCTTCCAGTCCTGTGGCCACTGCTGAGTTTTCCAAATCTGCTGGCATATTGAGTGCAGCACTTTCACAGCATCATCTTTCAAGACTTGAAATAGCTCAACTGGAATTCCATCACCTCCACTAGCTTTGTTAGTAGTGATGTTTTCTAAGGCCCACTGGACTTCACATTCCAAGATGTCTGGCTCTAGGTGAGTGATCACGTTATCGTGACTATCTTGGTCGTGAAGATCTTTTTTGTACAGTTCTTCTGTGTATTCCTGCCACCTCTTCTTAAGTGAAAGAGGAGAGTGAAAAGGTTGGCTTGAAGCTCAACATTCAGAAAACAAAGATCATGGCATCTGGTCCCATCACTTCATGGGAAATAGATGGAAAAACAGTGGAAGCAGTGTCAGACTTTGTTTTTTTGGGCTCCAAAATCACTGCAGATGCTGATTGCAGCCATGAAATTAAAAGACGCTTGCTCCTTGGAAGAAAAGTTATGACCAACCTTGATAGTATATTAAAAAGCAGAAACATTACTTTGCCAACCAAGGTCCGTCTAGTCAAGGCAATGGTTTTTCCCGTGGTCATGTATGGATGTGAGAGTTGGACTGTGAAGAAGGCTGATCGCCGAAGAATCGATGCTTTTGAACTGTGGTGTTGGAGAAGACTCTTGAGAGTCCCTTATACTGCAAGGAGATCCAACCAGTCCATTCTAAAGGAGATCAATCCTGGATGTTCATTGGAGGGACTGATGCTAAAGCTGAAACTGCAATACTTTGGCCACCTCATGCGACGAGTTGACTCACTGGAAAAGACTCTGATGCTGGGAAGCATTGAGGGCGGGAGGAGAAGGGGACGACGGAGAATGAGATGGCTGGATGGCATCACCGACTCTGTGGACATGAGTTTGAGTGTACTCCGGGAGTTGGTGATGGACAGGGAGGCCTGGCGTGCTGTGATTCATGGGGTTGCGGAGAGTCGGACACGACTGAGCAACTGATCTGATCTGATACAGGGGGCAGTTGGGTACATGGGCCCAGAACTCAGAGAAGCCTGAACAGAAACTAGAGGCATGTGGATTTTCAGTACGTGCTGGTTATTGAAGCCATGATTGCAGACGGGGCAGCCAGGGAAAGCAATCAGAGTGGGAAGAGCAGACTGCAGCAACTCTGCATTTAGGAGATGCAAGTCCAAAGGGAGCCAATAAAGGGAACTCAGAAGGAGCTAACAGATTTGACAGCAAAGAGGACTAGACAAACAGGCAAAGCCAAAGGAGGAAGGGACAACCAGCATATCAAATAGCTCAGGGACGACAAGAAAAGGAGGGACTTGCCAATTTGTTTTGCCCACATGGGGCTCAACTGATGACTCATTCATTGTGGAGTGATAAGGGCAGAAACCAGATTACAGAGGGAATGTTCAGTTCAGTTCAGTCGCTTGGTCGTGACCGACTCTTTGCGACCCCATGAATCACAGCATGCCAGGCCTCCCTGTCCATCACCAACTCCCAGAGTTCACTCAAACTCATGTCCATCGAGTCAGTGATGCCATCCAGCCATCTCATTCTCTGTCATCCCCTTCTCCTCCCGCCCCCAGTCCCTCCCAGCATCAGAGTCTTTTCCAGTGAGTCAACTCATCAAGAGGGAATGAGAGGTAACAAAAGAAGAGATTGGATCACACTTATCTTTGCAGGAAGGAGAGAGAGGATGATGAAGGTTTTCTGTTTAGTTTGATCTTCAGATGGGAAAGTGTGAGCAAGTTTATGAGCTTAGAGTAAAGATACAAGTGAAAATGGTGGAACGGCGGGGGCGGGGAGGGGGGGCGCAAATCTAAAGCCTTAATAAAACAGGAATTGGTAGCTCTTTTCCTAAGAGGGGAAAAAGGGAGGCAGATGGCCATGAACATGTAAGAGTAAGTTAAGAACTCTCTAGTTGACAGCCTCAGTCTCAATCAGGCAGAAAGGACTTATTCAGTTCAGTTCAGTCGCTCAGTCGTGTCCGACTCTTTGAACCCCATGAATCACAGCATGCCAGGCCTCCCTGTCCATCACCAACCCCGGAGTTCACTCAAACTCATGTCCTTCGAGTCTGTGATGCCATCCAGCCATCTCATTCTCTGTCGTCCCTTTCTCCTCCTGCCCCCAATCCCTCCCAGCATCAGAGTCTTTTCCAGTGAGTCAACTTGTCACATGAGGTGGCCAAAGTATTGGAGTTTCAGCTTTGGCATCAGTCCTTCCAATGAACACCCAGGACTGATCTCCTTTAGAATGGACTGGTTGGATCTCCTTGCAGTCCAAGGGACTCTCAAGAGTCTTCTCCAACACCACAGTTCAAAAGCATCAATTCTTCGGCGATCAGCTTTCTTCACAGTCCAACTCTCACATACATACATGACCACTGGAAAAACCATAGCCTTGACTTTAAGGACTTCTTAAAGGACTCTTAAAGCCTTAAAGTAAGGCTTCTGTAGAGAGTGAGCAAGAGGTTGAGGTAAACAGTTGGAAAAGGAAAAAGGGGAATGAGAGAAATTTCCTAAACCTGCGGAGGGATCATCGGACAGAAAAAGCACATCAGTTTCAGCATCAAGCCACGGGACCCATGGAACCAGAGAGGATGAATTAGGAGTCTTGCTAAGGGAGAGACAAGGAAGCAAGAAGGTTGGTGGGAAGAGAATCATTGGTTAAGGGCTGTGAGAATTGGATCAGAAATGGAAGTAAATGCAGACTAGTAGAAATGCGATTGTCAAGAGCTGTGCAACGTTGGGAACTGTAGGAGTACACGGTGGGAGAGCTTCTGTCCCAGAGGAGACATCCTGCCGAATATCCTGCCAAAGTTTGAGATCATAGAGACGGGCCAGACAAGGCAAGGACAGGCACGAGCTGTAACCGTGGGACAGGCAGCCAGAGTAGGGTGGAGGGGATGGAGGGACTGTCATTGCCAATGGTGTCAGCAGGACTGGGCACATGAAAGTTGAAGTTGTCCCGGATAGTGTCAGGACTAAGGGCAGAGAGGAAAGAACTGGACACCAAACATCAAAGACTTCAGGGAGTGCAGAGAAAGTTCCAGAGAGAAGTGGAATGGAGGGGCCAAAGCCCAGTGGCTTGTGGTCTGTCTTAGGAAGCAGTAAGAAGGCCAAGAAGGCCAAGCCGCTCCGCCTCCAGCAGAGGGGAGATGGGCTCTTCCACAGAGGGCAGAAGAGGGGTGGGGGGCTCACGATGAAGTCAACAGCAGAGACTTTGTTTATGTGGGAAAGGAGAACCTGGCCCAAGAGAGTGCTGGCAAGGAGGGCTTGGTGCAGGAATGTGTCCGGAAGAAAGAAATGTCAGAGCAGAACGGGAAGGTGGGAATCGGTACCCTAAGGAGGTAGCGCTAACAGCAGCATGGGCCAGGCTAAGCTCCAGATCTGGTTTCCAGAAACATCAGTGTGGACACAGGAGGACTGAAGTGGTGTTGAGGTACTCTGATCTCCAGGCCAGAAACTATGTACAGTTTTAATACCCTTGTCTTCTCCACCCCACCCCACAACCCCCAACTTCTCTAAGAGTAATATGGAGTCATTCTACCAAGCATCATTTTCTATTCTTTTCTTTTCTTTGGAGGAGGGGGAGGGGTGGAGCTGCACAGCATGTGGGATCTTAGTTCCCCAGTCAAGGAGTGAGTTCCTGCCCTCTGCAGTGGAAGCTTGGAGGACTCACCCCTGGACCACCAGCAAAGTCCCTGTGTCAGTCCCATGTATCTTAGATTTGCCTCCTTTGGTAGGATCTGCACACAGTCTCACTCTTATGATGATGAGCTGGCCGTTGTCATCCAAACTTTCCTTATCAACTACCATTGCCTACTTCTGCTTGAAAACTTTTCATTCTGAAAATATTTGCAGCCTATGAGAAGAGAATGGCAAGAGAAACTTGTTGCATCCTGAAATTTTTCACTTAAACCATCTTTTCAGTTAAAATGACTCAGTAGTTCACCAATCCATTCACTGACCGCCCATAATATGGCAGCTGTGCCAATGCTGGGTTACAGAAAGACCAATGCAATGTGACCTCTGCCCTCAAAGTTCATCATCTAGTGAGAAACATGTTCCTGTGTCCCATGGAAAGAATGTTACAATTTCGTTTAAAACTGCAGTGGGGGCTTTCTTCCCCAGGGGCTGTAGGAGTGGTAGGGCAGGTCTCCTAGAGCCACACATGGCAAGGAAATGTGGGATTCATCCTGGCTGCTAGGTTTCCACAATATTTCTGGACCAGTAGCCACAGTAACCTCCATGTTCTGGACCCAAACCCCTCCTGCAGGGGCTGAGCAGAGCCTCTGGTGGCTGAGCTGTGCCAGGAGCAATGAGGCTATCTGTGCATGAAGGAAAAAGAAAATGAGAGGATGAGAAGCAGAGGCTCTGGGGTCAGCAGAGGTGAGAGCTGGTTCTGAGGGTAGAGAAAGTGCTGGTCTGGTGGCTTGGTGCTGAGAGGAAAGGGGTCGAGTAAGGCTAGTCAATGAGTATAAACTAAGGAAAACCCTCCAAACATGTTGCACAATGTCTCAAAACACAGTAAGGGCTTGGTACAATTCCTGTGCATTTTCACTACAGCAAATACAGAGTGGCACAAAGCAGAAAGTTCACATTCATAATAGAATGACTATCAACACTTCCTCCATACACAATTTGTTCAAATGGATTGTTTCTATGGAATAAGAACAGAGTTCAGCAAATGCATTTGCTTCCAAATGGGGTAGGATTCACTTTGGGGTTTCCCTCAGGACCTGGTGGCTCTGCGGTAAAGAATCTGCCTGCAATGCAGTAGACCTGGGTTCAATCCCTGGGTTGGAAAGATCCCCTGGAGAAGGGAATGGCTACCCACTCCAGTAGTCTGGCAAGGGAGAATTCCATGGACTGTAGAGTCCATGGGGTTGCAAAGAGTCAGACACAACTGAGCAACTTTCACTTTCAGCAATGTTATATGTAAAGGCAAATACGCTTTACCAATTGGTTTAAATATGGCAAGTAATTTGATTCAACAGAAAGAAGCTACAAGAAAGCTGATTTAACTCTGACATTTTTTCATTCATGCATACATTTAGCAAATCCTTATGGAATTCTTACTATGCACTAGGCATCAAAGACTGATTTCTAATACTCCCATCTTTTTTGGCACTAGAAAAGACAAGGAAAGGATGCAGTGGCCCTAGTAGATCAGGAACCCTGGCATCAGCCAACCGGAAGTCCAGATGCCAACGCTCTCTGTGGTTTCCTAGGAAATGAGCAGCAGGAAGCAAGGGGCTTATTCCACAAACACAAAGGCTGCACTGTCAGCCCCATCCATCCCCACTATGACCTCAAGTCCTCAAGGAAACGAAAACCTGCTCTCTTTCAAAAGGCACACTTCTTGATGCTGTTGCAGGAAAATGGGGTGCAAGAGGATGTTGGATGAATCCTGGGATGGGCCATCAACTGAGGGTCCTTGGCTTGTCACAGGAAAGAATTTAAGAGGGAGCCAATGTAAAGGGAAAGCAAGTTGATTTAGACAGAAACACACTCCAAAGGCAGAGTCTGGGCAGTCTGAGAAGCCCCAAGGTGTGCAGATAGTTAGTTTTTATGGGCTGGTTAATTTCATACTCTAATGAGTGGGAGGATTATTCCAACTTTTAACATTTTGGGAAAGGAGTGGGATTTCCAAGATTTGGGCCACTGTGCACTTTTTGGTCTTTTGTGGCTGGCCTAGGAACAGTCTTGGCACCTGTGTGTATGTATTTAGCTTATGCTAAGGTATTACAATGAGTGTATAATGAAGCTCAAGGTTGACTGGAAGTTGAATCTTCCACCATCTCAGTCTTAACCAGTTCTAACCAGTTTATGCTGTATTCTGTTCTTAATGGTTGTGTCATTCTTTTAATGGTTGTGCTCTGCTCCCTTCCTTCCTGTCCCAATGCTGTCCACAGGTTTGTAGAACTAGAAGGATGATACAGTCTTAGCTTCCTCCAGCCAGAGGTCAAAGAGTTCATCCAAATACCCAGACCAACCAACCAATTGTGTGTCGGAGCGGGTAGAGGGGGCTTGAGGGAAGGAGACCCAGATGGTGGGAGGAAATGACCTCAAAGGACACACTTGACCTCAAAGAAGTTTGAGGCTGAGGAAGCAAGGAAACTGGGGAGGTGGAGAAAGCTGAGGAGATGGAGGTACATAGATTGCCGGGAAAAGAGAAAGGCAGGGAGCAGTGTCGAGCTGGAACGGAGAGGTCCAGAAGGTAGATCCAACAACAAGAGCCAAAAGTACTCTTTCAGCTGCCCACTGTTGGAAACCTGCAAGTCTCTTGAGCAAATGAATGTAAACCAGAGGCCCCACTTAAGTCTCACATTAACAGCTCCTCAGTTCAGTTCAGTTGCTTAGTCATGTCCGGCTCTGCAAACCCATGGACTGCAGTACGCCAGGCTTCTCTGTCCATCACCAACCCCAGAACTTGCTCAAACTCATGTCCATCAAGTCGGTGATGGCATCCAACCATCTCATTCTCTGTCGAACCCTTCTCTTCCTGCCTTCAATCATCCCCAGCATCCGGGTCTTTTCCAATGAGTCAGTTCTTCACATCAGGTGGCCAAAGTATTGGAGTTTCAGCTTCAGCATCGGTCCTCCCAATGAATATTCAGGACTGATTTCCTTTAGCATTGACTGGTTTGATCTCCTTGCAATCCAAGGGACTCTCAAGAGTCTTCTCCAACACCACATTTCAAAAGCATCAATTCAGCACTCGACTTTCTTTATGGTCCAATTCTCACATCCATACATGACTACTAGAAAAACCATAGCTTTGACTAGATGGACCTCTGTCAGCAAAGTAATGTCTCTGATTTTTAATATGCTGTCTAGGTTGGTCATAGCTTTTCTTCCAAGGAGCAAATGTCTTTTAATTTCATGGCTGCGGTCACCATCTGCAGTGATTTTGAGCCCAAGAAAATAGTTTCTCACTGTTTCCATTGTTTCCCCATCTATTTGCCATGAAGTGATGAGACCAGATGCCATGATCTTAGTTTTCTGAATGTTGACTTTTAAGCCAGCTTTTTTGCTCTCCTCTTTCACTTTCATCAAGTGGCTCTTTAGTTCTTCTTCACTTTCTGGTACCATCTGCATACCTGAGGTTATTGACATTTCTCCCGGCAATCTTGAGTCCAGCTTGTGCTTCATCCAGCCCAGCAACTCTGCATATAAAGTAAATAAGCAGGGTGACAATATACAGCCTTGATGTACTCCTTTCCCAATTTGCAACCAGTCCATTTATCCATGTCCAGTTCTGTTGTTTCTTGACCTGCATAGAGATTTCTCAGGAGGCAGATCAGGTGATCTAGTATTCCCATCTCTAAGAATTTTCTAGTTTGTTGTGATCTACACAGTTAAAAGACTTTGGCATAATCAATAAGCAGATGTTTTTCTGGAATTTTCTTGCTTTTACAATGATCCAAAGGATGTTGGCAATTTGATCTCTGGTTCCTCTGGACATCTGGAAGTTCACGGTTCACGTACTGTTGAAACCTGGCTTGGAGAATTTTGAGCATTACTTTGCTAGCATGTGAGATGAGTGCAATTGTGTGGTAGTTTGAACATTCTTTGGCATTGCCCTTCTTTTGGATTGGGATGAAAACGGACCTTTTCCAGTCCTGTGGCCACTGCTGAGTTTTCCAAATTTGCTGGCATCTTGAGTGCAGCACTTTCACAGCATCATCTTTCAGGATTTGAAATAGCTCAACTGGAATTCCATCACCTCCACTAGCTTTGTTCGTAGTGATGCTTCCTAAGCTCCTACTTTCTAAGCTCCTACTTTCCCTAATTCAGTCTACTTTCCAAGTACAAATAGAATAATGAGTTCACACTTAGTTTCCTTATATTGCAAATAAATATCTGTCCTTGTCAGTGGTGTCATTCTATGTAGTCATTATAATAACTCCCTATATAAATATAGAAATACAATTTTAAAACCCTGCTGTATATTTATACATGCATGTTAAGTCGCTTCAGTTGTGCCTGACTCTTTGTAACCTTATAGACTGTAGCCCACCAGGTTCCTCTGTCTATGGGATTCTCCAGGCAAGAATATTGGAGTGGGTTGCCATGTCATCCTCCAGGGGATCTTCTTGACCCAGGCATCAAACCCTTGTCTCTTACAGCTCCTGCATTGGCAGGCGGGTTCTTTACCACCTGGGAAGCCCGTGTATGTGTGTGTGTGTGTGTACACATATATAAACAAAAATAATTTTATTTATTTCAAACACCAACCACCTGGGAAGCCCATGTGTGTGTCTGTGTGTGTGTGTGTGTGTACACACGTATATAAACAAAAATAATTTTATTTATTTCAAACTCCAATCCAAGGGGATTTGTCAAATCTCTTCCTGCTAGATGTGAGGTCACTTAATGGTATCTTGGCCATAGTCCAAGGTTTTCTTGTCATTTTTGTCTGTAGAAGAGTCTAAAAGTGAATTATTTTGACAGGTGATCATCAATTTTAGGTCCTGAAATTTTCAAGTCTAAAATTCACAGGCAGGGACTTCCCTGGTGGTCCAGTGGTTAAGACTACATGCTTCCAATGCAGGAGGTGCAGGTTCGATCCCTGCTCAGAAAACTAAGAGCCCATATGCCACATGGCGTGGCCGGAAAATAAAACTTTAAAAAATTAACATTCACAGGCAAGATATTTGGCTACTTAGGAGATATTTAAACTGACCAGCAGTTCACCTGTGAGGCAGAATTCTACAAAATAATGATTTTGTAAATCCCCTTATATGACTCTGCTGCTGCTGCTAAGTTGCATCAGTCGTGTCCGACTCTCTGCGACCCCACAGACGGCAGCCCACCAGGCTCCTCCATCCATGGGATTCTCCAGGCAAGAACACTGGAAAGGGTTGCCATTTCCTTCTCCAATGCATGAGAGTGAAAAGTGAAAATGAAGTCGCTCAGTCATGTCCGACTCGTAGTGACCCCAAGGACTGTAGCCCACCAGGCTCCTCCCTCCATGGGATTTTCCAGGCAAGAGTACTGGAGTGGGGTGCCATTGCCTTCTCCATATATGACTCTGAAAATTGTCAAATAAGTTTTGAACTGTGCTGTTTATTCCAGACATAAATAAATCAACTTAAGGTCCTGGAAAACCTTATCCAAAGCTTAAGGTGGATGAGGTTTCCAACTCTGCTTAAATTGCACATCTGCTCATTAAAACTAATTAGTATTTTCTGTCATTAATGCTAGAACACCAAGCTTCCTACTGCTGAATTTCAATCCCATCTGGAACATATATCACACAGGCCAGGGATTCAGAAGCAGTTGCCCTGTATCATTATGTCACATTACATGTTATCTCATTACAATTTTATAAATTTATGTGTAATAAAAGCTGGATTGATGATTTGACATTGCCCTAACAAGTTCTGGGAATCGGTGTCTCTGGTATTCTCCTAAAATAAATCTGCTAGCCAACTACTAATACTGAAATTCAACCAATGTCAACACACTCTGAAAACCTGTCAGAGTTCTCTCAGAGTCTTCAGATAAGCAGAGTAAGACAAGGAAAAAAAAAATCTTTCTCCCAGTATTCAAAAATAAGAAAGGCTTCAGAGATTCATAAGAAGTTTATTTTAAAAAATAATAAAACTTGATTTAGGATACTGATTTAGGGCTGTTGTATTTTTATGCAAGGGATGTGTTCCTAAAGATTTTATATAATTTATAACATTAAGACAGAGCCTGACAAAGTGTAGCCTTTATTTTTGCTTATATGATAAAGAAGAAATACCATGTAGCAATGCTTAAATTAAGTTTACAATTTACTAACTCCACTGAAACAGGGGGAAGGGGACAGGGCACAACCCTTAAAGAATGACATAGCTCTTGAGGATACAGCATATACTGGTTAGAAACAACTAAGCGCAGGGTGGTGGAAGATTCAGCTTCCAGTAGATCTTGAGCCTCATTATATGCTCATTGTAAATATTAGCATATGCTAAATACACACCTACAGGTACCGTGACAGTTCTGAGGCCAATCATGAAAGGCCAAAAAGTGGGCACTTGCCCAAATCCTGCAGATCCAGCCTGTTCCCCAAAATAGCTGGAATAATCCTCCGACTTGTTAGCCTATGAAATTACCCAGCCCATAAAACTAAGCGCTCCGTATTTCGGGGCTGCTCTTGCCTTTTGAGCAGGACAGCATTCTGTCCTCAAGTTTAACGATTCCCTGTTTTTTCAAAACGTAGTAACAGCTGCAGTGTGTGCCAGCCGTAGGGCTCTTCACTTGATTTTTTTCTCACATTTTGGGCAACATCTTCACTCCAATCACTAAGCGTCCTCCCTCACCCCTTTCCTTTCCCCACCATCCCAACCTAATTCCAAGTCTTGCTCCCTGTCTACCTTGCCCCTCCAGGCCTTCCAGAGGCAATAATCCTGGCCCTGAACACCACCCTCACCCGGCTTTCATTTCACTTCTCCCTGGTGCCCACCTGTTGCTTCTGCCAGGTGCCAAGAGGTTCAGCCCCCTGGCTGGGCCCCCTCACACAGCCTCCCCCTGGTGGGCTCTGGCTTCTAACCTTCCCAGGCAGATGTAATATTCATGACCACATTTCTGAATCCTCTATAATTCAACCAAATGGATTAAACTTCTGCTAAATACAAGTGTGTGAATGATGGTGACTCGAAGGTGGGCAGGTGGGGCCTCCATTAAAAGAGTGCATGGTCTATTGGGGAAAACAGTCTGTAAGAGGCTGTGACTCTCCTGCTTGGGGTGTGAGGGTGTCAGGAAAGCAGAAGAGGTGACATTCCACCTGGGCCTCGAAGGGTGTATCTGACTCCCCAGTTAGAAATGGGGAGAAGGGTGACACGTGGAGACATTCCAGGCAGAACACTGCCTGGGTCAGAGGCACAGAGGACAGAAAGGCTTTGGTCTCTTCAGAATACCAAGCACACCAGTGCTGCTAGAGACTGAGTTCTCACTAAATGTTTCCAATTATGAAATGTTTTTCCCATTCTAGGCAAGGGAAGAAAAGATTTTATAGGACAGAACTTGAGTGTGTGCTCATGCAGATCCTCACTAAGGGTAAACCTTATCCTTGAAAGTATGGAACAGATCCTTTTTATAAATATCTCAAAGTCAACTTCAATCAGAGGACAATCCAGTCACTCATGTGGGTTATCAAACTGGTTCATGCTCTAGGGAATAAGTAAAAATAGATGACCCAGTGAGTCTCTTTCATGCTCTACAGAGTAAGAAAGTAATGAAACTGATCTTCTTGGCCTCATAAAGAGACCAAGAAGGCAATTTTAAAAGCTGGTGACCAAACTGGAAATATAGCAATTATCCTAGACCACTCCTTCAGCTCCTACCTTCACCTGAAATTACTAACCAAGGTGTGCAATCATTTGCCTAACCACTGAATGATTCCATTGTCCCGGCCACCTTCTTCCTTTCCTTCTCAGCCCCTGCTGCTGCTGCTGCTGCTGCTAAGTCACTTCAGTCGTGTCCGACTCTGTGTGACCCCATAGACGGAAGCCCACCAGGCTCCCCCGTCCCTGGGATTCTCCAGGCAAGAACACTGGAGTGGGTTGCCATTTCCTCCAATGTGTGAAAGTGAAAAGTGAAAGTGAAGTCGCTCAGTCGTGTCCGACCCTTAGCGACCCCATGGACTGCAGCCTACCAGGCTCCTCCATCCATGGGATTTTCCAGGCAAGAGTACTGGAGTGGCTTGCCATTGCCTTCTCCGTCTCAGCCCCTAGCTCAGGTTAATTCTTACCTGATGGACCAAAGGTGCACCATGACTAACAGGTTATTTGACTGGGCAGTGATGGGGAAACCAGGTTGTCATTTTCTACCTTGATGAGAAATGTTCAATTGTTACGTTCCTGTAGAACATGCAGAACTGTGGGCTACATTTCACCATGTACACATACAGCTCATGTACTGGACAGTTATCACATTGCTGAGAGTTATAAGTGTGTACAGGATACACACTACTATATATAAAATAGATTGATAATGAGGTCCTACTATATAGTACCGGGAACTATATTCAATACCTTGTAATAACTTATAATGGAAAAGAATCACATATATATATATAATTACATATGTATATTTATGAACTGAATTACTATAATGTACACCTGAAAGGAACACAACATTGTAAATCAAGTATACTTCAATTTAAAAAAGAAAACAGTGCCTCTAGTACCTCTAGGAATTCAGGGAGGAGGGTCCATATTCCCTTGAGCACCTCCCACCTCCCTATCCAGTTTGTGCAGAGAAGTATGTTCGCCTCACACCTCATCTTCCTATTCTGTCCCTGAAGCCAGTCCTTCCTCACTACTGCCAGAATCAACTTTCCAAGAACCTTTCCACAACTTTCTTCACCTCAGCATGGTAGGCAAGGCTCCTCATGCTTCTGCCCTGCTGTCTCCTCCCCACCCCCCAGCCCACTGAGCTATCCCTGCTGTCTGTGGCACTCTCTTCTCACTCCCTCCCTACATAGAAGCATTTTTATCCCCTCTGCCAGGAAGCATCTGAGTACTCATTCCTGCTCCACCTGGCAAACTCCAGCTCACCATTCGATAAGCAGCTCCATAGCGTTCCCCTGCAGGCGCCCTCACTGTCTCCTTCAGACCCCAAGCAGCCCTCCCTCCCCACACAGGGAACCAGCACTGTACTCCCCACCAGAGCACCTGCTACCTGAGCTGTCACTGTTGTCCCACCGATCAGTGAGCTCCTGGAGGATGGCCCAAGGCATCTTCATCTTTATGTGCCCAGCAGTGTTTGGGACAAAACAGATTCTCAACAAATGTTTGAGAAGGAATAAACAGAAGAATGAAGAGCTCTGAAAATATTTTAGCAACAACAGCATCAGAAAAACAAGAACATACACACACAAAAAAAAGTCAGAGAGAGAAATAAGCACACAATTTCTCAAACTCAGTGCTATTAAGAATAAAATTATTTTAAAAGATAATGGCATGGCATATTTATATTGGATATTGCAGGCAGAAACTCATACTTTGACTTTTTTAATATAAAAGTTTCAGGAATATCATCTCCTGATTTTAAAGATATTTAAAATGTGTTATACTTAAATACCTAATGTGCTCAGTTGTACGTGCTCAGTAGCTCAGTCACGTCCGACACTTTGCAACCCCATGGACTGTAGCCCACAAGGTTCCTCTGTCCATAGGATTTCCCAGCAAGAATACTGGAGTGGGTTGCCATTTCTTTCCCTGGGGATCTTCCCAACCCAGAGATCAAACCTCCATCTCTTGCATCTTCTGCATTGACAGGCAGATTCGTTACCTGGGAAGCCCCCAAACACCTAATGGTCATGACTAATTAAGCCAGAAATGGTCACTTTCTTCTCCTTGTTCCAGCTTGAAGTAAAGATATAAATCAGAAGATACAAAAATTTGATGACTAGCAAATGCAAAAATCTGATGTACATAAAATCAACCAACTCAAGTCATTTTTTGCCTTCTCTGCCAGCGTTTTCACCTCCTTCTCAGGTCAGCCCAGCTAAGAGCTCATGCAATGAACTTCATCAATGTGTTGTGCGGGCACTGAGCTAGGTGATCCCTACCCCCATCCCTCCCCAAGTCTCAGGAACACTACGTCTAGTCTGAGACTTCCCTGGATATAACTGGCCAGATGAAGGGCCCTTCCCATTCCAACCAAGAGTATCTTGCCATTTTCCTGGGCATGATTTGCTCATTCCCAACTTAGAGCCTCCATAAATGCTGTCCTCCAGAAAGCTTCTCTCCCAAGAAAGCCAATGTATCCTCCTCCTGTCAGTCAGTGATTCCCATTCAGGGGTGATTTTGCCCTCCAGGGAATATTTGGCAATATCTGGAGGCATTTTTGGTTGTTAAAAGGGTTGCTCCTGGTATCTAGTGGTAGAGGCCAGAGATGCTGCAAAATATCCTACAATGCACAGGACACCCACATATACAGACAAAGAATTATCTGGCCCCAAACTGTCAATAGTACTCAGACTAAGAATCTCTGCTTTAAGTTGAGCTCTAAATTCATCTGTTTGAATTAGGAAATATTCCCAAATTAACCACACCCAACTCTGACCATGTGCTTGTTTTGCATTACCATAGAATGTACAGAGTGATCTACAGTAACTTGGATATGAGGTTAAGAATCATAGAGTCTCTGGATAGAATAGGACTTCAAAAGTCATACAGTCTAACCACTTCCTTGTCAACACTGCTTTGTAAACTGTTTCAATTGCTGTCTTTCTTCAATAAATTATAAGCAACTGCATTAAAATCTTCATGTCCATGCACTCTGCACATCTTGAGCTTCTACTATGAACCAAGTACTATTCTAGGCACTGAGGACACAGTGATAATTAGACATTATCTATGCTCTTGTGGATGTTAACTTTAGCAGGATAGATATATTTTTTAATTATATAACTTCCATAGTGATAAGTGCTCCAATGGGAAGAACATGGTTTACCTGGTAACAGGAGTTCCTTAAACTGATCTGTGACACCTGACAAGGCTTCCCTGAGGATGGCACATTTAAGCACCTGGTAGGCATTCAGTCAGTATTTGCTGAAAAAATAGAGGTGAAGCATGAAAGATGAATAGAAGTTATCCAGATAAAGTGTGCAGAGTTGGGAGGGAACAGAAGGGGAGCTGAGTAGCCACAATGGGTTTAACTTGCCAATGAAACATCAAGATAGAGAAACCAGAGTCCAGATGGGAGGGGAGTTTGGGGGAGAATGGATACATGTATATGGATGGCTGAGTCCATTTGCTGTTCACCTGAAACTATCACAACCTTGTTAATCAGCTAAACCCCAATACAAAATAAAAAGTTTAAAAAGGAGAGAGAGAGAAACTGCTTGGTCTGTTGAATATAATTGTCTAGAGCCCAGAAAAAAAGCCTGGGACCACAGCCAGGGGACCTCCAATCCAACATGTAGTCGGGAAGAGGAGGGAAAAAATCAATGAAAGACTAGTAATGAGAGGCCAGAGACACAGGCAGAAAACCAGGAAAGGCTGTGTCATAGAAGGAAACTTTTCAAGAAGCCAGTCAGCTTCCAAGATGGACCAGGAGGCCCATCCTCTTGCCACCCATATCTTCTCAATGCTGGGTATTGAGTAGTCTGTCCTGACTATAACAAGCATCCTATAGGATGAAGTAACCACTGTTTTTTATTTTGAATTAGCATAAAATCTTTCTTTCTGATGAATTTTCTATTTCAAATTTAACTATGTTGATCTAAGTAGCAATCAGAGTTCAATTTTGTGGGTGTTTTCATTTATGACACTCAAATTTTTAAAAGATAAACTCTACCTAATCTAAGATTCCTTCTAGACCTTAGGGTTACAATGCTCTCCCAGCTAGAGTATCAAAGGGAAATAGTTTGGAGCCAGGATTTCAGTGGCTTAATAAACAAAAGATGTATCTAGCAACACACAATTAGATCTTGATTATCTGTGCCAATGAGAGGTAGGAATATATGAATAAAATTAATGGAATCTAAAATCCCAAGTTCAACCTTTTTTGCAATTTAATACTTATTCTTTAAATTACTAAATAGCAGACAATTTTAGAGTAATTTCACTGTCAGTTTCCTTTTACCCTGAGATGAAACCACTGAAGAGCCATCTAGATGAGGGTAAATTAATAACATGCCAGATAACCTAGAAACTGAAGAATCAACTCCTCAATAATGTTACCTCTTATTGTTTCAGGTTGGATCTCCAAAGAGTGCTTCTGTTTCTAATTTTTTAATAAGTTTTCATTGAATATTTACCTAATACAGTATACATGCTAGAATTATGAAATAAAAAAGATATTGTCTTGCCTTGAGGGGTCTTAGATTCCACCAGTGAAACAACAAGCTGCAAGGCTGAATGTACTAAATCTAGCAGAATCACTGACAAAATGGCAGAGCACAGGGGGAGGGAATGACTTTTATTCCAACGTGAGCAGCGCCTGGGGAAGGAAGTGGATCAGGGAGGCCTTCGTGGAACATGATGAGAAGTAAGGGTAGAACACTCAGCGTGAAAGAAGAGCAGGAACTGGACTTTCCAGTTACTCTGTGGGCCTGAGGTAAAACTCATGATCAAGTTGGCTGAAATGGGCCAACACATGAGGAAATGGTGGAAGAATGGGTAGGAAGATCTTTTACGGCCAAAACATGGAGGATCTTGAGGATGGACTGTATTTTTTCATAAAAATAGGAAAGCTTTCTGAGAACTGAAATGCCAAGATGGGCTTTGTGAGTTAGAAAGAAAAGTGTGACAACAATATAAATCACAGGTTTAGGTTAAAAAAGATTGGGGACAGGGAAAACCCCCTAGGCGGTTATTGAATGACCCAGTTCAGGGTTGCTCAACATGCTCAAAGGAACACTGGTATTCTCAAAAGAAAGGTGGGGGAGGACAGTCTTCTTGGGGAGTGATAATGTATAGTAGCTGTTCTTAGGAGTCCTGCAGTAAAAATCTAACTCACTTGACCAAAGCATCTCTGTTGTGACAGATGTGTTGGTGGCTATAGAACATTTATTAATACTCAGCAAGATGCTAAGGTTAAATAGGATATAACTTGTGAAATGCAGTTCAGAGTAGTAGATGACATTCTGAACTAGGATATAGCAGTATAAGATATAGCAATCACTCCTATATTCCCAGGTAGCTCAGTGGCAAAGAATCCACCTAACAACACAGGAAACACAGGAGACACGGCTTGATCCCTGGGTCGGGAAGATCCCCCCAGGGGGAAATGGCAACCCACTCCAGTATTCTTGCCCGGGAAATCCATGGACAGAGGAGCCTGGTGGGTTACAATGCATGGGGTCACAAAGTCAGACATGGCTGAGTGACAAAGAATGCACATACACACCTATATTCTCTGTTTAAAATCTTGCAGTAGTTTCAATATGATGATATATGTTGTACATAAAAATGAAAGAAAGTGTAAGAAAGTGTTAGTTGCTCAGTCGTGTTCAACTCTTTGCGAGCCCATGGATTATAGCTCACCAGGCTCCTCTGTCCATGGAATTTTCCAGGCAGGAATACTAGAGTGGGTAACCGTTCCCTTCTCCAGGGGATCTTCCCAATCCAGGGATCAAACCCAGGTCTCTCACATTGCAGCCAGATTCCTTACTGTTTAGCCACCAGGGAAGTCCCATATCCTGTACATAGGAAAAGCCAAAGTTGAGAATTTGGGGCCATGTCAGGATTCTGACTTCTGCTGGAGGGCAGAGGGAGTGAGATGAGAGACTGGGGACAAGAGAATTGATTAAAAGGCTGCTTAAGAAGCTGTTTGGCACCAGGTCTCATCACCATTCTGAAAAGCCAAGTGACTTTCCCTTTCTCCCACCCTGCAGGAAAGAGGAAGTAAAGGCAAAATTTAACTTCAGGAAAAATACAATGTAGAAGAACTATAACCATCTCACACTGCTTACTTCAGCCATACTAATGCAATCATTTAATACTGACATTAAAAAGAAAGCCTGCACCACATTCATACTGAGAGGTGGCAGGGTATTAAGGTCCTTGCTGGCCAGAAAGAAAGTAAACAACATGATCTAAGGTTGATGAGTCAAGAATCCATGGTATAAGCATATTACGTAGATAGAAGTGGATATCAGAAAGAAACAGTTACATTAGAAAGAGATGTCTTTGGGTAGTAGCAGCATGGCTGGGGGCAGGGAACATGGTTTTTGTTGCATTTTAACACTATTTTATTCTTAAAATTAAAAAATTCTAACATTTGCTGTGATAAAGAGCGAAAGCTTTATGCATTACCTAAAGATTAAGTTCATTCTTTTATTCAAGGCACATTGGCAAAAGGCACTTCTATGCTAGGCTGGACCATCTGTGAAGAGCTCTCTTGAGATCCCCAGATAAAAGTTACTGAAGGCACAAGCTGTATTTTGTCAGTGATTCTCCCTGTGAATTATTTATCATATTTTTATATAGTGGAAAACTACCTTGGCAACTTGTGTATCATGATTACAGTGTGGATACAGACAGTTAATAAGCAGGGACTGCTATATTTGATTCAACAAAATAATTCTAAACCAGAAACAGAAATTACTTCAGAAACCAGCTTACCACAATAAAAAGAGGAAATCACTGTGGCCCGGGTACCTAGACCTTGTAAAAGCTGCCATTTCCATGTGTGCACAGGAATCCCAGGTCAAGAACCAGGCAATTGAAAACCCAAGAGAAAAGTGATTTAATTTGAAAGCCTTTAAAGAGACTCATATTAGCTACTCCTATGCAGATGACACTACCCTTATGGCAGAAAGTGAAGAGGAACTCAAAAGCCTCTTGATGAAAGTGAAAGAGGAGAGTGAAAAGGTTGGCTTGAAGCTCAACATTCAGAAAACAAAGATCATGGCATCTGGTCCCATCACTTCATGGGAAATAGATGGAAAAACAGTGGAAACAGTGTCAGACTTTGTTTTTTTGGGCTCCAAAATCACTGCAGATGCTGATTGCAGCCATGAAATTAAAAGACGCTTGCTCCTTGGAAGGAAAGTTATGACCAACCTTGATAGTATATTAAAAAGCAGAGACATTACTTTGCCAACCAAGGTCCGTCTAGTCAAGGCAATGGTTTTTCCCGTGGTCATGTATGGATGTGAGAGTTGGACTGTGAAGAAAGCTGATCGCCGAAGAATCGATGCTTTTGAACTGTGGTGTTGGAGAAGACTCTTGAGAGTCCCTTATACTGCAAGGAGATCCAACCAGTCCATTCTAAAGGAGATCAATCCTGGATGTTCATTGGAGGGACTGATGCTAAAGCTGAAACTCCAATACTTTGGCCACCTCATGCGACGAGTTGACTCACTGGAAAAGACTCTGATGCTGGGAAAGGTTGGGGGCGGGAGGAGAAGGGGACGACAGAGAATGAGATGGCTGGATGGCATCACCGACTCTGTGGACATGAGTTTGAGTGTACTCCGGGAGTTGGTGATGGACAGGGAGGCCTGGCGTGCTGTGATTCATGGGGTCGTGGAGAGTCGGACACGACTGAGCGACTGAACTGAACTGAACTGAACTGATGACAACACGGATGGATTACATACCAATGAGGTTAGTTTAGGAAGCTAAGAGTTCATTTAAATATGAGACTGCTCCCTTTAAACTCTGTGAGTTGAAGAATCCATGACTGTTGCGTACCTGTTGGCATTTTTTTTTTTTATATATAAGGATCTTCCAGAAAAGCATCAACAGCCTGTGCCTGGAGGGAACTTTGGTACCGCACCTAAAGAAGGTGTTTTTTACACACCTTGCTTGTAAAGGTGGGGCCAGAGATTCTGCAAGAAGTTCAGAACCTGACTTAAGGCTCTGTGGAAGTCAACTGATTTTTACATATATGCAAATGACTTCCCTGCCATTCTTCACTAATCAACCACACCGGGAGCCAAGAGCACTTTTACAGGCCTACGGGCTCTAGGGACACACTGATCAGGTAACAGGTAGTGCTTGCTACCTCCACCGTGGATGTGGCAGCGGGGCAGAGCAGTAAAAACTTAGGGGTGAGCAACCCTGATGACTCCTGTGTGAGTTCACTCAGCATTGTGGGCCAGAACTGGGAGGACAAAGGGAATCTTTGAAACACCTGGCACTCAAGATGCTCACAGCCCAGATTCATAAAGATGATTATATACCATTCTATTATAGAGGTACACAGCTGATGCCAGGAGCAAGGAGGCCCACCAACCACTGGCTTCACAGAGGAGCACCCCTCTTTATCAGACCCCTTTCTGCCTTTTGTCTATAGATCCTGCTTTATTATAATGTGAGCACTGAAAAAGTCAAAATTTGGTAGGACTGAGAACATTTGAAACCTGTCGTGCCATTAACCAGGCTAGGATAGCAGACACAGTAAAAGGCAGCTGCGAAATAACAAAAGCATCTCTCCCCATGATACATTACAGTTGGAGAGTATCAAATAACCCCCATCTTTGCATGGCTCCTGCTTTCTTCCTCACTGGAAGCTTTTGTTCTCTAAAATTATTAATCAGCAGAAACTTTCCTATTTGAAATTAAATCCATAAAAATGAAACATTCCACTACTGATTGAGCATCCAAGTCACTCTGACATGGAGAAGCAGCCTTTATTTACAACCCCGGTGTAAAGCTTCAGGAAAGGAGTTGTAGACATAGCATTCCACATCTAAACTTTTAGTTTCCAAGGAAACATCACTCCTGAGCTCACTCTAACAGTTTAAACCTGACACTGACCATGGGAGCCCTGTTTTGCTATCAGCCTGTCAAAATACTGTTTCATTCACATTTTATCTCCACACTTCCCTCAAATCCTATATTAACTCTGTCTGGTCCTCTGGTGTATAGCCTCCCTTATTGTAATGGGTTAATAAAACTGTTTGTCTGATTACTGGTCTGTGGATGGGCTAAGACGCATCATAATCTGTCAGAAACTTGTTGATTTCCAGAATCCTATCGTAACAATCTAGATAGTAATGGGGATACGACTATACAACTGTGGCAGGGGATTGTTCAGTCACTAAGTCGTGCCCAACTCTTTGCGACCCCATGGACTGCAGCACACCAGGCTTCCCTGTCCTTCACCAACTCCCAGAGCCTGACTCATGGCCATTGAGTCAGTGATGTTATCTAACCATCTCATCCTCTAGGGGAAAGATTAACAAATTTAAACTTGAAGTTTGGGCTTTCCAGGTGACTCAGTGGGTAAAGAAACCACCTGCAATGCAGGAGACTGGCTTGAACCCTGGGTCAGGAAGATCCCCTGGAGGAGGCCATGACAACCCACTTCAGTGTTCCTGCCTGGAGAATCCCATGGACAGAGGAGAATGGCAGGCTACAGTCCATGGGGTCACAAACAGTCAGATATGACTGAAGATGAGCACACATGCACGAACCTGGAGTTTCGTTTCTTAGTAAGTCTAGCCATTTGTTAGCTTGAAATTTGATTCCATGCTGAATTAAGATGACTGAAATGTGAAAATAGCCCTTAAAGAACCTTAAAGTCTGATACAAAAAAAAAAAAAATAAGATATATGGCAAGAATTTAGAGAAAACAACTTTCCCAAATAAGTGTTTGATCTAACAGAGTTAGCAACCCCAGAGGGCTAAATCCCTGGCCAATTCATACCAATTCTGTAAGACCCAGCTCAAGCCTCACCTCCTCTCCAGAGCTGTCCCGAGTCCTTCCTTTTCCATACTCTGGTGGCCCCTGGTGTCACATCTGTGCCATGGCACACACCACACAATACCATGACTGCTTGGTTATGTTTTCCCTGTTCATCTCAACTCACTGAGAGCAGGTCCTTGTTCATAAATTCCTAGCACCTGACACAATCCCAGGCAGAGAGGAGCTCAGTTAATGCTGATGAACCAACGAATGAAGAGGAGACTGGGAGCAAGAAAACTGCTTGGCAAGTAGTAGTAATGGTTCAAAAGGGATAGAAATGACCTGGACTCGGTGTGACTAGAAGGAAATGATAGGTAAATATGGGACATTTGAAAGGAAGATTAAAAAAAAAGATTTGTTAATTAAGTGGAAGTGGAAAACAAAGAAAAATTTTAAATCTCAAAACTACACAGGAAGTGGATATCACAACCAGAACAAAGGAATCCTAGACTATTTCGCTGAGCCTTTTTGGTTTTGATTTTTCTTTCTTCTTTTGTCATGTGCAGTATGAGGGATCTTAGTCTCCTGACTAAGGATGGAATCTGTGCCCCCTGCAGTGGAAGCTCAGAGTCGTAACCGTTGGACCTTCAGGGAAGTCCCTATTCAGCTTTAGAAAAGCACATTTCTCAAGGTCCTAGGACAGTCCAGGGTGCTTCCAGACATTCAGAATTAGAGTCAAGGCTCAGAATACACTGGGCAAACATTGAGGCAAACTTTAAAAAGTGGATGAACTCTCCTCTGAGGAAGAGACTATGCACTGAATGGTTGAAGGACTGAAACTTGGAGAATGAAGAGGTCTAGAGGAAAAGAGGCAAAAAAGACAACAGAAAGAACACATTCACAGTATCCTGGACACCAGTGGAGAAGAGCTGCCCGCAAGTAACAAGAGGACAACCCAAGAAAGTCACCTGAATAAAGCGTGACAACTTGAAGTTCAGTATGGTTCAGTTCAATATGGTAATAAGTCATAAAATACAACAGTTGTTTACATCAACAGCTTTCCTCCAGCTGTTACCTGTGAGAAAATATAATGGACAAAAGATCCAATTTTCAATGGCAAAAACCAAACAAAAATACTGGCAGTAAACTTTGAAAATGTGTAGTAATTTTTATTAATTTACAAAGACCAGAGATTTTAATAATGAAGAGATGAGGTAGATGGGAAACATGATAAAATGAAATGTTAGCATCCTCCAAATGAACACACTAAATAACAATTTAAAGCCAGAATAAATTGCAAGTGGACCAATGAGGTATTTGAAAAACAAAGAAAAACAGATAAAAGCAGCATAAACGGGGAGAAAGGGAAAATATTTTCTAGGCATAATCCCAAAAAGCAGGACTTGAAAAAAAAGGATTGACAGATAAGACTGTGAACAAACCTGATCCTAGAGTCAAAGCCACACATCTCAGGCCTTGAAAATGTCCTTTTCAGTCCTTGAATCTGTGATCATTACAATCCCCCCTCCCCCACCCACCACAAACACACACCACGCCATCCCCACCGCCAACCCTGGCCTGGGCAGATGGATCATCTACAGGGACTCACCAAGGATCTTCACAGCCCCATTCTAGCTAGATCAACACTGCAGATTTTCAACTGTCAAAACCACTCTCAAAGCCTTGTGATATAGCTAGCCCTCAGCTCTGGCTGAGAAATAGGATCAAGAGAAAAAACAACCAGGCCATGGCTGCTGCTGCTAAGCCAAAAGCCAAGATTTGACACCACGAGTGTTTGGGCTGAGGTTGTTTTGGCCCTAGAAGTAACAGCGACATACCCCACCCGACCAAAAGTAGAGACCAAAAGCAGGAGAAAGACAGTAGCAAGTATAACACCTATTAGGGATATGTTCAAATGTTCTCTGGCTTGTTTTTTCCTTGACTTAAAGAGTCTAAAATAGTGGTTCTCAAATTTCATAGTGCATCAGAATCACCTGGAAGGCTTTTGTAAAAAGATGGCTGGGTACCACCCTCATCCCCCCCAAGTTTCTGACTTAGTTGGTTTGGAGTGGGACCTGAAGGTTTGCATGTCTACAGGTGAATTAAATCAAATTCTAAAACAAGTCAACAGAGCGACTTCCCTAATGGTCTAGTGGCTAAGACTCCATGCTCTCATTGCAGGGGGCCAGGGTTCAATCCCTGGTCAGGGAACTAGATCCCACATGCCACAACTAAAAAAGATCCAGAAATGTTACAACTGAGAAATGGCACAGCCAAATACATAAATATTAAAAAAAAAAATAAATGGAGGAAAGCTATGTGCACATGTGTCTGTCTGTTTAAATAATCACTTCATAGTAAATCAATGACACGGGAAGTGCTTTTCAGGTACTTAGCCCTATGGTAGGTAATATCTTTTTCAGGTAAATCTAAATTTATTATGACTAAATAGAGGAATTCCTTGGTGGCCCAGTGATTAGGATTCTGCTCTCACTGCCGAGAACCTAGGTTCAATCCGTGGTTGGGATACTAAGATCACAAAAGCCCCACAGGGTGGTCAAAATGAAGAAATAAACAGAGTTACAAATATTTCATATAAATGTGTGAATTTTAATTGTCTAGTTACGACTATAATGTATATCATAGAGATATCATTTATATATGTCTCAAATCTTACTACGGAGAAGGCAATGGCAATCACTCCAGTACTGTTGCCTAGAAAATCCCATGGATGGAGGAGCCTGGTAGGCTGCAGTCCGTGGGGTCGCTAAGGGTCGGACACGACTGAGCGACTTCACTTTCACTTTCACACATTGGAGAAGGAAATGGCAACCCACTCCAGTGTTCTTGCCTGGAGAATCCCAGGGATGGGAGAGCCTGGTGGGCTTCCGTCTATGGGATCACACAGAGTCGGACACGACTGAAGTGACTAGCAGCAGCAGCAAATCTTACTAACCAATAAAAATGAATAATACAGGGATTTCTCTGCCAGTCCAGTGGTTAAGACTCCACATTTCCACCACAGGGGGCATGAGTTCGATCCCTGGTCAGAGAACATGGCCACATGCCACGTGCCATGGCCAAAATGCAAAATAATAATACCTAGCTTAGTTTACTATGCTTTATAAAACCATAGATGATAACACAAAAAAAGCAATTCAGAATTATGATTAAAGTGGGCATTTGCTTTTTTATTAAAAAAGCAATTGCTCCTTCAATAGCTGAATGACTAAACAAACTATAATACATCCAGAAAATGAAATAAAAAAGGAATGCAATAATTTGGATGGATCTCAGGGCATTTATATTGAGTGAAAAAAAAAATTCTCAAAAAACTATGTATTGTGTCCATTTAGATAAATTCCTCAAAATGATAAAATTACAGATAAGGAGAATAGATTATTAACTCCCAGGGTCTAAAAATAATACTCGAATGCCAGGCAGATAGATCCATAAATGCGCAGCAAGAGGGAGAGCTTTGTGGTAATGGAATAGGTCTGTTTTTTGATAGCACTGATGGTTACAGGAATCCATACACTTGATAAAATGACACAGAACTATACATATATGTTGCACCAATGTCCATTTCTTGGCTTTGATACTGTACTATATCCATATAAGAACCATTGGGAAACTGGGTGAAGAGTACATGGAACTCTCTATACCATTTTTACAACTTCCTATGAATCTACAATTGTATAAAAATTAAAGTTAAGAAAAAAAAAGAAGTCGGGAATTCCCTGGCAGTCCCATGGTTAGGATTTGGCGCTTTAACTGCCATGGTCCAGGGTTCAATCCTTGGTAGGGAAGTAAGATCCTGCAAGCCACACGGTATGGCAAAAACAAAAGAGAGAGAGAGAAAAAATAGTTAAAAAGCAGCTGCATATCTATATAACAAAGTTAGAATGCAATTTTTTTCAAGAGACAATTTAGGGGCTTCCCTGGTGGTTCAGTGGTAAAGAATCACCCACCAACGCAGGAGACAAGGGCTTGATCCCTGGTCCAGGAGAAACCCACATGCCTTGGAGCAACTAAGCCTGTGCACCACAACTATTGGGCCTGTGCTCTAGAGCCCAGGATCTGCAACTACTGAACCCATGTACCCCAGAGCCCAGGCCCCACATGAGAAGCCAGTACAGTAAGAAGCCCCCACACTGCAACAGAGTAGCCCCTGCTCACCACAAGTAGAGAAAAGCCAGCGCAAAAACGAAGACCCAGCATAGCCAAAAATAGACCATTTAAATAAATTATAAAAATCATTAGTTACCTAGGAATTTTCAGTCACTAAACCGTGTCTGACTCTTTGCAACCCCATGGACTGCAGCACACCAGACCCCCCTGTCCTCCCAGAGTTTGGTCAGATTCACGTCTATTATAGAGTCAGTGATGCTGTCTAACCATCTCATTTTACCTTCAATCTTTCCCAGCATCAGGGTCTTTCCCAAAGAGTACCTGGAGTTGACTGTGGCTCAGATCATGAGCTCCTTATAACTTTCAAAATAAATCTTTTTTAAAAGGTATTCAAGAGTGGCATGTAAAAAATTGTAAAACTTCACTGAAACCTAAGTAGAGCAATATCATGTTCATTGATAGGAAGATTCAATATTGTAAAGATGTCAATTTCTTTAAAATGACCTAAAGAGTAAATGAATTTCCAATTAAGATCTCAAAATAGGTTTACAGAACTTTTTCTAGTTGCTTTTAAAATGAAATAGCATGACTTACCATAAAGCTACAGGAATGAACATGGTACACTGCACTGGTACAAAACAACCAACCAATACAACAGAATGGACAGCCCAGAAGTAGATCCATGCACACTTGGAAATTTGATAAGACAGAGATGCCATTTAGGTCACTGGAGAAAGAATGGACTTTTCAATAAAGAGTGCTAAATATCCACAAGGAAAAAAAGGAATCGGTGATAGATAAAATTAGATATGAGTAGATATTTTGGAAACATTTCAAAGAAAATAGAGAACATGTGTGACCTCAGGGTTAGGAGAGAGATATTAAACAAGATACAGAAAGTGTTAACCATAAAATGACAAATTCGACCATCTTAAAATAACTTTTTTTCATTAAAATAAACTATGAGGGAGGTGAAATGAGAGCCACAAAATGAGAGAAAGTATTTGCAATATATCACTCACAAAAGTCTGCTACCCACAATGTATTTTTAAATTTATTTTAAAAAGTAAAATTTAAAAAACAGGTAATAATCAGGAAAACAAAATTAAAATTGCAATGAAAAATTGGTAAAAATAAATATTTAATTGGTAAAAATTAAATTTGTGAAGTATTGACGAGAATGAAGATTCTTATGGGAAGTTTGGGAGAGTCTCAAAAGGAATTTCTTTTTTTTTAATGAATCCTGGCTCTGAGTCTTTTTTTTTTCCATTGTGTTGGGTCTTCATTGCTGCACAGGTTTTTCTCTCACTTTGGTGAGCAGCAGAGCTACTCTTTAGTTGCAGGCTTCTCATTACAGTGGCTTCTCTTTTTTTATTTAATAAAGTTTTATTTTTCAAAATGTACAGTTGGTGGGACCTGTTCATGCATCTTCACCAGCAGCTGGGGCATTTCCACCCTTGGTGTGTCTGGTGTAAATCACTTGAGCTCTGTGCTTTGAAACCAGTTTAATAAGTCCTATACTAAGGAGTTCCTAAAGGGCTGCCCTGGCCAGGGAACGACGAATCTTCAGTCTATCAGAGACGACAGCTGGAGTTATTAGCTTAGAGTTGGGAATTTCATTACAGAGTTCGTCATATGTTGCTTTGTCAAACAAGACCAGGTTATTGAGCTTATCCCAAACTTTGCCTTTGGACCACTTCTGTTTGGCCTCGCCCCCAGATTTGTTCACTGGATCTTTGTCTTTCTTGGTCGACTTTCTGGCACCTTTCTTCTTCTTGTCGTCCTTGGGCGGCATAGCGAAGCCCAAAAAGCAGCTGTGACAACTGCCACCTCGCTAAGATGTCAGACAAAAAGGCTGCAGTGGCTTCTCTCGTTGCAGAGCACAGCTCTGAGCACACGAGCTTCAGTAGTTGTGGCACTCGGGCTCACTAGTTGATGCTCCCTGGCTCTAGAGCACAGACAGGCTCAACAGTTGTGGCACATGGGCTCAGCTGCTCCTCGCCATGTGGGATCTTTCCAGATCAGGGATTGAATCCAAGTCTCCTGCACTGGCAGGCAGATTCTTCATCACTGAGCCACCAGGGGAGGCTATTAAATGGAATTTCTTTTGTTTCCCTCGTGGATGTACACTGGTGTAACTATTATGGAAAATGATTTGGCACCACCCTGAAAACTAAACATGCACATACAGTATAACATACAATTAACACTCCTAGATTTAACCTTAAAATTCTTAGAAATATGCATCAAGAAATGTGTATAAGAATGTTCAAAGCGCCAATGTTTTTAACAGCAAAATAAATAGGAAGAAAAACAACCCAAATATCCATCTGCAGGAAAGTAAAAGTAACTCTTCTTCTCAATGGGGAGGTTTCAGCTCAAATACCACTTCATCAGGCCTTCTCCAAGCTCTATTTAAATTTAAAACACACACTCTCTTACGGCAACTACCCTCTTACTTTCACATCAAATCACAACTCTCAGTTACCATCTAAAGTCAGTGTATTTTTTTAAAGGTCGTCTTCTCACGCTGGACAGTAAACTTCATGAAAAGATCATGTGTCTCTTCTTACTCTCTATGTCTAGGCCTTAGCACACAGTAACACTGAAAATAAAAAGGAAGGTGAGAGAAATAAAAAAAAAGAGGGGAATAAGTGAGGTGGAAGAAGAGTTCATTGAAAACTTACCGACCAAAACAGAAACAGACTCACAGACATAGAGAACTGACGTGTGGTTGTCAAGGAGAGGGGGAAAAGGGAAGGAGGGGTTGGGAGGCTGGGGTTAGCAAATGCAACTATTACATATAGAATAAACAAGGTCCTACTGTACAACACAGGGAACTATATCCAATATTCTATAATAAACCATAATGGATAAGAATACCTATCTATATATATATATGAATCACACTGCTATAGAGCAGAGTACAATATTGTAAATCAACTCCACTTCCATGAAATTAGGTGTGTTTTTTTTAAACAGTTCATTGAGATCTCAGACAAAAGGGGAAAGGGAAGCCAAGTTATAGAATTTTCCACATGAAATGGAGCAACTCTGTATCTGGAAGGTATGCTCATCATTTGAAGGAGGACTGAAGAAAGACAAAGAAAAGACTTGGTAAAACAGGAAAAAATCAAAATTGCGGGGGAAGGATCTGGAGGGTAGAGTAATTCAAAATTGTTTCCGCTTTTGAGCTTAAGGTCTTAATCTTGCTATCGATATGTTTCACTGAGGGGTGGGAGGGCAGTATATTCCCACTGGAAGACAGTAGGAAAAAAGATTTACCTTAATTGAAGTGTGCTTTATCATCAAGTGTGCTATTGCATAAAATAAAGGACGACAATTGTTATGGGCTTAATTGTATCTTCTAAAAATGCATATGTTAAAATCCAAAATCCTGGTGTATCATAACATGACTGTGCTTGGAGATGGGATATGTAGTGAGGTAATTACAAAAAAATGAGGTCACATAGGTAGGCCCTAATCCATTATAACTGCTTTCCTTATTAAGAAGAGATGAGGACAGACCTGCATACACACAGAGAAAAGTCATGTGAAATCACAGCAAGAAGGTGGCCCTCTGCTAGTCAGGGAAGGAAGACTCAAAACAAAAACAAAAAACCAAATCTGCTGACCTTGATCTTGGGCTTTCCACCTCCTGAACTATCAGAAAATACATTTGTTATTTAAGTCACCCAGTTTGTGGTAGTTTGTTGTGGCAGCCCTGGCAATATACCACTCTAAATCAATACTACTCTGCCTAGAACCGCTTTAATGCAAAAGAAATTTTCCTGTGCTTCCCTAGGTCCCAATAGCCAACACCTATTAAAAGATAATAAAATCTGCCATGCTATTAAGAATTATTGAAATTGCTTAATTACCTGAGTATGGGATATTGATAAACTACTGCCAACTTTTTGTTCCCGTACTGTTCTATAGGAAGACTCGATCAAATCCAGTTTATCCATTTCACACTGCAGGCAGGAAGCCCAGGGCCTGCAAGCTTTTCCAGAAACGAAAACATACAAGAAAATGCCTGAGATCTAGGCATGAAAAGGGCAGATACCAATTTAAGAAAATTAAACTACAAAATTTAAAAATATTCCATTAAATTCATATATAAACTTAATTTTTCACTTTCAGTTCAGTTCAGTTCAGTCGCTCAGTCGTGTCCGACTCTTAGCGACCCCGTGAACCACAGCACGCCAGGCCTCCCTGTCCATCACCAACTCCCGGAGTTCACTCAAACTCATGTCCATCGAGTCGGTGATGCCATCCAGCCACCTCATTCTCTGTTATCCCCGTCTCCTCCTACCCCCAATCGCTCCCAGCATCAGAGTCTTTTCCAGTGAGTCAACTCGTCGCATGAGGTGGCCAAAGTATTGGAGTTTCAGCTTTAGCATAAGTCCTTCCAATGAACACCCAGGATTGATCTCCTCTAGAATGGACTGGTTGGATCTCCTTGCAGTCCAAGGGACTCTCAAAACATGCTAATTTCCTTACATTTGAAAATAATTAACACATCAGATTTTTACATTTCTCAAGAATTCTCACATATGCATGACTGCTTAAAACGCGTATCAAATCATTAATGAGTCAACACAGTCAATTTCCAAAACAAGGATAATCCATTCAGAAAGTTTTTTGAGAAAAGATATTCAACACTGGATATGCGTGCATCTTAATATTTGATAACACAGGGTTCAGTTCAGTTCAGTCGCTCAGTCGTGTCTGACTCTCCGCGACCCCATGAATCACAGCACGCCAGGCCTCCCTGTCCATCACCAACTCCCGGAGTTCACTCAAACTCATGTCCACAGAGTCGGTGATGCCATCCAGCCAACTGATTCTTGGTCGTCCCCTTCTCCTCCCGCCCCCAACCCTTCCCAGCATCAGAGTCTTTTCCAGTGAGTCAACTCGTCGCATGAGGTGGCCAAAGTATTGGAGTTTCAGCTTTAGCATCAGTCCTTCCAATGAACACCCAGGATCGATCTCCCTTAGAATGGACTGGTTGGGTCTCCCTTTTCTCTCTCCATTCCGTAACTGCCTGCCTCCTTCATTTCTAAATTTCATAACAGTTCAGAGGAGGGTGGCAGTGACTCCTGCAAGGGAGGGCTAGGGGACTGTGAGGACGAAACATCTAGGGGTAAGGAGGAAAAGGGGTTCAGAGAAGAAGCAGTCACAACTTTCTTGGTGATCCAGTGGTTAAGAAACTGCAACGCTTCCACTGCAGGGGACAAAAGGTTCATGAATGATATACATGAAAACACAAAACAGAAGCATAGATACATCCTGGCAGGAGACTTCTAGAGAGCAGCAGCTGACTTACATCCAGCAGGAAAACAGCAACCTCAGTCCCACAACCTCACAATTTGCAGTAGCTTGGAAGTGCAGCAGTTAGTGAAATCTTCCCTGGGCAAGTCTTAAAATGATAATACAACCTGGCCAACAACTGGATTACAACCTTCTTGGACCCTCAGTAGAAGATACTGCTAAGCCATGCCCAGACTCCTGACAATGATAGTAAGACAGAAAGCAATCTTATAAAGCTACAGTAAGACAAATACAAGGTTAAAATAAGTAGACTAGTAGTGTTATTCTGTAATGTATGATCTGGCAATATGTTGAAACATTTAAAAGTATATACACTGAAACATTTAAAAGCATATATATTGAAACATTTAAAAGTATACATATTGCTTTCAACTGGATTTTTGTTGCTCAGTGGTGTCCAACTCCTTGCAGCCTCACAGACTGCAATATGCCAGGCTTCCCTATCCTTCACTATCTCCTGGAGTTTGCTCAAACTCATGTCCACTGAGTCAATGATGCCATCCAACCATTTCATCCTCTGTCACCCCTTCTCCTCCTGCCCTCAATTTTTCCCAGCATCAGGGTCTTTTCAAATGAGTCAGCTCTTCGCATCAGGTGGCCAAAGTATTGGAGTTTCAGCTTCAACATCAGTCCTTCCAATGAATATTCAGGGTTGATGTCCTTTAGGGTTGACTGGTTTGATCTCCATGCAGTCCAAGGGACTTTCAAGAATCTTCTCCAGCACTACAATTCAACTGGATAGATATCAGCATATCACAAAAATGATCAACTATGATATTAAGATACTGGAAATTTCCTAGAAGCAAATTCTTTATCATTCTTTTGCCTCCGTCCATTCCTACAAACACACTATTACTGGTTCCAGTTCACCTTATATGTAGCCTTTTAAAAAGTGCAAAAGGCAGGGAGGTGGAGAGGATATGTTTTCCCTCCTGGAGGCATATCATTCTCTGAGGAAGAAAGCAGAAGTCCCTCTCAAGCTCTGTTGAGCCCTGACCTCTGTTAGAAATCACTGCTCTTCTCTAATCTTTTCATTTTATAGATGAGAAAACTGGAGCTCACGGGAACAGACTTGCCAAAGATTAGCATGGTAGAGCCTGAATTAAAACCTATCTCCTGATTTTTTTTTTCACTCTATCACATCTCTATTAAAATAACAAGAGGACCCTGAGTTTCCTAATGTTGTTTTTGGAAAGAGTCCAATCATATTTTTTTAAAAAAGCTAAAATGTACAGATGCCTACACTGCAATTTCCTCCAAGCTACCACTAATGATTTTTCTATTATTAAGAGCAAAAACAAACATACCTTGGTTGCTTGCAACAGCAATTCTGAAATAAATGGTAGCACAAGAGACAGCAACAGAATTTTTAGGTCTAAAGCTAGAGGGTGAGTTTGCTCTTCCTTACCACAAATTTCTATTTTACTATGTTAATTCATTAAGTTTAGAATACTGTTAAGTACCATCCTTCACCCCCATACTAACTCTACCTAATTCTAACAGTTACTAAATACTGTTCACTCTATCCTATGGGGCAGAAGAGAAATAAACATACTTCTAAGCAAAAACAATATAGACAGAAGTGAGGAAACAGTTTCCAGTTTAAGTACACCAAGGGTATATCCAAAATAGAAAATAAAAGTAACACTCTGAAACAAAAGTTACCTGTAACTCTAGAACATTTTAAGTCTAAAGAGCTTTAATAAATAAAAGGCCCCAGTTTCCAAATATCTATCAAAAAAAGGAATGAATAATGAATCCCATCAGAACTGGGGAAATTTTCTTTTTCTTTAAAGGAAGTGGAGGGATGTAAGCAGATAACCATTTTCTTTCAAAAAGATAAAGATAAAACACTGCTTCCTCAAATAACCACTCAGAATGTCACTTGAGATGAGTAGGCAGGAAGAATATAGCTGTGTATTTGCCTTGTATACAGCATTGGGCAATTAAATGCCACCTTGGCTATTTAGGAATGGCTTGCTAAAACGTTGAAAAAATGAAAGACTTCATCCTTGTCGTAGACTGCCACTTCAGTGGAACATTCGGTGCACAGGACTGGGTGATAGATCTCTTCCGCATCTGTCTCTGCCTCCTCCGCAGCACCTTCTTGGTTAGACCTCATTTTCTTATGGCCTCGCCTTTTCTTCCTGTTCTCTGGGGGTTTGTATCTCAGAATCTCTTCCTTGTTGACAGAACAATTCATTACAAACATTGCTCTATATTGAGTTTTATATGATTCATGCCTAAGAGGAAAATGAAACGGAGAATTTGGATTTACATTCTATTTTAATAGTTACACATTTAGATAAAAATTTAAGACTATCAAAAACTTACTGAAGTACCAACCAAAGTTAAAACATGAGAACAAAACAAGAAGGGACCTGTTACAAAAATAGATAATAAAGAATGAATATATTCTACTGCTCTAAAGCTAACTTTACCTCAGTAAAGAAGTTTTTGATTTGCTCTTCCAACACAGAAAGACAAGAAAAGTTGTTGAAAACTTGAGAGGTAATGTTTAAAAAATCTTTGACTGCATCTTTTCCGGTTGTGGCCTGAGACTGCCCTTCTCTCATTACAAGTGGTGCCATTCTGGTCACTATTTTAGTAAAAGCTACAGTTTTAAAAGCTTAAAGAACATCTGACTTTATAATGTCCACTCTTGGCTTCACTCCAATAGTCTAAAGAATAAATAATGCTTTCTTCGTTCTCCTCAAATAACTTTATGTCTTCCTACTTTTCTTGACTTAGTAAGCTACTTTCCTTTTCTCCCCCTTAAACCTCATACAACAGAAATATCTATTTGGCTAAAATCAGTGAAGTCAAGTTATGCCTCCATTGGTTCTAAACGCTGATCTTTTCCTCTTCCACCAACCACCAGACTAGTGCTTCTCTAGGTGAGACCATAAAAATTACATTTATACTCCACCATATTGGAATTCTGTATTCATATGGAACACAATTTTTACCAAGACCAATTTCTACTGTTAGATCATGAAGCAACTTCTTTTGGGTATAGAATCCTGTAACACAGCAGCATGGTTTAATTTAAAAGAGAAGCAACTTAAGTACAAAGGTACTTTACTTATTCTTTATTTCCTATTCTAGGTGTCAATTTATATACAAAAAACGTAAGAGTTCAAATGGAGAGTACAAAAATTCATTGTTGCAGATGATCATAAACCTCAAGTTAGCTGCTGCTGCTGCTGCTGCTAAGTCACTTCAGTCGTGTCCGACTCTGTGCGACCCCATAGACGGCAGCCCACCAGGCTCCCCCGTCCCTGGGATTCTCCAGGCAAGAGTACTGGAGTGGGTTGCCATTGCCTTCTCTGTCAAGTTAGCTAGTAAGAGTAAAACTACATCTGGCTACTCAGTGACTAGAACAAATCTACCACCTGCATCATCATTTAGTTTCAGTTAACTGATTTAGAACACGGACTAAGTTAGACATTTATAAGGCTACTGGAAAAAAAAAGGAGAGGAAAAGGGCAAGAGTATATCTGGATTAATAGAATGAAGGGGATTAAAAAAATACATGATCTTCTCAATTGATGCATAAAAAGCAATTGAAAAATTCAACACTCTTTCATGATAAAAACACCCAAAAACTAACAGAAGGAAACCTCCTCAATATAATAAAGGCCATATATGAAAATTTCATAGCTAACATCATACTTAATGATGAAAGGCAAAACTTTTCCTCTAAGACAAGGAACAAGACAAAAAATACCTGATTTCACCACTTCTATCCAACTTGAAAGTTATAATAAGTGCAATTAGGTAAGAAAAAGAAATAAAAGGCATCCAAACTGGAAAGGAAGAAGTAAAATCTTCTCTGTGAGATGACATGATATTATATGTTTAAAGCTCTATAAAGACTACACAAAAAACTATCATAGCTAATAAATTAATGCAGCAAAGTTGCAGAGTGCAAAATGAAGACATAAAAATCTGCTGTTTCTAAACACTAGCAAAGAACAATCCAAAAGGAAAGTAGAACAGAGATTACCAGAGGCTGGGATAGGTACGGATGGAGAATGGTGACTTACTGTCTATGGGGAAAGAGTTTCTGTCTGGAGTGATGAAAAAGTTCTGGAAATGGAGAGTCATGATGGCTGTACAATTGTACTGTAGTTCATGTCACTGAATTGTACACTGGAAGGTCAGGTACACACTGCTATATTTAACATGGATAACCAACAAGGACCTTTTGTATATAGCACAGGGAACTCTGCTCAGTGTTATGTGTAAGCCTGGATGAGAAGGGGTTTGGAGGAGAATGGATAAATATATATATATGGCTGAGTCCCTTCGCTATTCATCTGAAACTACCACAACATCGTCAATCAGCTATACCCCAAAACAAAATAAAAAGTTTAAAGTTAAAAAAAAAAAGGTTAAAACAGGCAACAAGATAAGAATGTCCATTCTTTTTTTTTTTTCAACTTTTAAATGTTTTAATTTGCTTTAAAGTTAAACCCAAGACACTGTAGAAATCCACTGAGAAATGTTTTTTTTTAGGTTGAACACGTTTCCCCTTAGTCTTCAACAGAGCGTGCACATTAGTTTCATTTCACAATCACTGCAGTCCCCCCACTGCACCAAGATCACCAAAACTCTGTGTGTGGTATTGCAAATGTTCTTAGTTATACCTTAATTTACAAGAGGCAATCCTGAAGGAACTCATTCTAAGCCATCTATCATTTTGCCAGTGTGTTTGTGTGTGTGAAAAGCACAACCAGACTGATTCAGTGCAGGCTGCTGCTGCTAAGTCACTTCAGTCGTGTCCGACTCTGTGTGACCCCATAGACGGCAGCCCACCAGGCTCCCCCGTCCCTGGGATTCTCCAGGCAAGAACACTGGAGTGGGTTGCCATTTCCTAGTGGGTCCCAAATGCCTCTTTCCAGCAAACAGTGATCTGAGGGAACAGAATTTGGCAGGGGTCCAATAAAGAGCACCCACCAAGTGCTGGGGACATTTATATTCAGATGCCCTCTGAAGTCCAACATACAGGTTCGGGGAATCCCCTGGTGGTCCAATGGTTAGGACTCGGCGCTCTCACTGCCAAGGGCCAGGGTTGACGTGCTGCAGAGCTTAAAAAGCAAAACACAAAAAACCCCTCCAGGTTCACTTGGGTCAAGTCCACTAAGAAGCAGACTGGAGCCCAGCAGGCAGACCTTCCCACTTGCTAACATGTCCTTCCACTAAGTTTTGCTTTAGGCTGTAGGCTGCTTGGACCCGTTTTCTAGTTCTTTAAATCCCACCCCAAATACAGCTTCCTTGGTGACCAAACAAATATGTGACCTTACATATGAAGAGCTGCACATAACTCCCAACTTCAGCAGAAAAGAAAGGCAATCTGTGCTCACTTCAAGCATGGCATTTCAATGGGAACAAAGCCCAGTACCACTCTGCTACAATCTTGAAGCCAGTCATGCCATTCAGACAAGACCTGGGCTAACCCCAAAAGAGTGCCCTGCTTCACTTCAAGGCACCTGGAAACCATGCTAGTGCCATGGTACCCCTTCTTTCCTGAATGTCAGGATACAGTACAAAGGCAAGAGAGAGATCAGATAGTCCTGAAGTGTGCTCACTGCCACAGCCAGCATACGTCTTCCATTGCCCTCTGTCTCAAAGAGCGCATTCATTTTCTTGAAATATGTGGCAAGCACTCTTTCATTCCACAATAAGAGCATAAGCCAAATCTGGGCCACTTGCCCACTTCTGCCACCTCTTATAGCCGGTGGCCTCAGAGCCAAAGGGTGACAGGGCAGCCCACCACTGGTTTTCAAGTGGCAGAGGGATGGGGCACCAGGACTGGGGTCTCGGTAGGGCATGTGAGCACAACTCCCTTTGGGGTGCATTCCGTCTGATCCCTTATAAAGCCTGAATTGCTTTTAAGAGCCCAGGGCCAGCCCCTTAAGCCTCAGAACAGACTGTTTTCCCTCAGTCGAGATGTTCAGACAGGGATAACGAACCATCACAGGCTTGTGGGGACTCTTTGGGACACGTAAGATAAAACAGAAAGCATACATTACAAACAATGGGGGAGGAACGGTTTCACTTGCTTTAAGTAAAGCAGGTCGGTTCTGTTTCACACGCTGTAGACACCTAGCAAAGAAAACAGACCTATGTCAAAGTCTCCTTGCCCCTCAGCACCACCCAAGGGCCAGGGGAAACAAAAAGAACATTCACCCTGGCCTGTTCCAAAGGTTTTCTCTATTACACACGAGAGAAATTCCATGTCAGGTCCAGGGCAGCAGCCCCAGCAATGAGCCAGTGTCTTTTTCTGTAGTATCCTTTCGGCCTCAAACTGAGGCATTTATAGAAATCTCATCACAAGGATCCTTACATCTCTGGATGATGCTTTTCATGTGACTTTTTTTTCAAAGCCCACAGCCTACATCTTTAATCTATTTCAGACTTTCACTCGTTACTTCTAAGCTTCAACCTGCAGGTCTGCTGCTCACTGTCTCTGCACATGCCGAAGAAAGGCCGAGTATCTCAGTTAATCCTCCCAACCACCTATGGGGGGTGGAGGGTGGTGAAACCAGGCTTAGCGTCACTATTTTGCCTTTGAGGAGCAGGAGGCCAAGTATGCTAGCACTATATCAAGGAATAAGCTTTTTATTCACCTCCGGAGCCTTCCTTCGGCCAAAGGCCCAAGGTTGCTGGCCTTGCTGGAACCACAGCGATGAAGCCATGACTCCCAGCCATGCAGCCCGCATCAGAAAAGAATGCCCATTCTCATCACTCCTATTCAATATATTTCAAGAAATCTTAGTCAAAGCAATCAGGTTAAAAAAAAAAAAAGGTAACCAAACAGAAAAAAAAGAAGTAAAATTATCCTTGATTCCAGATGACATGATCTTATGCATACAAAACTCTAAAGATTCCAATAAGAAAATGTTAGAACTAATAAATTCAGTAAAGATTCAGGATAAACAAGCAATCAACAAAAATCTGTTGCATTTTCACTAACAACAAACTGAGAAATTAAGAAAACAATCTCATTCACAATAACGTAAAAGAAATAAAATACTTAGGAATAAATTTAATCAAGGAGGTGAAGGATCTATACACTGAAAACTATGACAGTGATGAAGGAAACTGAAGAAAACAAATGTAAAGATATCCCATGCTCAAAGACTGGAAGAATTAATACTGCTACAATGTCCATGCTACCCAAAGCCATGTTATAGATTCAATGCAACCCTTATCAAAATTCCAATGGCATTTTTCATAGAAACATAAAAGATTCTAAAATTTGTATGGAACCATAAAAGACCTCAAATAGCCAAAACAATCTTGAGAAAGAAGAACAAAGCTAGAGGTATCACACCTCCTGATTTCTAACTATGCCACAAAGCTACAGTAATCAAAACAGTATGGGATTGGCATAAAAAAACAGACTCATTGATCAACAGAACAGAACCAAAAGCCCAGAAATAAACCCATGCGTGTACCATAAACGAATATTTGGCAAGGAGTCAAGAATATTCAATGGGGAAAAGTCAATCTCTTCAATAAATGGTATTGGGAAAACTGGGTATTGATAGACAAAAAAATGAAATTGGACCCTTAACTTACACCATTCACAAAAATTAATTTGAAATAAAGCCAAAAACTTAAAATTTGAAATCGTAAACTCCTAAAAGAAAACATAAAAAAAAGCTCCTTAACACTGGTCTTGGCAATGTTTTGGAGCTGACACCTAAGGCACAAGCAACAAAAGCAAAAATAAACAAATGGAACTACATCAAACTAAAAAGCTTCTGCGCAGCAAAGAAAGAATCAACAAAATAAAAAGGCAACCTATGGAATGGGAAAAAATATTTGCAAATCATATATCTCATGGGGGGTTAATTTCCAAAATATATAAGGAACTCAATATAAAAAAATCCAATTAATAAGTGGACAAAGAAGTTTAATAGACATTCTTCCAAAAAAGACATACAAATGGCTAACGGGTACACAAAAAGATACTCAATTATCACAAACCATCAGGAACTACATATCAAAACTACTGTAAGATTATCACCTCAAAACTACAGTAAGATATCAACTCACAGAATAGATATGATCAAAAACTCAAAAGATAACACAAGTGAACCCTTGTGTACTATTGGTAGGAGTGTAAATTGGTACAGCCACCATGCAAAACAGTACAGAGGAGCCTCAAAGAGTTAAAAAGAGAACTGTCATATGATCTAGCAATTCCACTGTTGGGAATGTATACAGAGGAATGAAAATACTATCTCAAAGAGGTATCTGAGTCCTCACCTCAGCCAGGTGATCAAGGTCAACATTAATAGCCATAAATCATGTTGATAGTTTGTTGCCTATGATATAATGTGATGAAAACAGCAATTCACTTCCATGGTCTTCCTCCCAAAAACCCATCACAGCATTATTTACAACAGCCAAGATGTGGAAACAACATCGACTGATGAATGAATAAGGAAAATATGGTATATACACACAATAGAATATTATTCAGCCATTAAAAAGAAAAAAAATCCTGCTGTTTGTAACAACATGGATGAAGCTTGAAGGAATTATGCTAAGTGAAATAAGTCAGAAAGAGAAAGACAAATGGTGTACAATCTCACTTATATGTGAAATCTGAAAAAAAAAAAAACTGAACTCATAAAGTTGGTGGGGGAGGGTAGGTGGATGAAGGTGGTCAAAAGATACAAACTTCCAGTTATAATGATTAAGCTCTTTGCTCAGTTGTGTCTGACTCTTTGCAATTGCATAGACTGTGTGGGGTGTGTGTGTCTGTGTGTGTGTACACTTAAGTTGCTCAGTTGTGTCTGACTCTTTGCAGTTGCATGGACTATAACCCACCAGGCTCCTCTGTCCACAGGGATTCTCGAGGTAAGAACACTGAGTGGGTTGCCATGACCTCCTCCTGGGGATCTTCCCAACCCAGGGATCAAACCCAAGCCTCCCGCTATATTACATACTTGAAAAATGATGAGAGTAGATCTTAGAAGTTTTCACCACACAAAAAAAGGAACTATGTAAGGTGATGGCTGCGTTAACTAGCCTTATTGTGGTAATCATCCTGCAATATATTTGAATATCTAATCATTACACTATATACTGTATACCTAAAGCTTATACAATGGTATATGTCAATTACATCTCAATAAAGCTGGGAAAAGATTTTTTTAAATTCTTAAATGGTCTAGCTGACAATAAATTGAATATTCAAATGAAATACTCCTACAGCAACATTTTTAAATGCTTAAAATAGTAAATTTTATGTTATCACAACAGAAAAAAAATAAGAGTCTATTTGAGAGATTTCATCATCCTACAACATATACGCAGTTTTACTGAATCCTTATCAGCACTGGCAAGTACTTATTAGAAAAGCTAGTTAGACTACATATAATCAAAATTATTTGTATAAAGATTAGTCATGCAGCACAAGGGATATATGAGGACAGAACTTTATCACAATTCCTAAGTACCCTGAAAGTCTATTTCAGATTTAAACAAGGACCACCAAGTGGTTTTATTTTCATGCATGTGTGTGTATGTGTGTGATGTTACCCTTTATCAGTTACCTTTGGCAATCAAGACACAGTGTAGTCATGCAGGCAGGGCAATTCAAGACAGCATCACTATTTGGAACAGGCTGCTGTTGTTGACGTGGTCGCTGTATTCCAAAACCATGGTAGCTAGAACAGAGAAAGAAAGAGGAAGGGTGAAGCACATTAAAGCCAGATCTTCCTTTCTAATGCCACTTTCCAATAAAAGAAATCAGTAGCCTTTAGAGAAATGGTTAATTCTAGGAATGGGACACATAAGGTAGACCTAGAAGATCCTGTAGTGCCAGAAAGTAAGGCGGTGCACAAAAAGAAAAAACAAAACCAAAAATCCATGAGACAAGTATGTTAAAGGGGCACAGGAGCCAACTCAAAGAGCCCCTGATGACTGAAATCAAAACAATCAGAGCACTGAAATAAAACAGTGTTAAATTATAAGCAAAGTATAAACAAATACCCATGACTCCATGCTGACATAAATGACTTAATATGTAAATAAATGGGGGAGAACAGACACATCTCCCATATGTAAGAATTACAAATAATTTATGAAGATATTCTCCCCTAAAGGAGGTGGAACATAATTCGAGACTCCTTAAGTCTAGGCTAAATATAATGACATCCTTCCAAACAGAAGGTACAAAAATGTATGGAAAGAGTAACTTTACAGCTGAGAAACTAAATCATGCTGGATAGTATGTGCCCTCAATACAAAGTGATGAAAATGGCAATTTACCTCTATGGTCTTTCTCCCCAAAACCTCTTAATTCCAGTCTGATCATGAGAAAAGTATTAGATAAATTCCAATAGAGGAGCCTCCCACAATATTCCTGATCCATGCTCCTCAAAACTGTTCAAGTCATCAAAACCAAGTAAAGTCTGAGAAACTCATAGCCAAGAAAAGCCTCAGTAGACATGACAACTAAATGCAACATGGTATCCCAGATGTGCTCCTGGAAGAGAATATGGATATTAGGATAAAGACTAAGGAAATCTGGGGGAATTCCCTGGCAGTCCAGTGGTCAGGTCGTCTTGCTGTTGGTGAGGGGGAGTAATAAGGAAATTCTCTGTATTACCAGCTGAATTTTTCTGTAAATCTAAAATTATTCTAAAAAAGTCTACTAATTAAACACACACATATCAATAAAGCTACTTTTAAAAAGCAAGCATTGTAAGTTCTAAGTGCCTAAGAATCTCAGTCTGTTTTGTTCCCTTTTGTATTTCAAGAGTCTGTAACAGTGCTTTGCATATAGTAAGTGCTCAACAAATGTGCTGATTGAAAAAACAAAGTATGAATTTACTTACAAAGACACAAAAGTATAAAAGGATATATTCTTAAAACAGGCTTATAGAAAACATCAAAAAACTGAACTGCAAAACACAAAATCATTTGGCATTACTTTCTAAACTCTTTTTTGTGGGGAAAAATACTGAGAACATGTGGTATATATTTCATAATTGTTGTTCAGTTCAGTTCAGTTCAGTCACTCAGTCGCGTCCGACTCTTTGCGACCCCATGAACCACAGCACACCAGGCCTTCCTGTCCATCACCAACTCCCGGAGTTCACTCAAACTCATGTCCACAGAGTCGGTGATGCCATCCAGCCATCTCATTCTCTGTCGTCCCCTTCTCCTCCTACCCCCAATCCCTCCTAGCATCAGAGTCTTTTCCAGTGAGTCAACTCGTCGCATGAGGTGGCCAAAATATTGGAGTTTCAGCTTTAGCATCAGTCCTTCCAATGAACACCCAGGATTGATCTCCTTTAGAATGGACTGGTTGGATCTCCTTGCAGTACAAGGGACTCGTCTTCTCCAGCACCACAGTTCAAAAGCATCGATTCTTCGGCGATCAGCTTTCTTCACAGTCCAACTCTCACATCCATACATGACCACGGGAAAAACCATAGCCTTGACTAAACGGACCTTGGTTGGCAAAGTAATGTCTCTGCTTTTTAATATGCTATCTAGGCTGGTCATAACTTTCCTTCCAAGGAGTGTCTTTTAATTTCATGGCTGCAATCAGCATCCGCAGTGATTTTGGAGCCCAAAAAAATAAAGTCTGACACTGTTTCCATTGTTTCCCCATCTATTTCCCATGAAGTGATGAGACCAGATGCCATGATCATCGTTTTCTGAATGTTGAGCTTCAAGCCAACCTTTTCACTCTCCTCTTTCACTTTCATCAAGAGGCCTTTGAGTTCCTCTTCACTTTCTGCCATAAGGGTGGTGTCACCTGCATATCTGAGGTTATTGATATTTCTCCCGGCAATCTTGATTCCAGCTTGTGCTTCTTCCAGCCCAGCGTTCCTCATGATGTACTCTGCATATAACTTAAATAAGCAGGGTGACAATATACAACCTTGACGTACTCCTTTTCCTATTTGGAACCAGTCTGTTGTTCCATGTCCAGTTCTAACTGTTGCTTCCTGACCTGCATACAGGTTTCTCAAGAGGCAGGTCAGGTGGTCTGGGATTCCCATCTCTTTCAGAATTTTCCACAGTTTATTGTGATCCACACAGTCAAAGGCTTTGGCATAGTCAATGAAGCAGAAACAGATGTTTTTCTGGAACTCTCTTGCTTTCTCCATGATCCAGTGGATGTTGGCAATTTGATCTCTGGTGCCTCTGCCTTTTCTAAAACCTGCTTTAACATCTGGAAGTTCACGATTCACATATTGCTGAAGCCTGGCTTGGAGAATTTTGAGCATGACTTTACTAGCGTGTGAGATGAGTGCAACTGTGTGGTAGTTTGAGCATTCTTTGGCATTGCCTTTCTTTGGGATTGGAATGAAGACTGACCTTTTTTAAATACCTCCAAATGCTTGAAAAATTTCAAACCCCAAGAAAATAACTAAATTATTCATTCAACAGATAGTGAGTGTCCATATGACATTGTGCAAGATGCTCGGGATACAGCACTGAACAAGACAGGTATGATCACTGTCCTTGTGGTGCCTAAAATGTACTGAATTCATTATCTGAAGCAGGTTTCCGTGGTCTTAAAAGGCAACTACTACTTGACATAGGAATGTGAATAAGATATTACTTCTCAAGATTATGTAAAAATGAAAATACATTCCCTCTTAAATCACTGACAAATTCTGTTACCAGAATCAGGAGCTAGATCATAAGCTCCTTAATTATTTCAACAGCACTCATAGCACTTAAAATGTTCATTTCACACTATAGGTGTGAACACTGCTGCTGCTGCTGAGTCACTTCAGTCGTGTCCAACTCTGTGTGACCCCATAGGCGGAAGCCCACCAGGCTCCCCCGTCCCTGGGATTCTCCAGGCAAGAACACTGGAGTGGGTTGCCATTTCCTTCTCCAATGTATGAAAGTGAAGTCGCTCAGTCGTGTCCGACTCACAGCGACCCCACGGACTGCAGCCTACCAGGCTCCTCCATCCATGGGATTTTCTAGGCAAGAGTACTGGAGTGGCTTGCCATTGCCTTCTCCGAGGTGTGAACACTACTCATCACATAAATGCAAGAGGCAGCTGTAAGTGGTACATGGATGAAACTGGGAGAGGAGAAAAGGACAAAGTGGGAGAGTGGAAGCTAAAAGGTGGTACACAAAGACCCACACAGCACTACATTCCCTCTGGACTGGACAACTATAGATTCCTGGGCCCCACCCTCGATGAATCAAAACCTCCTGGAGTAAGACTCAAGGGTTTTCATTTCACTCTCACCAGGTGATTCTGAAGCTCAGGCAGGCTAGGGTAACATTAGGTAATAGTGATAAGCTTTCAGCTTTCATTTTTATGATAAATCGATCTTTACCAAATCAAATTTGAAATAGAGTATGGAGTTTCCTCTTGGAATGATGGAAATGATCTGAAATAAACACAGGTAGCAGTTGCACACCACTGTGAACACCCTACTAAATGCCACTAAATGTTAACTTTCAAATGGTTAACATTAAGTCATGTGAATTCTACCTCAACTTAAAAAAGTCAAATTTGTAAACATGATTCAAGTATTCAAATAGAAAACATAACATCCACTCTTAATCCACATAAACTCTTTTACTTTTGGCCATGCTGAGGCATGTAGGATCTTAGTTCTCCAACCAGTAATCGAACCTGAGCACCCAGCAGTGGAAACATGGGGTCCTAACCACTGGATCCCCAGAGAATTTCCCATATAAACTTTTAATCTGTAAGTAATTTTATACTGCTTATTTTTAAAAAGTCAGCTTTGTTTCTTGAAGGGAGAGACTTGACTAGCGACAACAGTTTGAATTCAACAACGGTTTTTAAAAAATAAATGGTCTAAAGAATGTATATATGTTTATAACTGAGTCATTTTGCTGTACAGCAGAGATTGGCACAACATTGTAAATCAGCTATGTTGTTGCTGTTCACTTGCTGAGTCGTGTCCAACTCTTTGTGACCCCGTGGACTGCAGCACCCCAGGCTTCCCTGTCTTTCACTATCGCCCAGAGTTTGCTCAGATTCATGTCCATTGAGTCCATGATGTTATATTTCAAATAAAAATAAATAAATAACCAAAGGCCTGACTGAAATTTGCTTTTCATTTTCAAAATATTCAGTAGTTTTTTCCTCAAACTTTCTTTATGCATGACCCGGGTCTCCTGCATTACACGCAGATCCTTTACCATCTTAGCCACCAGCAAAGTCCCTATAAACATACACACATACATTCGAAACGTGAGTACAGTGAAAATCATCTTTTAATTATTTTCCCTAAAGATCTGAAATATTAAATTTAAGTTCTTACCCTCTTCTCTGCGCATCAACCCAGGCCTGATCTCTGTTATCTTTTTCAGGATCATATAGTAATTCATCATTTGTTGGAATTCTGTGTTGTTTCTTCTTTTTCTTCTTGGTCACGTGTGCTAATTTTGAAAATGTTAAGAATATGGCTAAGTAGCATGTCTAAAATTCACACCTCTTTTACACAAAATGAAGAATCCTTTTTCCTAAGGTGTGCATTTTTTCTATTTTCCTAAAAAATTTCTTTAAACTATTCCTTCAAATAAAGTTCAGAACCGAGTTCAAATAATGAGAAGTCAGAGTCAAAAAAGCCACTCAAATCAAGTCAAGAATAGACACTAATTTTTTTTTTTTTTTTTGGCTGCACTGCTCAGCTTGCAGAATCTTAGCTCCCAGACCAGGGATCAAACCCAGACTTCCAGAGGTGGAAGCATGAAGTCTCAACCACTGGACCACCAGTGAATTCCTTAGAAACTATTTTTGATATCTGAAATTTTCTATAAATTCTCATACATAAAATGCTACTGAAATCAGAACAAAAATGAGTGGGGGGGAAAAAAAACACTATGATCAGCTACATACACTAGACCTACTTGAGCAGGTCAGTATTTATGCAACAATATATAAAAATATAAAATCATTTCTTTACCTTATAAATACGTTATGTATGTATTCCATCATAACTACTGATATAATTAAGTTAGTTTTAGCTCTTGTCATTATGTTCAACTTTGCTCAAAATTTACACAAAATCAGGGGCTTCCCTGGTGGTCCAGCGGTTAAGAATCTGCCTTGCAATGCAAGAGACACCACTTCCATCCCTCATCTGGGAAGATCCCACATGCCGCAGAGCAACTAAAGCCTCAGCCCGGTGCCTAGAGCCTATGCTACACAAGAGAAGCCACTGCAACAAGAAGCCCACTACTGCAACCAAGAATAGCCCCTGCGCGCCGCAACTAGAGAACGCCTGCACACAGCAACAAAGACACACTACAGCCAAAAAAAATATATTTTAATTTATACAAAATCAATTTCAAAGAACAGAGAGGTTGATTTTTTTTAAAAAAAAAGCAACAACTTAGGGAAAACTCTACAAGAGAGTAAAATCTAGAAATTATCTGCAGCTGTGAAAGCAAATGCTGCTGTGCTAAAGAACCCTGAAGGAAAAGGAGGCCAAGAGCCTTAAGGAGAGAGATACTGAGTCAGGACTCTCTTCCTCTCCCCAGATGTGCCTCTGCACGCTGCCCTAGTCCCAGGTCCTCAGGTGTGTGTGTTTCCATCTGTTCTATGTACAATCCTGCTTTTGTTTTCACATCAACTGCCTGCAATTTCTTAAAAGATAAAACTCAAAGGGAAAACCTAATATCAAATTGCCAGGTAAAACTTTCATAAAATATAACTGCTAAACCTGGTAAACATGTTCCTTACCTGCTTTGTCTTCATCTTCAGAATCAGAATCAAAATATATATTGTCATAGTACTTTGTTGGAGCTGTTCCAACTATCCCATCTCCTGAAGACCCTAGTCAAATCATAAAGGAATTTTAAAGACTAAAAGATACAGAATTGACAAGATAAAAATCTCCATACGTTCTTCCATCACTTCAAACTGCTATCAGCTCATTTCCAATTTCATTTCAGTGGAAAAATACTTTCACATCAATGACTTACTGGAGTCAATGACTTACTGGATCTCTGTGCCCTATGCAATTACAGAGAACTTCTCGTCCTCAAATATGTGTTCCAAATCATGAGAAAATTATTCTTCCTCTCTTGCCAGAAAGAGACTGAAAGCACATATGATAATGATAAAAGCACATCTAATTAAACAAAATAGCCATATTTTCAAGTTACCACCATAAATATCTCTACCTTTCAGCCATGCAGTATACTGTAGAGAACAGGAAATAAACATGTTGTTTTAAGGGACTTTAGAAAAAAGAGGATAAGAGCTCTACAAAGAGTCAGGAGGAATGAGTCAAGGATATGTTCTTCCTCTCCTCAATAGTGCCTAGTGCCATGACATTACCTATACTTCTGTCATCATGTGCCTACATCCCTAATTCTTCCTCTTAATTAACATCTGCCTTTGCTTTTATCATTATCATATATTCTTTCAATTCTTAACAGTTAATATACAGCATAACAATATGGAAATGCTGAGGAGTCCTACTTTCACAAAACAGTTTTCCAGTCACGTACATTTTACAGAACAGACCACACACCAGAACTAAGTATGTTTCATTACTTACTAAAATAAGACAGGAATCTGTGGTGACACATTACTCAATCTGCTATATCAGTGCTATATAACCTAAAAAGTACTTCTATAAGCTAATGTGTCTTTCTTTCTTTATCCTAGGGTAACAAGTACAAAAGGAAATCATATAAAGCGCTGTAAACAGTGCTTATCAGTCTCTTTCTGCACCACAGGAAAATTCTGCACTAGCGATGAAAGAAAACTACGCTCAGGTTGCCAAGTGCATTTATTTGTTCACTCAAGAAGCGTTTACTGGGCACTGACTGAAAGTGCTGGGGACACAACAGGATGCAAATAAGGGTCTCCGCCAGTAGGAGCTTTGAAAAATATCTATGTGAAAATCTAACTAAAAGTTTACCTGTTTCTAGAGAAGATAACTTGTCCTCCATTGTTTTTATGGTAGAATTTAATTCAGCTTCCATTTCTTTTTCAAATTCATCTTCACTAGAGGATTCACTTTCCCCAGTAAGGCATTCTCTGATAAGTTTTCGTTTTTGGTCAGGAGTTCCATGTAAAAGCACATCCACCTCATCTTCAGAACTAGAACACATTTAAATCACAAAGAACATGAATATTAAAGTATTAAAATAACTTAAAACACCTATCATGCCACTGCTCAACAATTTTAAGTTTTATAAGGTTGCACTGGATTCAGCTGTCATTACATACAGCTCTTCTGACTTCAACCATTTCTGCATATTTCCAAACATATTTTTTAATGTCTGCATACCATTTCCTCTTGCAGATGCTGTATAGTTATTTGTCCTTGCTATTAAACACATACAATGAATAGCTCTGGATATATAATTTTGCTTGTGTTGATTTCCTTAGGTTAAAAGTCTAAAATTAGACACAAACATCTTTCTGACTTCTGGAATTATCACACTACTTTCCAAGTGTATTGCGCCAATTCGTAATTCCATCAGCAATGAAAATTTTACTGGGTGTTTGTTTTAAACTCTGGATACTTAAATAAAACTTAATATATATAAAGCTAAAATATCCACACAAAATGTTAACAGACAGCAAGTAAATATTACAGTTTAAAAGGCACAGTGCTACAGAGAACTATAAAAAGAGAGAGAGAGACCTAAATTATATTCCAAATTCTCCTGAGCAGTTTATGCCAATTTGGCCTTTTGTGCCTGTTTCCCCATCAATAGCAGTATGGAATTAAACCAGGTATCAGAAGAAATGAAATGTTATCAAGATGAAATGCCTAAGACATTTCTAATACAGTCAATAGTACATATATAATGTTCAATTACTCATAGTATGATGAATAGTTACAGACTATTCATGGGTTTTGCTTCACTATTTTTCTCTTCTATTAATACACCAGAAGGTAAACAAGAATAATACAACTCATGCCAATCAATTTTGCTAATGACAGAGGCCTTATCCAGATTTTACTCCCAAGAAAATTCCCCATCCTGACCAGCATGCTCCCTTTCTCCATCACCTCTATATTCACTCACATTCTCTTATCTCTGCCTGTACCACCAAGGCCTAAGGATCTCCAGGTCTCAAAACTCCTCTGCTTCCTTCCACCCTGAACCCTGACGTCAGCATGTTATTCCTGAAGAACTCTTATCACATCACTACCCAAATCCAAAAGAAAATCATCCATGACCAAAACTCTGAGTACAGCATTCAAAAGAATCTTCCACAATCTGGTTTCAACTTATCTTTTCAGCCTTATCTTTCACTATTACCCTTGAACTACCACCGTACTCTTCAACTGGGGACAATTTTGCCTCCCAGGGAACATCTGGCATAGCTAGAGATATTTTTGATTGTCACAACTGGGACGTGGGAGGAGGGGTTACTGGCATCTAGTGACATATTTACTGCCTGCTGTAAAAGGAGCATTCTCCAAGCCCAAGTGGTCCTCAGCTATGATACCAACCCACTGAACACGTAGCAGCCATCTGGGCCTCTGGAAGCAAGAGCAACCAACACAAACGGGATGCTCAGACTGCTTGCTCTACTGTGAGGTGTCTCTTACTCCGGAGACTCACGTATTCTGCCAGCTTCCATGAAATAGTAACAGGCAATAAAGGATTCACTTCTAAATAGAGTAAAAATCAAATCCTGACAGACACCTCTTAAACACCTCTCTAACACAATTTCCCTTTCGAAAACAAGCATTGGATTCAGCAGGCAATACAGCCTAATAACATTGTTTTGTTTTCAAAGTATTTATATTTACAGTTACCTTACCAGTGGCAACTATCACAGGAATATAAAATCTCCTTACAAATATTTAACTACATGTGAATTCCCTAGTGATCCAGTGGTTAGGACTCTGTGCTTCCAATGCTGGGGGCACAGGTTCAATCCCCGATTAGGGAACTAAGATCCCACAAACTGTGAGCCAAAAAAAAAGAAGGCATTTAACTACAAAAATGTAAATTGACTTAAAGAAAAATATTAAATAAATAATAACAAGGGTGAATATGGGGATGATAATGGAAGAATAACTCAAGTTCAGGAAACACTGAAACCAATCAAACTGAAATACTAATTGAGGCCTACTTTCACAGACTGGGCCCATAAGTCAAACTCTTCATAAGGGAATCCTGGATTCCATCCTCACTTCCCACAACAGAAACCTTCACAGCAGTCTGATCTCCCACGCCTATAAACCCTCCCCAGGATACTATAAGGAAGCACTGTGATTAAAGGAAAAACAGTTTCACAGAAAACTAGTCGGACAGAATGTTTTAAAGTTTATGAACAGGATCTGCTGACAGCTTTAAAAATGGCTAAGCTTGCCTGGAAATCTCTAGTCAACATAATTGCAAGTTCCCCCCAGGCAGGATTAATCCCTCCCTTCTGGAAATTCCCGTGGAATTTCATCTGTAACTATCCCAGGTCATCTTTTTCTACCGCGCTCTTCTGCAATACACGTTTATTTCCGAGATTTATCTCGCAAGATACGTATCTATCTTATGTCCCCTACTTTACCGTTAAACCTCTCGAAGACAAAAATCTTATGTCTCATCTCTGTAGCCCACAGCAAGCATACAATACATGCTCAAAAAGAAAAAAAATTAATTACCCCCTAATTTCTGTTTACGGCAGTTTAATCTTCACGATGTTCAATTCACAGTAAGTCCCAAGTGCCTCACAACAAACTCGCGATTTGCTTATTATACTTCCTTTTTATAAACGAGAAACCGAGGATAAGGGATCTGCCTTCAGTCACAGTGCTGGTAAGCTGCAGAAGCAGGATTCGACCTCACGGCTTTTGATTCTTACGCGTAATTCCACAATATGGACTATGGCCCTTCCCTGCGCCAATTTCGATCCTGCCTCCCCCGTGACTGCAAGACCTCACCAGAAACCCCGACGGAGTCCCACAGACGACAGCGGGGTGCCACAGGGTCCCGAACCGCCGGACGGTGTATCCGCACGGGCCCGGAAAGCGCAGCGAGTCGGGAGGCTGAGGTCTGACCTTGGTCCGAAGCCTCGGGGGCCGAGGAGAGGCAGGGGGACGGGGCGGGGCAGGGGCCCACCTGCTCAAAGCCGGCTCCTCGTCGCTAGGCTCCTCCACTGCGTACGGGTCATAGTCGTCTTGGAGGCGGTTCATGGTGGCCGGCCCCGCCGATACCATCCACAGGCGTCTGCCGAATAACTGTTTACTTCGCAGGTCCTTCCCTAAAGTGCTCCGACACAACTTCCGCCCCAACTTCCGCCCGCACTTCCGAGTCCTCCTGCTGCCCTTCGCAACAGGAATATGTTCCCATTTGGAACATGTTCCCATTTGGAACATAGGAAACCGCCACCTTATTACTGGACGTTGCAGTCAGCACCCTTATAAGTGGCAGTATGTGAGATGAACACTCCACGTGCCGTGTTTCACGTTGTGACGTGAAAAACCAGAAATCTATATGCTGAGGGACCTGTAGCCTTCGATCAGGGCCAGTAGGTCTCCAGACACTAGCATTCGACATCCCTCCAACCTCGTAGCCTGAAACCCTTCTGCCTTTATTTCTCGCGCTACTGCCTTGCTTTCACAGTTCTCCCTTTTCAGTCTGACTTCCGCCCTCGTCTGTCTTCCAAAAAGTTGCTAAGCTGTCATTCAGTTCAGTTCAGTCGCTCAGTCGTGTCCGACTCTTTGCGACCCCATGAAGCGCAGCACGCCAGGCCTCCCTGTCCCTCACCAACTCCCGGAGTTCACTCAAACTCATGTCCATCGAGTCGGTGATGCCTTCCAGCCATCTCATCCTCTGTCGTCCCCTTCTCCTCCTGCCCCCAATCCCTCCCAGCATCAGTGTCTTTTCTAATGAGTCAACTCTTCGCATGAGGTGGCCAAAGTATTGCAGTTTCAGCTTCAGCATCAGTCCTTCCAATGAATATTCAGGACTGATCTTCTTTAGGATGGACTGGTTGGATCTCCTTGCAGTCCAAGGGACTCTCAAGAGTCTCCTCCAGCACCACAGTTCAATTCTTCAGTGCTCAGCTTTCTTTATAGTCCAACTCTCACATCCATACATGACTATTGGAAAAACCATGGCTTTGACTAGAGGGACCTTTGTTGTCAAAGTAATGTCTCTGCTTTTTAATAAGCTGTCTGGTTGGTCATAATTTTTCTTCCAAGGAGCAAGCGTCTTTCCATTTCATGACTGCAGTCACCCTCTGCAGTGGTTTTGGAGCCCCCAAAAATAAAGCCTGTCACTGTTTCCATTGTTTCCCCATCTATTTGCCGTGAACTGATGGGACCAGATGCCACAATCTTAGTTTTCTAAATGTTGAGTTTTAAGCCAACATTTTCTCTCCTCTTCCACTTTCATCAAGAGGCTCTTTAGTTCCTATTCACTTTCTGCCATAAGGGTGGTGTCATCTGCATATCTGAGGTTATTGATATTTCTCTATTCCTTTCCCGATTTGGAACCAGTCTGTTGTTCCATGTCCAGTTCTAACTGTTGCTTCCTAACCTGCATATGGATTTCTCCAAGAGGTAGGTCAGGTGGTCTGGTATTCCCATGTCTTTAAGAATTTTCCAGAGTTCGTTGTGATCCACACAGTCAAAGGCTTTGGCATAGTCAGTAAAGCAGAAGTAGATGTTTTTCCTGGAACTCTCTTGCTTTTTCTGATGGTCCAACGGATGTTGGCAATCTGATCTCCGCTTCCTCTGCCTTTTCTAAATCCAGCTTGAACAGCTGGAAGTTCAGGGTTCACGTACTGCTGAAGGCTGGTTCGGAGAATTTTGAGCATTACTTTCCTAGCCTTTGAGGTGAGTGTACTTGTGCAATAGTTTGAGCATTTTTTGGCATTGCCTTTCTTTGGGATTGGAATGAAAACTGACTATACCACTCTGTCGTTCTATGTCCAGTTCTAACTGTTGCTTCCCAATTTGCAAATTCACAGAGACTCTTTCCGCGTTCGTAAGAAATACCCAGTACAGCCGGAAACCAAGACTCAAAATACCTCGCAGGTTAACAACTGAAGGGTACCAATGGGCCGCAAGATACTCTTCCACGTATATGGTCAATACGGTAGAAAACCACCCCAGTAACCAAGCGAAAGAAAAACAAGCCCAGCAACTCTAAGATCCCTTTGACAGCAGCTGCACACCACAGACCTACTTAGTTTCACTATTCTTGGTAGACCACGATAATCAGGGGAAAGCGCGAACGCAGTCCCCCACTACCACAAATTATGCAGTCGAGTTTCCCACATTTGGGGAAATCGCAGGGGTCAGCACATCCGGAGTGCAATGGATAAGCCTCGCCCTGGGAAAACCACCTTCGTGATCATGGTATCTCCCCTGCCAGGTAAGTATGAGTTCCCGTCCGCCCAACGCCCAGCACCCTCGGGCTCGCCCCACTCTGCACGCACGGTCACTTCCCTCGCGCCACCTCCGCACACTCAGCCCCTGCTCGTCCCTCGGCCCGGCCTCGCCCACCCGGCGAACAACCTCAGGGACCTCCGCGTGTCCACACGCGGGACACCGAGGCCCGGGAGGGGCGGGACCAGCAGCCTCCGCGCGCCGCTCATCTACATACGCCACGCCCCCATGCCGGTTGTGTCACCAACCAATCCCCAACCTAGACAAGTTGCCTTGAGGTTTCTGGGCTCCAGGGTCTGGGCGCGCAGCCAGAAGACGCGACCTGGAGGGGGAGCCCGGGAAAACGGGAGTTATGGGCGGCCGGAACCCCGCATTTGAGAGTGAGGGTGTGAGTCGCGGTTCCATTCTAGTCTCACCTTCCGATTTTGTTTTCACAGCCAGACCGAACTCATCCCCACTGGGCATGGTTATTATGAGGAAACAGATTCTGCAGATCGCAGGGCACGGCCAAAATAAAATTTAAAACTTTGTATTTGGCAGTATTATATATTTGACTCAAGCACTGTACTCTTTGCAAAGTGGAAGAAGTTTGTACCTTGCCCTGGTTTACTTTCTTCAAGGTTAGAATCTTGACTTTTTTTTCCCTTTTAATTTCACTTGGTTTAGTTATGTATCTTGAAGCAGATATGTGTTGAAGTAGTTGATGGAGATGCTAACTCAGGAAGACACTACGAATAAAGCGATCGCTTTTAAATTGACTGCGAAAATCTTATTACTTAAACATTTAATGGGGGTCGAGGGGAGGGAAAGGTCCTCATAATAACCATGCCCAGTGGGGATGAGTTCGGTCTGGCTGTGAGTTATGTGAGTTAGGCCGCCCATAACTCCCGTTTTCCCGGGCTCCCCCTCCAGGTCGCGTCTTCTGGCTGCGCGCCCAGACCCTGGGGCCCAGAAACCTCAAGGCAACTTGTCTAGGTTGGGGATTGGTTGGTGACACAACCGGCATGGGGGCGTGGCGTATGTAGATGAGCGGCGCGCGGAGGCTGCTGGTCCCGCCCCTCCCGGGCCTCGGTGTCCCGCGTGTGGACACGCGGAGGTCCCTGAGGTTGTTCGCCGGGTGGGCGAGGCCGGGCCGAGGGACGAGCAGGGGCTGAGTGTGCGGAGGTGGCGCGAGGGAAGTGACCGTGCGTGCAGAGTGGGGCGAGCCCGAGGGTGCTGGGCGTTGGGCGGACGGGAACTCATACTTACCTGGCAGGGGAGATACCATGATCACGAAGGTGGTTTTCCCAGGGCGAGGCTTATCCATTGCACTCCGGATGTGCTGACCCCTGCGATTTCCCCAAATGTGGGAAACTCGACTGCATAATTTGTGGTAGTGGGGGACTGCGTTCGCGCTTTCCCCTGATTATCGTGGTCTACCAAGAATAGTGAAACTAAGTAGGTCTGTGGTGTGCAGCTGCTGTCAAAGGGATCTTAGAGTTGCTGGGCTTGTTTTTCTTTCGCTTGGTTACTGGGGTGGTTTTCTACTGTATTGACCATATACGTGGAAGAGTATCTTGCGGCCCATTGGTACCCTTCAGTTGTTAACCTGCGAGGTATTTTGAGTCTTGGTTTCCGGCTGTACTGGGTATTTCTTACGAACGCGGAAAGAGTCTCTGTGAATTTGCAAATTGGGAAGCAACAGTTAGAACTGCACATGAAATGACACACAGATTCCAAGTAAAGAAAGGAGTACGTCAAGGTTGTGTACTGTCACCCTGCTTATTTAACTTATATGCAAAGTACATCATGAGGAACGCTGGGCTGGAAGAAGCACAAGCTGGAATCAAGATGGCCGGGAGAAATAGCAATCATCTCAGATATGCAGATGACACCACCCTTATGGCAGAAAGTGAAGAGGAACTAATCAAGCCTCTTGATGAAAGTGAGAGCAGAGTGAAAAGGCTGGCTTGAAGCTCAACATTCAAAAAACAAAGGTCATGGCATCTGGTCCCATCACTTAATGGCAAATAGATAGGGAAATAGTGTCAGATTGTTTTTTGGGCTCCAAAATCACTGAGGATGTTGATTGCAGTCATCAAATTAAAAGACGCTTACTCCTTGGAAGGAAAGTTATGACCAACCTAGACAGCATGTTAAAAAGCAGAGACATTACTTTGCCAACCAAGGTCCGTCTAGTCAAGGCTATGGTTTTTCCATTGGTCATGTATGGATGTGAGAGCTGGACTGTGAAGTAAGCTGGTCGCCGAAGAATTGATGCTTTTGACCTGTGGTGCTGGAGAAGACTCTTGAGGGTCCCTTGGACTGCAAGGAGATCCAACCAGTCCATTCTAAAGGAGATCAGTCCTGGGTGTTTATTGGAAGGACTGATGCTAAAGCTGAAACTCCAATACTTTGGCTACCTCATGCGACGAGTTGACTCACTGGAAAAGACTCTGATGCTGGGAGGGATTGGGGGCTGGAGGAGAAGGGGACGACAGAGAATGAGATAGCTGGATGGCATCACCGACTCAATGGACGTGAGTGTGAGTGAACTTCGGGAGTTGGTGATGGACAGGGAGGCCTGGCGTGCTGCGCTTCATGGGGTCGCAAAGAGTCGGACACGTCTGAGCGACTGAACTGACCTGAACTGAATAGGTGTTTACGGAACAGATCTGCCCGACCCAAATAATCAAGATGGTGTGATCACTCAACTCGGAGAACGCAATGGCAACAAGGCGACTCGCAGGGACGGGGGAGTCTGGTGGGCTGCCAACTATGGGGTCGCACGCAGTCGGACAGGACTGAAGCGACTTAGCAGCAGCACCAGCGATCACTCAATTAGAGCCAGACATCCGGGAATGCGAAGTCAAGTGGGTGGACCTTAGGAACCTTCACTACCAGCAAAGTTAGTGGAGGTGATGGAATTTCAGTCGAGCTATTTCAAATCCTAAAAGATGCTGTGAACGTGCTGGCATAGCAAATGTGGAAAACTCTGTAGTGGCCATAGGACTGGAAGAGGTCAGTCTTCATTGTAAATCAACTAGTTTAATATATAAAAAATTTAAAAAGGAATGTGGAGGGAATTTACTGACATGTTTAGGATTTCACTCCAGGCTTTCATTGATGGGGCAAGACATCAATTCCTGGTCAAAGAACTAAGATCCTGAAAGCTGTGAAGTCCAAAAACAAAAGCAACAGATTTTTCACATGTATAGGAGAAATCCCTAAAGGAAGATAAAAACCCCCAAAGTGGCTAAGTGGTTCCTTTTATTGGCCATGGTTCCCTTTGCTGGAGAATGATATTTAGAGACTAAAATATGGTTCCTCTTGTTGATGAATAGTGGTGTGTCACTGCTTTGAAGTTCTCTACCTATTTTACTCAATGGATTGTATTCCATTATTATTATTGCCTTGATTTGGCAGTGGGAATCCTTTGAAACTGTCTGCTGTGTGCTTGATGTGCCCCCAAATCAGTCACTGTACATTTCTTCACTTTTCCAGGCTTGCATTTTCCTCAAAGAAGAGAATCACCTCCCGCGGAAGCTGATGTGCCCCTCCGCCCTCCTGCCCACCATGACTTTGGATCGCAGCGAGGCTTCCTGTGGAGTGATGGAGAAGGCTATCAGGCTCAGAGCAATGAGCACATCTAGGCTTAACCAGATCTGTAGGTATCCAGCCTCAGCTACCCTCCTTCGCCCACCTACCCCGATTCCTGGGCATAACTGGCTGCTTCCTGGAAGAGATCAAGGTTCTGTGGACTTCCTGGAGAGGGAGCTGGAGTCCAGAGGGAAGGGCAGAGGGCACGGGTGTCCAGGTTGGACTCTACAAACATTTCAGATTCCACTGGGTGTGTGCCCGCCACCCAAGATTGCTAGCCCATCCAGCAAAAGTCCTCCAGAGGCACAGCAAGCCACAGTGAAGTGGCCTTCCCTCAGCCCGGTGTGTTACCATTCCCTGACCAGGCAGTGGGCACCTCTACCCCTTTGAGGTTGGGGGACAGTGCCTCAGAGCGCCCCTGCCAGTCTCTGTGACACCCAGACCAGAATAGTTGGCCATGTGGTCACCAAAACCCACGTCCCTTCCCACTTCCCCAAACGCAGGTCCCCAAGGATTGCATGCCTCCAAATCCTTCGGGAACAGATCCAACGAAGGCCTAAGGTTCTTTGTTTTGGCCCCATCTGCTGGTCTTTTGGAGAAGGCAATGGAACCCCACTCTTGCCTGGAAAATCCCATGGATGGAGGAGCCTGGTAGGCTGCAATCCATGGGGTCGCAAAGACAACTTCACTTTCACTTTCATGCATTGGAGAAGGAAATGGCAACCCACTCCAGTGTTCTTGCCTGGAGAACCCCAGGGACGGGGGAGGCTGGTGGGCTGCCGTCTATGGGGTCGCACAGAGTTGGACACAACTGAAGTGACTTAGCAGCAGCAGCAGCTGGTCTTTACAGATGGTATCATTCGAGGCTGGGGTCTCGGCCGCAGAGCAACAGACCCTTCTGGAAAGGCACCGGTCAGACTGCCGTGGCACAGCCCTCTAACCCAGGGAGACTCCAAAGACTCCAGGTCGGCGCATGTTAGTTAGCAGTGGGATGACGAGAAGGGCTGGGTGACCACAGGAGTTTGCCAGGAGAGAAAGACAAAGCAGAAACAGTCTCCAGTTTGAGAGGCAGTGCAGTTCAGTTCAGGCGCTCAGTAGTGACAGACTCTTTGCAACTCCATGGACTGCAGCACGCCAGGCTTCCCTATCACCAACTCCTGGAGCCTACTCAAACTCTTGTCCATTGAGCCGGTGATGCCATCCAACCATCTCATCTTCTGTCTTCCCCTTCTCCTCCCGCCTTCAGTCAGAATCAGAACCAAAAAAGGGCTTGTGGCCTCAGGGGTCGGGGACAGCAGCCCCGGGCCCCTGAGGTTTCAGAGAGCCGCACTGCCATCGGCGTTCTGCCCAGAGTCCCCTGAGATGGACTCCAACTGTAAGCAGAGTCTCTGGAGTTTCCCTCCCACAGGAAGGGAGGGAGAAAGTACCACTCCCTGCTGTTCTCTGTACCCACACCCAAACAGTCTGTCCCCAAAGTGAAGCTGCTCCTTCTTGATAACAGCCCAGCCCAGTTCCTTCTGGGTGCTCCCTCCACTTCATCCTCTTCTTTCTCCCAATTTAGCCTTAAGGACCCAGCACTAAAGTTAGCCACCTGGTCAGAACCCACAGGCTAGTAGTCTGTGCAACTAGGTGAATTTATGTGCCCCTCACGCTGACATCTCCGCAGCTGCCCCCCATCCTATCCTCCACCCTTCTCCCTGCCATCAGCCCCCGTTGCTCCCAACTCAGGGCTCTCTGAGCTCTTGTCTGTACTTTTGCTGTCATCTCTCCTTGGCCACCTGATGCGAAGAGCTGACTCATTGGAAAAGACCCTGATGCTGGGAAAGATTGAAGGCAGGACAAGAAGGGGACGACAGAGGATGAGATGGTTGGATGGCATCATCGACTGGATGGACATGGGTTTGGGTGGACTCTGGGAGTTGGTGATGGACAGGGAGGCCTGGCGTTCTGCGGTTCATGGGGTCGGGAAGAGTCGGAGGTGACTGAGCGACTGAACTGAACTGAACTCTCTTCTCCATCAGATGTAGCAGAATGGTGGGGGCGCTTTTCCCACCCTTCTACAGAGTGGGGGCAATCCTTGTTCTTTCCACAGGAACTTGAACCTTCCAGCGGCTACATGGATAGGTGCAACGGCCTATGAAAGCTGAGGCTTCCCCGGGGGCGGGCCACCTCCGTGTCCTCAGACGGACAAGACACCTGAAGCAGCCACGGATTTTCTCATCAGCACTGTCAGGCCCACTGAGAGCCCTGCTGACTTTTGCTCCCGCGAGCGTCTACTTCTACATAGGTGCAGGGTTGGCAGTGGTTCGGAAGATGGGGTGGCAGCTCTGCCCCGAGAAATGACTGGGAAGGTCTTCCGTCTCCCCAGGTCTGCACCTGCAGACACCATATGAAAGACAGGGAGGAGAGATAGAGGTTGGGAGGTTGAAAGGCCGTGACTGGGAGAAACCGAGACTGTGACCTTTCTTTGGGGGCGGAGCTGGGGGCTGAGCGGCATTGAGGGGGTTTCAGGAAGGGTGCCCCGCTGTCCCTGGCTCTGTGATGGCCTGGGTGCTTGTCGGCCTCGTTCCAGGGCTTTTGGAGCGCAGCTGCTGTTTGGTGGGCGCATAGAACGGGGTCCCGGGCGGAAGTGGGAAAGCGAATAAAAGCGGAGAGGGCGCGGCCCACGGCGGAGGCCACCGCGCTGTGGGCCTGTGTGCAGCCTGCGGGCAGGAGACGGCGCAGGCGAGTCCCCAGGCCTCGGCCAGGCGGGGCTGTGCGGGTGTCCCCGAAAGGCTTTCCCGCCTCTGGCCAAGAAGGAAGGACGCTGCGCTGCCGCAGGGTGTCGGGTGGGGCAGGTGCGCCGGGAGCAGGGTGCCTTTCACTGGGGAGCAAAAGCTACCAGCACCTCCTTCGAGCCGGAATCGAACCAGCGACCTAAGGATGACCACACGTGTGGGACCTACAGTCCTCCGCTCTACCAGCTGAGCTATCGAAGGGTGCGCGCCACCAAGCGGCCGGGGACCGTACTTTTCCCGGAAATGCCGCAACAACACATTGAGACGCCCGAGGTGAGACCGTCCGGACTGGTCTGAAAACCCTGTTGAAGAGATCGGTGCGCTCGCCGCCAAGGCGCTGGGTGCGGGTGCGAGGACCCGGCAATCCTGCGGGGTGGCTGCGGCCCGGCCTTCGTGTCGGCCGGCATCGGGGCGGCGAGTTTCAAGATGCCTCGTTTCCTCTCCGCCGTCCGTCTTTCTACAAGTGGGGACCGCGGCCTGAAAGCCGGGAAGAGGGCTAGGGGAGAGGCGTTGGGAAATGGATGCGCGCGTGGGGTGCGGGAGGCCGGGCCGAGGAGAGGGGCACCGGGGAGCCGGCTGCCAACCGCCTAGCCAGCCACCTGGTGCTCTGTAAGTGCCATAATGCTCCTTTGGTCAAAATGGTATTTTTTGGTGTGGCACGTTGTGCCACCCTTCAAAGCCAGCATCATCTTGCCTGCATTCCGCGGGTCTCCTATGGATCTCCCTGCTTTCGCTCTGCCACCTTTACGGCCAGAGTGATTCTCTCTGCTTTGCTAGGGGAGTGGAGAAGAGGGGTGGGGGTGGGGTGTGGAGGGTTTAGATGAAGCCGCTTCTCTTCTGGAAACTTCTGGTTCACTCAGACTTGAACCCTTACAAAGGTCTACACGACCCTCAGTTCTTGTCCCCACGCAGTCACCTCTCTCAGTTTCGGTACCACTCATAAATTTTGTTCTGTACTCAGGACCTTCTTGCTATTCTCCAGACACTGCTCTAGCTGACCTTTCGCTAGGGATGCTCTTCCCAGACAGGCCCATGACGAGTCAGTCCCCTACTCCCTCCAGTCTGCTCACATTGTCACCTTCCCCAGGAGCCTCCCCTAACCTTCGAAATCAACACAGCAACCTGCCTCCTTATAGCAATTTCCCATCTTTCCTTCCTCATTTTTTTTTTCATAGCTGTTAACATCTAACATACTAATTAATTTGCCTACGGCGTCTATTGTCACTTTTCTCCCACCTCCACACCCCTTTCTCTAACTAAACTATGACGTCTAACACATTTTGCCTTACATCTGAAACTAACACAACGTTGTAAACAACTATATTTCAATTTAAAATAATTTAAAAAAATCCTGTCTGAGAAAGTCCAACACCAGGACACAGGCCCTGTCATCCTTTTTCTTTCTTTCTTTGTCCGCTCTATGCTGCATTTTTAGTTCCCTGGCCAGGGTAACCGGTACCCCCCGGCACTGGGCGCTCAGAGTCTTAACCACTGAACCGACAGGAAGGTCGCCTCACTGCCCTTTGTTAGAGCATTCATTTAAAAGGGCTTGCGATGGTGAAGATAGTTCTCTTACAGTCCAGAGGGTCTCTCTCAAAGAGTGGGAGCCATTCCTTTGACGTGTAAGCAAGAAGGATAGGGCCTCCGTCTCCCACGTTCTGTGCGCGGACCCATCCTAACTTGAGTAACTGCCCGCTGACAAACACGGCTGGCCTGCCTCTCTACTGACCAACTCTGTGGTTTTCCACTGCTGCCTCTTCTGAGCCCCTTCCCTCTCCTCCTCCCTTTAAAACGCTCCGATCCCCTCGCCCATTTCGGAATGGAGCTCGGTCAGCTCTTTCCCTTGCTGTCGGGAGTCACTGAATAAAGTCTGCTTTCACCACTTTCTCCACGGTCTGCTGTGTTTCTCTCTGACCGCGTCAGATCGGAAAGGGCCAGAGGACACCTGGGGGGCCGCCCAGTGTGCGCGCTGGGGCAGCGGCGCGGGGGAAGGAGCGGGGGCGAGGCCCAAGGGCAGGGCTCCCGACCCCGAGCACCGCGCTCCGGGAACCCCGCCTGGTGCGGTGGAGGCGACCGCTCGCGCTCTCACCTGGTTTTCGCCCTGCAACAGCACCCCGGGCTTTCCTTCCAGCATCACTAGGATAGGCTACATATCCCGAAGCACTTTCGTCACTTTTATTGAGAGAGACACCGTGAAGAAACATTATTACCACGCTTTCCTATTAAGGCGGCTTTAGCGCTTAATGTCAACCGGTAACTAGGTCTTTCCCGAGCTTTCCATGACTAGAAGATGAGCTCAGACAGGCGAGGGCCAAAATGGGCTGCTCTTTTCTTCTTGCTGAAAGGAAGGTGAGACCAGACCCGAGCCCCGACCCACCCCCTCAACTGCGGGGCACCGCGAGCTCGCGTCTTCCCAGGTTCCCCCTGACAGGCCGCCACTCGCCCACGCGCTCCTCTCAGGAGACACCGAGAGTCTCGGGTGGGGTTAGCAGGTGCCGCGCCCCCGCGTGGAAGAACAGGACATCCGGGACATCCCGCCAGGGGCGTGGCGTATGTAGATGAGAGGCGCGCGGAGGCTGCTGGTCCCGCCCCTCCCGGGCCTCGGTGTCCCGCGTATGGACACGCGGAGGTCCCTGAGGTTGTTCGCCGGGTGGGCGAGGCCGGGCCGAGGGACGAGCAGGGGCTGAGTGTGCGGAGGTGGCGCGAGGGAAGTGACCGTGCGTGCAGAGTGGGGCGAGCCCGAGGGTGCTGGGCGTTGGGCGGACGGGAACTCATACTTACCTGGCAGGGGAGATACCATGATCACGAAGGTGGTTTTCCCAGGGCGAGGCTTATCCATTGCACTCCGGATGTGCTGACCCCTGCGATTTCCCCAAATGTGGGAAACTCGACTGCATAATTTGTGGTAGTGGGGGACTGCGTTCGCGCTTTCCCCTGGTGTCTAGTGTTTCAAAGAAAAGAGTGTTTTATTTACCTGTTATTGTTTGTCTTTAGTAGTTTTACTGAATATCCTTCTCTTGTTTGTTGACGATTTTCTTAAGTTCTGTTATAGTAACAGGTTTTATAAAAAAGGGGATACGTCAGGGCTGTATGTTATCTCCTTGCTTATATAGTTTATGTGCAGAGTACATTATGAGGAACACTAGACTGGAAAAAGCAGAAACTGGGATAAATATGACACTACTTTTATAGCAGAAAGTGAAGAAGAACTCAAAAGCCTCTTGATGGAAACTGAAAAAGAAGAGAGTGAAAAGGTTGGCTTGAAGCTCAGCATTCAGAAAACAAAGATCATGGCATCTGATCCTATCACTTCATGGGAAATGAAAAACAGTGGAAACGGTGTCAGACTTTTACTTTTTGGGGGCTCCAAAATCACTGCAGATGCTGATTGCAGCCATGAAATTAAGAGACGCTTACTCTTTGGAAGGAAAGTTATGACCAACCTAGATAGCATATTAAAAAGCAGAGACATTACTTTGCCAACCAAGGTCCGTCTAGTCAAAGCTATGGTTTTTCCCGTGGTCATGTATGGATGTGAGAGTTGGACTGTGAAGAAAGCTGATCGCCGAAGAATTGATGCTTTTGAACTGTGGTGTTGGAGAAGACTCTTGAGAGTCCCTTGGACTGCAAGGAGATCCAACCAGTCCATTCTAGAGGTGTTCAATCCTGGGTGTTCATTGGAAGGACTGATGCTAAAGCTGAAACTGCAATACTTTGGCCACCTCATGCGACGAGTTGACTCACTGGAAAAGACTCTGATGCTAGGAAAGGTTGGGGGCAGGAGGAGAAGGGGACGACAGAGAATGAGATGGCTGGATGGCATCACCGACTCTGTGGACATGAGTTTGAGTGAACTCTGGGAGTTGGTGATGGACGGGGAGGCCTGGCGTGCTGTGATTCATGGGGTCGCGGAGAGTCGGACACGACTGAGCGACTGAACTGAACTGAGGTGAAAATGGCAAGTTCCGTGTCTGTGCAAAGAAGGCTTAGCAGTGAGTGAAGGTGATGAGGTTCTGTAGTAGTGGGCTTGGCTTCTCTGGACAGGACGGATCGTGAACAGGTTCTAATCTCGTGTTGCAGGTGTTAATAACTATGGTTGTGAGGTTTGGAAGAACTCGTTGGATGGGAGCGCGTTCTGTAAGCTGCAAATCATTTGCTTGTCCTGGAGGGTTGGCGGGTAGAGACTATATAATATACAGCCATGGACAAATTCGAGGTTTTCGGAAGGGGCTGGGACAGCATTATCCCCACTCTCAAGATGTAGCCATGTGACGACAACAAAGGCCTGTTTATGAGTCCCTTCCAAAACAGGGGACTTGTGTTGCTGATGGACTCAGAAGACCAGGCAAGACCCTGGCCATTTGCTAAGGTTTTTCATAAATGCTGTATAGAGAGTCTCCTGACTGACCAGGAAGAAACAGGAGACTGCCATTGTAAGACCTGGAATCACCATCCTGATGTAGACCTTTCCTCTAGTGAATAATGTTGCCCTTTCTCATCCCGGCTTCCCTATTAGCTCAGTTGGTAAAGAATCCGCCCCGTAGTGCGGGAGACCTGCGTTCGATCCCTGGCTTGGGCGGATCCCCTGGAAAAATGAACGGCTGTCCATTCAGTATTCTGACTTGGAGACTTAGTACACGGGGTCGCAAAGAGTCGGACACGACTGAGTGACTTTCACCATCCAAGTCGGTTATAACCCAGGTTCTCCGGCCTCATAGGCTCTGGGACATGTGACGCGTGTAATGGAAGATGAATGCTAAATTAGAAAAAAAAAAAAATTCCCCTGTGCAAAAAAGGAAAAGATGTTTACTCCTCTTTCTGAAACTGTTTATTCTTTTTTTTTTTTTTTGTCTGTGCCAGTCTTAGTTTTGGCTTGCAGGATCCTTGTTGCAGTGTGTGGAATCTAGTACCCTGAGTAGGAAGGAACCCGGACCCCCTGCATTGGGAGTGTGGAATCTTAGCCCCTGGACCAATAGGGAAGTCCTCCCTGTTTCTTAAAAAATTTGCGAATACCTGTTCTGTCCTTTTGAGATGTATAGATACATAGTGTTTTTTAACAGCTAAAAAAATCTTTTGGCAGTGTTGCAACCTAAGAATGTTTGTCTTGGGCCTTTGAAGCCATCTTTTTGAAGTGTGAACGTTAAGGAAGGTAGTGCCCCATCTCCCTCTACCTCAGGGAGTTTAGCTAAAGTGGCTGGCTACATGTTGTAACGACCTGGTGCCATGGAGATACGAGTTTTATTTCCTTTTGGATAAAGACACATGGATGGTCATTCCAATTACCAGTTGAATTTAGGATGAACTGTGTAGCAAATGGTGCTGTCAAGTCCTCCTTATTGAGGACAAGTTCTTGAAGACATATATGTAATGAGTTGTATCTGCCTGCTTATATGACAGGCAACATTTTTATTGTTATGGGTTGAATTATGTCATTCCCCCTGCCCCAAGATTCATATGTTGAGGCCCTAGCCCTCATGTGATTGTATTTGGAGACAGGGCTTTTAAGGAGGTAAATTAATATTAAAATGAGGTCATAAAGGTGGATCTCTAATTCAATATGATTGGTGTCCTAAATTGGAGATGTGAGGGACAGCTGCAAGCCAAGGAGAGGCCTCATGAGAAAGCAAAACTGCCAATATCTTGGTCTTGGATTTACAGCTCCTTGAACTGGGAAATGTTCCTATTATTCAAGCCTCCCTGGCAGTCCATGGTATTTTATTATGGCAGCCCAAACTGAATGATATCCTGTCTTCACAGTCTATTGGGTGCATTTCTTGTGATGCTCATTATAATGTGGTTTAGTAGTTTTTCAAAAAAATTTTTTCTTTCTTTCTACCTTTGTGGAGAGGATCCCCTGATTTGACAGGAGATGGTATTCTCAATGGTCTGGCATCGAGGACAAGGGTTGGTTTGGCGGTTCTTGACTGAATCAGCTAAATGTCTTGTGGTCTCACAACAGTCAGGTAAGAAAAAACCCTGAGTTATTTTTAAAAGTCTCCCTTTTAGGACTTCCTGGGTGGTACAGTGGTTAAGACTCCATGCTTCCAGTGCAGGGGGCATGGGTTTGATCCCTGTTAGGGAAATTTCTGCATGCCATGTGGTGTGGCAAAAAAAAAAAAAAAAAAGCCCTTTGAAAATAGCTCTCTGCTCTTTTCAAATTCTAGCTGGAGGAACCACCCGCTTCAATATCAACATATTAAGTAAGCGTGGGTAATATAGGTTCTAAAATTCTCAGGATCACTATTAGCATTGAAGGTAAAAGAAATGTCTGTGAGTATATATGTATATGTATATATATATATATATATATATATATACTGTAGCCTGCCAGGCTCCTCTGTCCATAGGATTTTCCAGGCAAGAATAGTTGCTATTTCCTTCTCCAGGGGATCTTCCCATTCCAGGAATCAAACCCAAGTCTCCTGCATTGCAGACAGATTCTTTACTGTTTGAGCCACCCAGGAAGCCCCCGGGTGTGCGTGTGTCTGTGTATATATATATATATGAAATCAGATCTGTTGCAGGTCATGTCTTGCTCTTTAAAGTCATGATTTCTCCGTCTCTCTCTAGTTTGAAATGGGTATGCATAGGAGAATCCAGTGTTACAGTGGCCTGATGGTTCCTCTGATTTGGTTGTTTTGTGTTTGTACAGGTTCTAAAAAGGGCCTCATCCCAAGCAAGTGGATTACGGTACTGAAAGAATTAATATCATTCTAAGAGGAATGCTAAATAATATTTTAGGGTAGAAGGAAAGATTGAGAACAATGGGAGAGGGACATGAGAATGACAGTTTACCCGCTTCCTCTTTTCTCTGCTGTCTCTGCCCTCTCTGGGCCTCCAGCATCCCTTTATCTCTCCCAGCCTTAAATCAACTCCAGAGAAGAAGGAAAGTGAACAAAGGCACAACTTCTTTAGCTGCTCTGTTCAAGGACATGGATTTGTGTCTCTCCAGCCCAGCCTAGAGTTCACTTCATGTCAGTCCAAATTCCACCTCCAAGAGTCCCTTATCATACACACACCATGTAGTGAGGACAGCAGACGTGACTCAGCTGTATGATCCGGGAATAACCGAGAACTCAGAGAATACACTGTGTCCCCTATGAAGGGCACAGGATGGAGAGCAGTCGTATCAGTTCCTTAGAAAAAGGCAAGCAAAAAAGGTTAGGCTGATAAATCCAGCATGGGGAAAGAAACCGATGTGTCATATCATTTTTTTCCCCCTTTTCTTGATGTGAGGTAAACCAGCGCTTCCCTAATCAGATTGCCAGCAAAACTACCCAGTCCCCAACCCTCTTTATCCCCTTGCAAAACAATAGGAATCCACATGGCCTTCTCACCAGCTGATATTCACCATTTACAGGCTTCTTTTTCTGTGCTCCAGGAAGACCCATGCAAATTTGCAGAAGTATTCCACAGCATGCTCTCAGTTACCAGCCCTGCTTGTGGGGATGCACGTTGGCTGAAGCAGGGAACAAGAAGACGGCTGCTTTGACGGAGGAACACAGTGGGGACCCAATGACCCACCACACAAAGAGTACTCTTGATCAAGGGAAGTCAGCCCTCATAACTGGGGCAGAACTAAGATCTTTAAAGAACCATACAGACCGTGTCAGTGGGTATTCCTGAAGCCTTTCCTGCCAAAGGTAAGCTGGAAGAAATTACAGCATTGTACCCAGAAGACCTGTATCTCCACTAATTTCCATCAGCAGTTTGATGATTAAAATATCTCAGCAGGTATTGGTATAGATCCAGGTGCAGATCAGAATTGCTGTTATGTCTAACCTTTGGTCTCAGCTCTCTTACGGATGGACCATCCAGAGTCCAAACCATATTGTGTCAAGAACTCTTCCTTGGCCTACTATAGCCATGTCTTTTCTCTAGATACTGGTTCTACTTACTCTTCAATTTATTGGAAATGTTTTACTTTCCATCTGGTGATAGCGTAGTAGAAACTGTTGGTTTTGGTGCCACCTTTGTACTTGTTCCTTTTCCTCCATGGTTCTCATATAGAACAAGTTCTCTGACTTGAGAAACATGTATTCTTATTTTCTCATTTTAAACTACTGGGGAGACCTGCTATGCATATTAAAGGCTCTCATGTCCTGTGCTATATAGATGCCATGTTGGTGGAGCTCCTTGGAGAAAAAGGCCCCTAATTTGGTAACTATGTACCTCCTGAAAGAAGAGACGGATGGCCAAGAGGGACTATCTCACATTGCACTGGAAAAGCCCTCCAAACAGAGACAAATCCATGTATGGAGCTGGGACTTAGCAAATAATGACACTTTTTTAGTTTGAGATAAAGAACAATTAACAAAAGTTAACAATCAAATTAAGGAGAAAAAAGAGAATTTTATTCTAGTCAGACTGAGGATTATAACCCAGGATAAGCTCTGAGAAAGAAGTCCAAGGCACAGACACATATAGTTTTCAGAACAAAGAATCATACATCAAAATAACTGACATTTTACATAAAGTTAACCAAAGATGCATAGTTCAGGTAAGCATGTACAAATCAAGCAGTAAGCCACCATACCCTTTGACACAGCTGGGAAAAAATGCCAATCTTCTGAGAAGTTACACTGCAGTTGTCAGAAGAAAGGCAGAAAAAAATTGATCTTTATGGTCCAGCAGGCATTTCCACCTCTAAGGAGATCTGGTTAATGTATAATATACATCATATACTAGGGAGGGCCCAAAATGGGCAGGGACTATGTTACGCTTACATTTTCTTGTCCTGTTTAAGATATACTTTCAGTTCCATCAGAATCAATAATTTACCAAGAGGATAAGCTATGGTCAGGTATAAAACAATATCCTTTGTCAAGAATTCAATTAAAAGGGGGCTTCCCTGGTGGCTCAGTGGTAGAGGATCTGCCTACCAGTGCAGGAGACACAGGTTCCATCCCTGGTCAGGGAAGATACTACATGCTGTGGAGCAACTAAACCAGTGTGCCACTACTGAGCCTGTACTCTGGAGCCCATGAGCCACAAGTACTGAGCCCATGAGCTGCAACTACTGAAGCCCGCGTGCCTAGAGCCCGTGCTCCAAAATGAGAGAAGCCACCACAATGAGAAACCCACACACTGCAACCAGAGAAAGCCCACACAGCAACTCAGACCCAACACAGCCAAAAATAACTAAATAGGTTTTAAAAAAGAATTCAATTAGAAGGAATAAACCAGTTTTAAAAGTTGGAAAAATGAGAATTTTAAAACAGTGCCCACCTTGTAAAGAAGTAACTTAAATTTGATAAATAATTGACTAATATTTTGTAGATTTATACAAGATCTTAGAAAAATTAATTTGTTATTCTATTAATGTTAAGGCCTATAATCTTCTAACCCTTAAGTTATCCTGACTTCAGTACCATCATCTGTGAGGTTTATCTGTGTAGTTGATCTGAGTTCTGCTTATTTTTCTGTCCCCCTAATGGCAGAATCTCTGTTTACAATCACAGAGTCCTATATTGATGGCAAAGGATTCCTCAAGGGTTTTAGGACTCTTCTATTTCCTCTAGGAAAAAAACAAATTTATGGGAAAACTTATATAACTATGTCCCAGCAGAAGGAATCATCCCAGTAGATTATTTTCTGACAGCCTCCTAAAGGACACTGGAAAACTGACACCTCAGCTTTGTTCCAGCTCCTTGCTTCACAGAGAAACAAGGCCTCACTAGACAAATTGTAGCCGCCGCCGCCGCCGCCGCCGCCGCCGCCGCCGCCGCCGCCGCCGCCGCCGCCGCCGCCGCCGCCGCCGCCGCCGCCGCCGCCGCCGCCGCCGCCGCCGCCGCCGCCGCCGCCAGGTTTCAACTTTTCAAGGGCAAAGTACTACATGGGAATTCCCCAGATCTACTGGTTTGGTCCCTAGAAAAAAGGTTTTGAAGAAAAATCAGTAATAATATTTCTCCCCAACTTTGGGTATTCCAATTTTTTTAAAAAAAGTTTCACTTATTTTGATTCCAGTGTCCTACGTGTGTGTGTAAGGTAAAAACGACCCAGACACCAGATAGATAGTGTAACAAGCTTTAATAGCGAGGCGCTCCCGGGCTGGATTCCCGAACCCAGGCAGGTGAAGTCGAGAAAGTCGCAGCTTTTATGGCTTTACAGTAAGAAACAGTAAAATTTTCCCCAAATAAGGCAAAATTTGGAATGGTGGTCCCTCATTGATCAATTACCAGGGTGGTTGTCCGATCTGCTCAAAGTTGTGTTGACACACAGTGCTTATTGTTTCTAGGCAGGAGTTTGGGAGGAAGAGATTAAAGACAATTTTTCCCCAGCATTAAACTTTTTACTACCTGTCAGCTTTCCACATCAGTTGGGCGATAATATTGTAGTTTCAACCAAACTTGGACATTCTGTATCACCAATCACAATAACATTTAAAAGCTTTTAATGATATATCAAACATTTTTGCGTGTATTAAAGACCTACTGCTGTAGCAAAATTTAGAAAATCTGTTAGAAAATATGAGGCTAGCACTCACTAGAGCTCTTAAAAGGAACATAAAGAAATTAGTGAAATAGTCTGTTCTTTGAAACATTAGACACCAGGGGAAAGCGCGAACGCAGTCCCCCACTACCACAAATTATGCAGTCGAGTTTCCCACATTTGGGGAAATCGCAGGGGTCAGCACATCCAGAGTGCAATGGATAAGCCTCGCCCTGGGAAAACCACCTTCGTGATCATGGTATCTCCCCTGCCAGGTAAGTATGAGTTCCCGTCCGCCCAACGCCCAGCACCCTCGGGCTCGCCCCACTCTGCACGCACGGTCACTTCCCTCGCGCCACCTCCGCACACTCAGCCCCTGCTCGTCCCTCGGCCCGGCCTCGCCCACCCGGCGAACAACCTCAGGGACCTCCGCGTGTCCATACGCGGGACACCGAGGCCCGGGAGGGGCGGGACCAGCAGCCTCCGCGCGCCTCTCATCTACATACGCCACGCCCCTGGCGGGATGTCCCGGATGTCCTGTTCTTCCACGCGGGGGCGCGGCACCTGCTAACCCCACCCGAGACTCTCGGTGTCTCCTGAGAGGAGCGCGTGGGCGAGTGGCGGCCTGTCAGGGGGAACCTGGGAAGACGCGAGCTCGCGGTGCCCCGCAGTTGAGGGGGTGGGTCGGGGCTCGGGTCTGGTCTCACCTTCCTTTCAGCAAGAAGAAAAGAGCAGCCCATTTTGGCCCTCGCCTGTCTGAGCTCATCTTCTAGTCATGGAAAGCTCGGGAAAGACCTAGTTACCGGTTGACATTAAGCGCTAAAGCCGCCTTAATAGGAAAGCGTGGTAATAATGTTTCTTCACGGTGTCTCTCTCAATAAAAGTGACGAAAGTGCTTCGGGATATGTAGCCTATCCTAGTGATGCTGGAAGGAAAGCCCGGGGTGCTGTTGCAGGGCGAAAACCAGGTGAGAGCGCGAGCGGTCGCCTCCACCGCACCAGGCGGGGTTCCCGGAGCGCGGTGCTCGGGGTCGGGAGCCCTGCCCTTGGGCCTCGCCCCCGCTCCTTCCCCCGCGCCGCTGCCCCAGCGCGCACACTGGGCGGCCCCCCAGGTGTCCTCTGGCCCTTTCCGATCTGACGCGGTCAGAGAGAAACACAGCAGACCGTGGAGAAAGTGGTGAAAGCAGACTTTATTCAGTGACTCCCGACAGCAAGGGAAAGAGCTGACCGAGCTCCATTCCGAAATGGGCGAGGGGATCGGAGCGTTTTAAAGGGAGGAGGAGAGGGAAGGGGCTCAGAAGAGGCAGCAGTGGAAAACCACAGAGTTGGTCAGTAGAGAGGCAGGCCAGCCGTGTTTGTCAGCGGGCAGTTACTCAAGTTAGGATGGGTCGGCGCACAGAACGTGGGAGACGGAGGCCCTATCCTTGCTTACACGTCAAAGGAATGGCTCCCACTCTTTGAGAGAGACCCTCTGGACTGTAAGAGAACTATCTTCACAATCGCAAGCCCTTTTAAATGAATGCTCTAACAAAGGGCAGTGAGGCGACCTTCCTGGCGGTTCAGTGGTTAAGACTATGAGCTCTGTATGGAGGCACGGGTTAGCCTGGCCAGGGAACTAAAATGCAGCATACAGAAGCCAAAGGAAAGAAAGAAAAAACGGAGATCAGGTGTCTGTGCCAGGTGTTAGATTTTTTGAGACAAGATTATATATATATATATATAGTAGACTCTATTTGCATGTTATTACAAAATACTGAGTATAGTCCTGTGTGCTTTACAGTAGGTCCTCTTTGTTTATCTGTTTTATATATAGCAGCGTGGGTATGTTAATCCCCAATTCTGTCTTCTCCCCACCTTTCCCCTTTAGTAACCATAAGTTTGTTTTCTATGTCTGGGATCAGACAGACATTTTAATGGGGGTAGAGGTCAAGCCAGGGACAGGACCTGATGCTGTTGAAAGCCAGGCTTGAGTCTGGTCAAGTCTCTTAGTGCAGGAAATGGTTTGGAGGGGTTGCTATCTGGTGAGAGTTCTGTAGTTCTCAACTTAAATGCTCTATTTTGTGACGAAAGAAGATAATTCTGGGCAAACCCTGGCTCCTGGACCCTTCTTTTATATCCTGATCTCCTCTTTGACAGTACTGGGCACTTTTCCACTCAACAACTATGTATTGAATACCCCATGCCAGATACTGTTCAGGAATTTACTGTTCAGGAATTTGGCAACAAAAAGGCCTCTCGATGCTCATATTTTACTTAGAGAAAGGGGTGTGGGGTGGGAGAAAATTGACAAGAGACGCGGTAGGTAAATTAATTAGTATGTTAAGAGCTATGAAAAAAAAAAAAGGGAGGAAAAGGGGATGGGAGTTGCTATAAGGAGGCAGGTTGCTGTGTTGATTTCGGTGGTCAGGGAAGGCTCCCTGGAGAAGGTGACAATGTGAGCAGACTGGAGGGAGGAGGGGGCTGGTCATGGGGCTGTCTGGGAAGAGCATCCCTAGCAAGAGGTCAGCTAGAGCAGTGTCCAGGTGGGACTGTGTCTGGAGAATAGCAAGGAGGTCCTGCGCACCGAAACTGAGAGAGGTGGCTGCGTGGGGACGAGAACTGAGGGCCGTGTAGACCTTCGTAAGGGTTCAAGTCTGAGTGAACCAGAAGTTTCCAGAAGAGAAGCGGCTTCATCTAAACCCTCCACACCCCACCCCACCCCTCTTCCCCACACTCCTAGTAAAGGAGAGACAATCTGGCTGTAAAGGTGGCAGGGAGATCCATAGGAGACCCGGGGAATGCAGGCAAGACGATGGTTTTGAAGGGTGGCACAATGTGCCGCACCAAAAAATACCATTTTATTCGAAGGAGTGTTTTGAACTAACGGCACTTAAAGAGCACTTAAACGGCACTTAAACGCTCTCTTCAAAGGGGTTTCCGACCGGCCCGCACGGTCTCACCTCGGGCGTCTCAATGTGTTGTTGCGGCATTTCCGGGAAAAGTACGGTCCCCGGCCGCATGGTGGCGCGCACCCTTCGATAGCTCAGCTGGTAGAGCGGAGGACTGTAGATCCCACACGTGTGGTCATCCTTAGGTCGCTGGTTCGATTCCGGCTCGAAGGAGGTG